>NC_141876.1:206312019-206615049 GCF_056163025.1 Triticum urartu | reverse complement strand
TCTTTTCTAGAGGCGTTGTCGGGGAGTGAAGCACCTTTGGTAACTAGAATTTGGTAAGGAAACATTTATATAGTGTGCTGAAATTTACTTTCACTTGTTACTATGGAAAATAATCCTTTGAGGGGCTTGTTCGGGGTATCTTCACCTCAACTGGAAGAGCAAAGATTTGATCCTCAACCTACTGCACCTACTAAAAATATTTATTATGAAATTCCTTAGGGTATGATAGAGAAACTGTGAGCTAATCCTTATGCAGGAGATGGGACATTACATCCCGATATGAACCTAATCTATGTGGATGAAGTTTGTGGATTATTTAAGCTTGCAGGTATGCCTGAGGATGTTGTCAAGAAGAAGTTATTCCATTTATCCTTGAAGGGAAAGGCATTGACATGGTATAGGCTATTGGATCATGGAATTACAACCGATTGAAATTGGAATTTCATCAGAAGTTTTATCCTATGCATCTGGTTCATCGTGATCGGAATTATATATATTATTTTTGGCCTCGTCATGGAGAAAGTATCGCTCAAGCTTGGGGAGGCTTAAGTCAATGTTATATTCATGCCCCAATCATTAGCTTTCAAGAGAAATTATTATTCAAAAATTTTATGCTTGGATTTCTCATAATGATCGATCCATGCTCGATACTTCCTGTACCGGTTCCTATATGAAGAAGGATATTGAATTCAAATGGAATTTATTGGAAAGAATTGAATGCAACTCTGAAGATTGGGAACTCGGCGAAGGTAAAGAGTCAGGTATAAACCTTAAGTTTGATTGTGTTAAATCTTCTATGGGTACCGATGCTTTTCGTGATTTTAGCACTAAATGTGGACTTGACTCTGATATAGTAGCTTCTTTCTGTGAATAATTTGCTACTCATGTTGATCTCCCCAAGGAGAAGTGGTTTAAATATAATCCTCCCATTGAAGTTAAAGTAGTTGAACCTGTCAAGGTTGAAGAAGAAGCTATTACTTACAATGTTGATCCTATTATTCCTACTGCTTATATTGAGAAACCACCTTTCCCTGTTAGAATTAAGGATCATACTAAAGCTTCAACTGTGGTCAACAAAAGTTATATTAGAACACCCAAACCCTCTGAGCAAATGAAAGTTGAACCTAGTATTGCTATGGTTAAAGATCTCTTGGTTGATAATATTGATGGGCATGTTATTTATTTCTATGATGAAGCTGCTAGAATTGGCAAACCCGATATGAAAGATAAACATAGACATGTTGTTGGCATGCCCGTTGTTTCTGTTAAAAAAGGAGATCATTGTTATCATGGATTATGTGATGTGGGTGCCAGTGTGAGTGCAATTCCTTATACCTTATTTAAAGAAATTATGAATGATATTGCACCTGCTGAGATAGAAGATATTGATGTTACTATTAAGCTTGCTAATAGAGATAGTATTTCACCAATTGGAATTGTTAGAGATGTTGAAGTCTTGTAGGGGAAAATAAAATAATCAACTAATTTTCTTGTTCTTGGATTCCCTTTTGTCCCATTATATTTGGTAGACCTTTCTTGAATACTGTTAATGCTAAGATAGACTACGAGAAAGACATTGTTACTATTGGTCTAGGGGATATGTCTCATGATTTTAATTTCTCTAAATTTCATAGACAACCCCATGATAAAGAATTTCCTAGTAAGGATTAAATTATTGGTCTTGCTTCTATTGTCGTGCCTCCTACTGATCCTTTAGAACAATATTTGCTAGACCATGAAATGATATGTTTATGAACGAAAGAAGGGAAATAGATGAAGTATTCTTTAATGAAGGACCTATTTTGAAACACAATTTGCCTATTGAAATCATTGGGGATCCTCCTCCGCCCAAGGGTGATCCCGTGTTGGAGCTTAAACAATTACCTGATACTCTGAAATATTCTTATCTTGATGAAAAGAAGATATATCCTATTATTATTAGTGCTAACCTTTCAGAGCGGAAAATTTATTGAAAACTCTGAAGAAGCACTATGCCGCTATTGGATATACTCTTGATGATCTTAAGGGCATTAGTCCCACTCTATGTCAGCACAAAATTAAATTGGAGAAAGATGCTAAACCAATTGTTGATCACCAACGACGGTTAAATCCTAAGATGAAAGAAGTGGTAAGAAATGAAATACTAAAGCTTCTGGAGGCAGGTATAATTTATCCTATTGTTGATAGTCAATGGGTAAGCCACGTTCATTGCGTCCCTAAGAAGGGAGGTATTACTGTTGTTCCTAATGATAAGAATGAATTGATTCCTAAAAGCATTATTACAGGTTATAGAATGGTAATTGATTTTCGCAAATTAAATAAAGATACTAGAAAAGATCATTACCCTCTACCTTTTATTGATCAAATGCTAGAAAACCTATCCAAACATACTCATTTTTCCTTTCTAGGTGGTTATTCTGGTTTCTCTCAAATACCTGTGTCAAAAGAGGATCAAGATAAAACTACTTTTACTTACCCTTTCTGTACCTTTGCTTATAGACGTATGCCTTTTGGTTTATGCAATGCACCTGCTACCTTTCAAAGATATATGACTGCTATATTCTCTGACTTATGTGAAAAGATTGTTGAGGTTTTCATGGATGATTTCTCCATTTACGGAACATCTTTTGATGATTGCTTAAGCAACCTTGATCGAGTTTTGCAGAGATATGAAGAAACTAATCTTGTCTTGAATTGGGAGAAGTGCCACTTTATGGTTAATGAAGGCATTGTCTTGGGGCATAAAATTCTGAAAGAGGGATTGAAGTTGATAAAGCTAAAGTAGATGATATTGAAAAGATGTCGTGTCCTTAAGATATCAAAGGTATAAGAATTTTCCTTGGTCATGCTGGTTTCTATTGGAGGTTTATTAAAGACTTCTCTAAAATTTCTAGGCCTCTCACTAATCTCTTGCAAAAATATGTTCCTTTTGTTTTTGATGATGATTGTGTAGAAACATTTGACATACTTAAGAAAGCCTTGATTTCTTCACCTATTGTTCAGCCACCTGATTGGAATTTACCCTTTGAAATTATGTATGATGCTAGTGATTATTCTGTCGGTGATGTTCTAGGACAAAGAGTTGATAAGAAGTAAAATGTTATCCAGTATGCTAGTAATACTCTAGACAGTGCCCAGAGAAATTATGCTCCTACTGAAAAGAATTTTTAGCAGTTGTATTTGCATGTGATAAGTTCTGACCTTATATCGTTGATTCCAAAGTAATTGTTCACACTGATCATGTTGCTATTAAATATCTTATGGAAAAGAAATATGCTAAACCTAGACTTATTAGATGGGTTCTCTTGTTACAAGAATTTGATTTGCATATTATTGATAGAAAGGGAGGTGAGAACCCCGTTGCAGACAAGTTGTCTAGGTTAGAGAATGTTCTTGATGACCCACTGCCTATTGATGATAGCTTTCTTGATGAACAATTAAATGTCATAAATGCTTCTTGTAGTACTCCATGGTATGCTGATTATGCTAATTACATTGTTGCTAAATTTCTACCACCTAGTTTCTCATACTAGGAAAAGAAAAAAATCTATGATTTAAGACATTACTTCTAGAATGACCCACACTTTATAAAGAAGGAGTAGATGGTGTTATTAGACATTGTGTACCTAAGCATGAACAGGAACAGATCCTACGTAAGTGCCACTCCGAGTCTTACGGAGGACACCACGCTAGAGACAAAACTGCACATAAGGTATTGCAATCTTTAAATATGCTGGTAAGTTTGTCTTATCTTCTGATGAATGCCAGAGAATTGGTAATATTAGTAGACGTCAGGAAATGCCTATGAACTATTCACTTGTTATTGAACCATTTGATGTTTGGGGCTTTGATTATATGGGACCTTTTCCTTCCTCTAATGGGTATACACATATTTTAGTTGTTGTTGATTACGTTACTAAGTGCGTAGAAGCTATTCCAACTAGTAGTGCTGATCATAACACTTCTATTAAAATGCTTAAAGAAGTTATTTTTCCGAGGTTTGGGGTCCCTAGATATTTAATGATTGATGGTGGTTCACATTTTATTCATGGTGCTTTTCATAAAATGCTTGCTAAATATGATGTTAATCATAGAATTGCATTTCCATATCATCCTCGGTCTAGTGGTCAAGTAGAATTGAGTAATAGAGAGCTTAAATTAATTTTGCAAAAGACTGTTAATATATCTAGAAGGAATTGGTCTAAAAAACTTGATGATGCATTGTGGGCTTATAGAACTGCTTATCAGAATCCTATGTGTATGTCTCCGTATAAAATGGTTTATGGAAAGGCATGTCACTTACCTCTTGAGCTAGAACATAAGGCATATTGGGCTATTAAAGAGCTCAATTATGATTTCAAACTTGCCGGTGAGAAGAAGTTATTTGACATTAGCTCACTTGATGAGTGGAGAACCGAAGCCTACGAGAATGCCAAGTTGTTTAAAGAAAAAGTTAAAAGATGGCATGATAAAAGGATACAAAAGCGTGAGTTCAATGTAGGTGATCATGTTTCTCTATACAACTCTTGTTTAAGAATTTTTTGTAGGAAAGCTTCTCTCTAAATGGGAAGGTCCTTATATTATCAAGGAGGTCTATCGTTCTGGTACCATAAAGATCAACAACACCGAAGGCACAAATCCGAAGGTGGAATTGGTCAAAGAATCAAACATTATATATCAGGTACTCCCATAAATGTTGAGACCCACATAATTGATACTGTAACCCCGGAGGAGTGCATAAGGGACAGTTTCGAGAACGTTTCAAACTCCAAAAAGGAATAGGTATGTGGTACGGTAAGTAAACCGACTCCAAAACTTTTCCAATGATAATTTTTCTCTCTTTTGGAATATTTAAAAAAGTAGGAAAATTCAAAGTATTCTGAAAGAGACACGAGGCCGCCACAAGGGTGGAGGGCGCGCCCTACCCCCTGGGCGCATGCCCCGTCCTTGTGGCCACCTCGTGTGCCTTCCGGACTCCGTTTTCTTGCATAATACTTCTTATGTTCGATAAAAATTCATTATATAATCCCCCAAAGGTTTTGACCACTGTACCATGACAAAATCCTCTGTTTTCGTTTTGAGTTCTTCCTGTAGTAGATTTTGAGCAAGATGTCTTCACAAGAGTCGGTTGGGGAGAGTCGAGTATCTCACCCGGCACGAGGCCCAAGAGCATATAGTGATGCTAACCACTTTGGGCCAGAAACGGAGGAAGAGATGGAGGCTGACTTGAAAAGAGTGGATGCCATGGAGGAGGATCAAGAAGTTACCTCTCGTCTTCAAACTAGATTCATGCTGGAGGAAGTTCAGAGCTCAGCAATACCAAATTCGGTTATTCCTCCCGATGCAAGATTTCTCTTTTATGAAAATATGAAAAATAGTGTTGCCTTTTCTCCCGCGGCAAGGAAACATCCATGGGTGGATGGAGCTCTAGATGTCGCAGGTAAACTTCGCAAGGAAGTAATGGATCTTAAGAAGCAAATTAATAAGATCGAGGAGGATAATCGCATCTTAAGGGGAATCATCGCCAAGAATATCACATCCTCACCTCCGAAGAAAGAGATCTAAATACATCGGTATGGGCACTCCCCTTGGCAACTACCAAGCTTGGGGGAGTGCCCCGGTATTGTATCACCATCACACCTTTATCTTTATCATTTTTCTTAGTTCAATCCTTTTGGTTATATCTTGATCTAGTAGAATAAAGTTTTAGTATGATCTAGCTTTTAGGTTTTCTTTATGTTCCCTCTATGTAATTGAGTCCTTGAGATATATATATATAATAAAGAGTAATTTTGAGTTAAGGGCTTTGCTTTCTTGCTATGATCTTGAGGGAATTAAATAAGGTTTTCCCTAGTAGTGGCCCCACCACCCACCCGGGCTCGCTAGGATCCTCTAGCACGCCCTAGTGGTTGTGGGCCCCACGGGCCTCCCCTCTAGTACTTCCTTGGCTCCCAAGCTTGCTTCTGGGCAAAAAAAAAATTCCAAAAAGTTTCGTGGCATTTGGACTTCGTTTGGTACTGACATTCTGTGAAGTAAAAAAAAGCAAAAATAGCAACTGGCACTGCGCACTATGTCAATAGGTTAGTCCCAAAAAGGATATAAATTTGGTATAAAATGAATGTAAAACATCCATGAATGATAATATAACAACATGGAACAATCCAAAATTATAGGCACGTTGGAGATGTATCAGCATCCCCAAGCCTAATTCCTGCTCGTCCTCGAGTAGGTAAATGATAAAAACAGAATTTTCGATGTGGAATGTTGCCTAACATGTTCATCACATATTCTTTTCTTTTGTAGCATGGACATTTGGACTTTTAGATGATTCAAAGAAATCGTCTATATTTGACATGAAGATTCGAATACTCAAGCATATCAACAAGCAATCATGTCTTTCAAAATATCAACACTAAAGAAATTTATCCCTAGCCCATCATGCTCAATCATTGATCCATTCATTAAACACACTCAAATATTAGCTACATCCAATGCACAAGTATGATCATAATGCTCCCTAGTTGGTGCTTTATAAGAGAAGATGGAGACTAAAAAATTGCATAAAGTAAAATAGATAGGCCCGTCGCACAGGAAAGCAGAGATTTGTAGAGGTCCCTAAGCTCAAAGCTTAAATTGAGAAATAAAAATATTTTGAGAGGCATGCTTTTCCCGTCAATGAAAATGACCGAGTAGTTCCCAATAATTTCCATGCTAGATACATCATACGTGGTTCCCAAACATAAGTTAATTCCTTTTTCCACCATTCTTTCACAATCCATGGCTAGCCGTATCCATGTGTGCCTTCCATACCAACACTTTCCAAGGAATTTGTTATTTGACAACATAAAGTAAATTTATTTATCATTTCGGGGCTGGGTATCCCTATTACCACCACACGCTCGTCCAATGACAAGTGAATAAACACTCATCTTGAGAATAACACATCTAGCATGGAAAAATATTGGCCACGCCCCTGCCGCTTCATGAGCGGTACGGGCACACAAAAAGGAAATTCATTTTGAAAAATAGAGTTGGCACATACAAATTTAATTAGAACGGCACGGAAAGAAGGTATGGTGTACTCATATGGCATAACTGGGTTTATGGATTTTGGATGCACAAGTAGTATTCCCACTTAGTACAAGGAAAGGCTAGCAAAATATTGAGAAGCAACCAACCAAGAAATGAAAATTCTCATAAACGAGCATTAAGCATAACTAACACCAAATAATGCACCACAAGTACGATGTAATTTCATTGCATAACTATTGACTTTTGTGCTTGCATAGGGAATCACAAACCTTAACACGAATATTCTTACTAAAGCATAAGTACTCACTAACATGACTCACATATCACTATCATCATATCTCAACACTATTACAAGGAAACAAGTTTATATTGTCCAATCATCTTCATGAATGTTCTTATTATATCCTTCTTAGATATCTATCACTTTGGGACTAATTTTAAATTTTACCGTTGCTTATATCAATCTCTCAAACAAATCTAAGTGAGGAACATGAGCATAAAAAATTTCATCATCTCTCAAAATAATATAAGTGAATCATGAGAGAATTTCTTTAAAAATTTACTAACTCTCAAATTAATCTAGGTGAAGCATGAGAGTATTTCTTCAAAAATTAAAGCACCATCGTTCTCAAAAAGATATAAGTGAAGCACTAGAGCAATACCATAGCTCAAAATATTTAAGTGAAGCACATAGAGCAATACTAACAAATCATAGCATCATTATGGCTTTCTCAAATAGGTGTGTCCAGCAAGGATGATTGCAACAAACTAAAGATCAAAACAAGCAAATACTCATATAATACAAAACACTCCAAGCAAAACTCATGATATGTGACGAATAAAAATATAGCTCCAAGTAAAATTACAGATGGCTGTTAGAAGAAAGAGGGGATGCCCCCAAGCTTAGTTGCTTAGTTCTCCTTGAATACTAACTTGGGGTCGCATGGGCATCCCCAATCTTAGGCTCTTTTCACTCCTTATTCCTTCATCCATCGGGATCTCACCCAAAACTTGAAAACTTAAATCACACAAAACTTAACAAAACCTTTGTGAGATTCGTTAGTATAACAAAGCAAATCACCACTCTAAGTATTGTTGCAAACCCATTCATATTTTATTATTGAATTATACCTACTGTATTCTAACTTGGCTTATACCCCTGATACAATCCATAGATTCATCAAAATAAGCACACAATGCAACGAAAACAGAATTTGTCAAAAACAGAACAGTCTGTAGTAATCTGGACTTTGTCCATACTTCTGTAACTCCAAAAATTCTGAAACATTATGAAAATGTAGGCAATTTGTATATCAATCTTGTGTAAATAATTTAGAATTTTATCATGCTTCTGTGATTTTTAAAAACTCTGCTACTGGGCACAAAAGTTTTTGTTTTTCAAAATGACCAAATCAACTATCACCAAACATGATCCTAAAGGCTTTACTTGGCACAAACACTAACTAAAACATAAAAACACAATCATAATAGTAGCATAATTGTGTGAACACACAAAAATAGAAAGAAAAAGGGAGAAATAAATTTTATTCATTGGGTTGCCTCCCAACAAGCTCTTTCTTTTATAGCCATTAAGATGGGCCTGAGATTTCAATGATGCTCACATGAAAGATAAATGTTGAAACACAAAGAGAGCATCATAATTCATGTGATAAAAACATTTAAGTCTAACATACTTCCCATGCATAGGCATTTTATAAGATAAAAAATAATCAAGACAATAAGAACTTGACATATGAAAGGTAGGAGAAAGAAACCATAGCAAAATCAACATGAAGACAGGTAATTTAGTAACACTAAAATTTCTACAACCATATTTTCCTCTCTCATAATGATTACATGTAGGACCATATTCAAATTCAACAATATAGCTATTATGTAAAATTTTCTCTTCTTGATCCACATGCAAAAAAGTATTAAAATCTTCTAAGATAGTGGGATTAACATCAAATAAAGTCATGACCTCCAAGCCCACTTCTATCATTAATTTCATAAGATTGAATACTCTCCAAATTTGTGGGATTATTTTTACCTAAAGTTGACAGTCTTACAATCCCGCTTTCAATATTATCGCAAAAATAATCATCATGAGGCTTAAATAAATTTTCAAGATCATAAGAATCATCGCCCCAATCATGATCATTGCAACAAGTAGTGGACATAGAAAAATTAGCATCCCCAAGCTTGGGGTTTTGCATAGAATTACCACAATTGACATTAATAGAATTTATAATAAGATCATTGCAATCATGCTTTTCATTTAAGGAACTGTCATGAACCACTTTATAAATTTCTTCTTTTGACACTTCATCACAATTTTCAGATTCACGAATCTCAAGCAAAACTGCATAAAGATAATCTAGCGAATTCAATTCACTGCAATTGGTTCATCATAATTGGATCTTTTAAAAAGATTAGCAAGTGGATGAGGATCCATGCCAATAGATTTTTTTAGCAACAGAAGATACAAGCAAATAGAAGGCACATGGCAACACAAGCAAACATAAGATCCAACGAGAAAAAGGCAAATATTTTGTGCTTTTCGCAAAAACATTTTAGAAGTGGGGGAGATGAAAATGAGAGGAAAATGGTAAATAATGTAAATTGCAAGGAGATGAGATTTGTGATTGGGTTCCTGATAGATGTTGATGACATCTCCCCGGTAACGGCGCCAGAAATTCTTCCTGACTGCTTGTATCTGCGTTGATATTTCCGTGAAGAGGAGACGATGATGCAGCACCAAAACGGTAAGTATTTCCCTCAGTTATGAAACCAAGGTTATAAATCCAGTAGGAGAACCAAGCAACACTATGTAAATGGTACCTGCACACAAAGAACAAATACTTGCAACCCAACGCGTAAGAGGGGTTGTCAATCCCTCCTCAGTATTGAGATAAATAAAATTGTGGTAGATTGGATAAATAGATCTTGCAAAATGTCGTGGGAAACCATGGCCACCTATGGGACCAAGAGCCCCTTTCTGGTTTGGCGGGGAAAAACATGAGACAGCATGGCAGAGATTACACGGATGATTTTACCCAGGTTCAGGCTGCCGTGAGGCGTGAAACCCTACTCCTACTTTGGTGGATTGATTTCAAAATAATGGTGGTGAACGCAAGTCGCTTGCCTGGAAGGTTTGCCTTAGGGCGAGAGCGGCTAAATTCTCCATCCCCTTCTACGGCTGCCTTGGGCCTCCTTTTATAGATAGAAGGGTTTTACCAGAGTGGCAAATTAGTCATTATGCACTGATTAGATAGCAAATAGTGCTATCATACCTAACTCTGCAGGCTGACTGAGCGCATTAAATGTGTCGCTCAACGTCACATCGTAGCTTGCCCGGCAGGGGCTGCCAGCTTGTTTTGCCAGCTTTGCACCTACTCGCTTGACACGTTGCAGGATGGGTGTCACTTGTAGGCGTTTTCTATAGGAAATGGCTGCCTAGTGGTCAATAGTAGCCACTTAGTCACCTTGGAGCTTGACATCACACTGATCGACGACTTGGGTCATCATGAGGTGGTGCAGTGGGTTGGTTCTGTCTCCGTGAGTCCCGGCAGGCCCTGCCGGGGCGTCTTGGAGGCTTGCTTCCGGGGTAAACCCCGTGATGTTTGCTTGAACTACATCGGTATTTCCCCAAAGAGGAAGGGATGATAAAGCACATCAACGGTAGGTATTTCCCTCAGTGACGAGACCAATGTTATAGAATTAGTAGGAGAACCACGAACACCACGTAAACAACTCCTGCACACAAAGAACAAATACTTGCAACCCGACGTAAGAGAGGGGTTGTCAATCCCTCACGGGTAAAAAGATATGTAAAATTGTAGTAGATTGGATAAATGGATCTCGCGGGAATGCGAGATAAAATACATAAATAAATAAAAATTGCAGCAAGATATTTTGGGTTTTTGCATTAATGGATCTGAAAATAAAAGCAAATAACAATAGATCACAAAGGCAAATAAAAGAAAGAAGAGACCCCGGTGTCATAGGTTTCACTAGTAGCTTCTCTCGAGAAGAATAGCAAACGGTGGGTAAACAAATTACTGTTGGGAAATTGATATAACTTCAAATAACCATGATGATATCCAGACAATGATCATTATATAGGCATCACGTCCAAGATTAGTCGACCGACTCCTGCCTGCATCTACTACTATTACTCCACACATCGACCGCTATCCAACATGCATCTAGTGTATTAAGTTCATGGAGAAATGGATAATGCAATAAGAACTATGACATGATGTAGGCAAGATCTATTTATGTAGAAATAGACCCCATCTTGTTATCCTTAATAGCAACGATACATATATGTCGGTTCCCCTTCTGTCACTGGGATCAAACACCGTAAGATCGAACTCAACACGAAGCACCTCTTCACATTGCAAGACAAATAGATCAAGTTGGCCAAAAAAAACCAAATATATGAGAAGAAATACAAGGCTATAAGTAATCGTTCATATAAGAGATCAAAAGACTCAAATAACTTCCATGGATAAAAACATAGATCTGATCATAAACTCAAAGTTCATCAGATCCCAACAAACACACCGCAAAAAAGAGTTACATCATATGAATCTCCAAGAGACCATCGTATTGAGAATCAAAAGAGAGAGAGGAAGCCATCTAGCTACTAACTACAGACCCGACAGACTACAAAAGACTACTCACGCATCATCGGAGAGGCACCAATGAGGATGATGAACCCCTCCATAATGGTGTCTAGATTGGATCTGGTGTTTCTAGAACTTGCGGGGGCTAGAATTGATTTTTGTCGACTCACCTAGGGTTTCTGGAATATTGGGGTATTTATAGTGCAAAGAGGCAGTGTGGGAGGCCACCGAGGTGGGCACAACCCACCTGGGCGCGTCTGGGGGCCCAGGTGCACCCTGGTGGGTTGTGCCCCCCTCGGGGCACACCCAGGTGCTTCTCTGGCCCATTGGATGTTCTAGTCCATAAAAATCCACAAAAAGTTTTGCTGTGTTTGGACTCCGTTTGGCATTGATTTTCTGCGATGCAAAAAACAAGCAAAAAACAGCAACTGGCACTTGGCACCATGTCAATAGGTTAGTACTAAAAAATTATATAAAATGATTATAGGACATCCAAAAATTATAATATAACAACATGGAACAATCAAAAATTATGGATACGTTGGAGACATATCAGCATCCCCAAGCTTAATTCATGCTCGTCCTCGAGTAGGTAAATGATAAAAACAAAGTTGTTGATGTGGAATGATGCTTAACATGTTCATAACATAATCTTTCTTTTATAGCATGGACATTTGGACTTTTATATGGTTCAAAGAAATAGTCTAGTTTTGATATGAAGACTTTAATACTCAAGCATATCAACAAGCAACCATGTCGTTTATAATATCAACGCTAAAGCAAGTTATCCCTAGCCCATTATGCTCAATCATTGATCCATTCATGAAACACACTCGCATATTAGCTACACCCAATGCTCAAGTACGATCATAGTGCCCCTTAGTTGGTGCTTTATAAGATAAGATGGAGACACAAATAAAAATAAAAATTACATAAAGTAAATAGAAAGGCTCTTCACGGAGGGATGTAGGGATTTGTAGAGGTGCCAGAGCTCAGAGCGAAAAAGATAGAGATAAAGCATTTTGGGAGGCATGCTTTTCCTATCAACGAAAATGATCGAGTAGTTCCCAATACTTTCCATGCTAGATATACCATAGGCGGTTCCCAAATGGAAAATAAAGTTTATTCCTTTTTCCACCATACTTTCACTTTCCATGGCTAACCGTATCCACGGGTGCCTTCCATACCAACACTTCCCAAGGAATTTATTATTTGACAACATAAAGTAAATTCATTTTTCATTTCGAGACTGGGCATCCCTAATACCTTTGCCGTACTCTCGTGCAATGACAAGTGAATAAACACTCATCTTAAGAATAACACATCTAGAATGGAAATATATCATCCACCTCCTACCGTTTCATGAGCGGTACGAGCACATATAAATTTGCTTAGAACGGCAAAAGAATACCGCACATAGGCAGGTATAGTGGACTCATGTGGCAAAACTAGTTTAAAGGATTTTGTATGCACAAGTAGTGATCATACATGAAGGCTAGCAAAAGATTGAGAAGCGACCAACCAAGAAACGAAAAATCTCATAAGCGAGCATGAAGCATAACTAACACCAAATAATGCACCACAAGTAGGATGTAATTTCATTGCATAACTATTGAATTTCGTGCTTGCATAGGGAATCACAAACCTTAACACTAATATTCTTACTAAAGCATAATTACTCATCAACATGTCTCACATATTATATCAACATATCTCAAGACTATTAGAAGGAATCGAGTTTATTTTGCCCAATGATCTTCATGAAAGTTTTTATTATATCTACCTTGGATATCTATCACTTTGTGACTAGTTTCATATGTTGTTTTTGATAGCTCAAACAAATGTAAGTGAAGAACATGAGCATAAAAAAATTCTTCGCTCAAAATAATTTAAGTGAAGCAAGAGAGAATTTCTAAAAAAAATTACTAACTCTCAAATAAATCTAAGTGAAGCATGAGAGCATTTCTCCAAAAATACTAAAGCACACCATGCTCAAAAAGATACAAGGGAAGCACTAGAGAAATTCCATAGCTCAAAAAGATTTAAGTGAAGCATAGAGAGCAATTCTAACAAGTCATGGCATAAATTTGGTCTCTCAAATAGGTGTGTCCAGCAAGGATTCATGACTACGAACACAAAGCAAAACAACCAAAGACTCGTATCATACAAGATGCTCCAAACTAAACTCATAATATGTGACGAATAAAAATATAGTTTCAAGTAAAATACCGATGGTTGTTAGAAGAAAGAGGGGATGCCACTTGGGGGCATCCCCATGCTTAGTTGCTTGATACTTTTTGAATACTATCTTGGGGTGCCATGGGCATCCCCAAGCTTAGCCTTTTGCTAATCCTTATTCCTTCATCCATCGTAAAGTCACCCAAAACTAGAAAACTTCAATCACACAAAACTCAACAAAACCTTCATGAGATCCGTTAGTATAAGAAAGAAAATCAATACTATAAGTATTGTTGCAAACCCATTCATATTTTATTTTTGCATTATATCTACTGTATTCCAACTTTTCTATGAAAAACTCTTCAAAGAAAACCATAGAATCATCAAAACAAGCACACAACACAAAGAAAACAGAATCTGTCAAAAACAGAACACTCTGTAGCAATCGGGAGATTTCGAATACTTCTGTAACTCTAAAAATTCTGAAAAATAGGGATAGTGTGAGCAATTTGTATATTAATCTTCTGTAGAAATAATCAGTATTTTATCGCGCTTCTGTTAGAAATGAAAATTATTTTTCTGGGCACAAAAGTTTCTGTTTCTCAGCAAGATCAAATCAACTCTCACCCAACAAGATCCTAAAGGCTTTATTGTGTGAATAATAGTAGCATATTTGTGCAAACACTCAAGAATAGAAAGAAAAAGACAAAAATAAAAAAATTCATTGGGTTGCCTCCCAACAAGCGATATTGTTTTATGCCCCTAGCTAGGCATAATGCAAAGGATCTAAGTACTGTCATCTTTGTTTCTATTTTCCTTAGAGGTGTCCGTGTCAGGTGGTTTTGTAAAGACCATAGAACATCTTATCCATACAGACCTTAGCACTATCAAGTTGCTTATCATCATATCCTTTTTGATTTCCGGCAACAATCCAAGAATAGTGTTGATTAACATCATTGAAAACTTGTTGGATTAAATCTAAAATAGGGACTTCCATTTTAAGATTCTCATCAAAGATTGGATTGTCCCCAAGCAAATGTCTTAGCACATAATCACTATTATAAAGAATTTCATCTATCACCGGTTTTTCACGATTCATACCATAGAAATCAAAAATTTCCCTAGCTTCCCGTATTATGTAATCAAATTCATTCACAAGAACAAGGGTGGCTAACTTTCTAGCTTTAGGACTCTTTATAACGGGTAGCTCAAAAATAACCTCTGCAAGGTAGGATGGGTATGGATAAATTTATTTTCAAGTTTCAGAACTAGTGCTGAAATAGCCTCCACATAAGATTTAGTCCTCTTAAGAATAGGATCATCATCATGACTTAAATTCCCAACACAATTGAAAAATTCTTGAATACGTTCTTTTCCTATAACATTCCCTTGCCCCAAAATAGATGTTTTAGCATCCAAATTGCTAGATCATCCAATTTTAGGAGTTAGGCCATCATCTATTTCTGCCATACCAAAATCACTCACGATTGCAAGCAAAAGGATAGATCTGACAATAAAATGGCGAATGAAAAAGAGGGTGAATAAAACGGAAAAATCTTGTGAAGTGAGGGAGAGGAAAACGAGAGACAAATGGCAAATAATGTAAATTGCAAGGAGATGAGATTTGTGATTAGGAACCTGGTAGATGTTGATGATGTCTCCTCGGCAACGGCGCCAGAAATTCCTTTTGATGTTTGCTTGAACTATGTCGGTATTTCCCCAAAGAGGAAGGGATGATGCAGCACAACAATGGTTGGTATTTCCCTCAGTGATGAGACAAAGGTTATCGAACCAGTAGGAGAACCACACAACACCACCTAAACAGCTCTGATACGTCTCCATCGTATCTATAATTTTTGATTGTTCCATGCCAATATTCTACAACTTTCATATACTTTTGGTAACTTTTTATACTATTTTTGGGACTAACATATTGATCCAGTGCCCAGTGCAAGTTCCTGTTTGTTGAATGTTTTTTGTTTCACAGAATATCCATATCAAACGGAGTCCAAACGGGATAAAAACTGACAAAGATTTTTTTTTGGAATATATATGATTTTTGGGAAGAAAAATCCACGTGAGACGATGCTCGAGGGGCCCATGAGGCAGGGGGGAGCGCCTCTGACCATCATGGCCACCCCGTAAGGCGGTTGATTCCCTTCTTTCGCCGCAAGAAAGCTAATATCCGGATAGAGATCGTGTTAAAATTTCAGCCCAATCGGAGTTCCGGATCTCCAGGAATATCAGAAACGGTGAAAGGGAAGAATCTGGGAACGCAGAAACAGAGAGAGACAGAGAGACAGATCCAATCTCGGAGGGGCTCACGCCTCTCCCACGCCATGGAGGCCATGGACCAGAGGGGAAACCCTTCTCCCATCTAGGGAGGAGGTCAAGGAAGAATAAGAAGGAGGGGGGCTCTTTCCCCCTCGCTTCCGGTGGCACCGGAGTGCCACCGGGGGCCATCATCATCACCGCAATCTTCACCAACAACTTCACCGCCATCATCACCAACTCTTCCCCCCTCTATGCAGCGGTGTAACCTCTCTCTTACCCACTGTAATATCTACTTAAACATGGTGCTCAACTCTATATATTATTTCCCAATGATGTATGGCTATCCTATGATGTTTGAGTAGATCCGTTTTGTCCTATGGGTTATTTGATAATCGTGATTGGTTTGAGTTGTATGTTTTATTATTGGTGTTGTCCAATGGTGCTCTCCATGTCGCGCAAGCGTGAGGGATTCCCGCTGTAGGGTGTTGCAATACGTTTATGATTCTCTTATAGTGGGCTGCGTGAGTGACTGAAACACAAACCCGAGTAAGGGGGTTGTTGCATATGGGATAAAGAGGACTTGATGCTTTAATGCTATGGTTGGGTTTTACCTTAATGATCTTTAGTAGTTGTGGATGCTTGCTAGAGTTCCAATCATAAGTGCATATGATCCAAGTAGAGAAAGTATGTTAGCTTATGCCTTTCCCTCATATAAAATTGCAATAATGATTACCGGTCTAGTTAGCGATTGCCTAGGGACAAATAACTTTCTCGTAACAAAAAGCTCTTTACTAAAATTAACTTAGTTATTTCTTTACCTAAGCAGCCCCTACTTTTTATTTATGTGCTCTTTATTATCTTGCAAACCTATCATATCACACCTACAAAGTACTTCTAGTTTCATACTTGTTCTAGGTAAAGAGAACATCAAGCGTGCGTAGAGTTGTATCGGTGGTCGATAGAACTTGAGGGAATATTTGTTCTGCCTTTAGCTCCTCGTTGGGTTCGACACTCTTACTTATCGAAAACTGTTGCGATCCCCTATACTTGTGGGTTATCAAGCTCCTGCACACAAAGAACAAATACTTGCAACCCGACGTAAGAGAGGGGTTGTCAATCCCTCACGGGTAAAAAGATATGTAAAATTGTAGTAGATTGGATAAATGGATCTTGTGGGAACGCGAGATAAAATAAATAAATAAATAAAAATTACAGCAAGGTATTTTTGGTTTTTTGGATTAATAGATCTGTAAATAAAAGCAAATAAAAATAGATCGCAAAGGCAAATATAATAAAGAAGAGACCTGGGGGCCATAGGTTTCACTAGTGGCTTCTCTCGAGAAAAATAGCAAACGGTGGGTAAAAAAATTACTGTTGGGCAATTGATAGAACTTTAAATAATCATGATGATATCCTCGCAGTGATCATTATATAGGCATCACGTCTAACATTAGTAGACCGACTGCTACCTTCATCTACTAATATTACTCTGCACATCGACTGCTATCCAGCATGCATCTAGTGTATTAAGTTCGTGGAGAAACGGAGGAATGCAATAAGAACGATGACATGATGTAGACAAGATCTATTTATGTAGAAATAGACCCCATCTTTTTATCCTTAATAGCAATGATACATACGTGTCGGTTACCCTTCTGTCACTAGGATCAAGCACCATAAGATCGAACCCATCACAAAGCACCTCTTCACATTGCAAGATAAATAGATCAAGTTGGCCAAAAAAACCAACTATCAGAGAAGAAATACGAGGCTATAAGTGATAATGCATATAAGAGATCAAAGGACTCAAATAAATTTCATGGATAAAAACATAAATCTGATCATAAACTCAAAGTTCATCGAATCCCAACAAACACACCGCAAAAAAGAGTTACATCATATGGATCTCTAAGAGACCATTGTATTGAGAATCAAAAGAGAGAGGAAGCCATCTAGCTACTAACTTCGGACCCGAAGGTCTACAAAAGACTACTCAAGCATCATTGGAGAAGCACCAATGAGGATGATGAACCCTCCGTGATGGTGTCTAGATTGGATCTGGTGTTTCTGGAACTTGTGGCGGTTGGAATTGATTTTCGTTGACTCCCCTAGGGTTTCTGGAATATTGGGGTATTTATAGAGCAAATAGGCGGTGCGGGAGGCCACCGAGGTGGGCACAACCCACCTGGGCGCGCTTGGGGGCCCAGACGCGCCCTGGTGGGTTGTGTCCCCCTCGATGCACCCCCAGGTGCTTCTCCGCCCATTGGATGTCTTCTTCATTTGGACTCCGTTTGGTATTGATTTTCTGCGATGTAAAAAAGAAGCAAAAATAACAACCGACACTTGGCACTATGTCAATAGGTTAGTACTAAAAATGATATAAAATGATTGTAAAACATCCAACAATGATAATATAAAAGCATGGAACAATCAAAATTATAGATACGTTGGAGACATATCGCCCCGTCCTCGCCAGGCTCGCCTGCCTGGCAAGGGAGGCTTTTTCCTTGGCGCATCTTGCTTCTCTGGCTCCTCTTGGTCTTCTTGATTCGCATGCTGGATCATCCAAAGGGCTAGTATTTTGTGCTTCAATCTGATCCCGGAGTTCACAATAGGCGCAAACATAGATATATAACAGCATGGGTTCACAATAGTATGTACAACCTGGACACATCTAATCAAATATTATGTCCTTCGAACATTGGCCCTCTATCTCTTGGGCTCCTTCCATGACACCGTCAAAGTACCTCTCCGGCTTCCGATGATCTTTTCCCTCGGGCAGGCCCGCGGTTGCCACTTTGGTGGCCTTCATCTTCTCCCAGTGCATTTTGACGCGGGCGAAGGCCTTCCGAGCACCCTCTATGTAGGCCGAGCGCTTCACAACATTAATCCACAGCCGCACGTCGACCAGCCACGTCACCAAACCGAAGTAGCTGCTAGGGATCGGCTCGGTCGGCTAAAGTTGGAATATCAGCTCCTTCATAGCCAACCCCACCACCCTATGCATCTCTACCAGCTGCTTCAACAGGTCGTTCAGCGGCGTCGGGTGTCCTGGCATGAGAAATTGCAACCAGAATAGCTTCTCAGTCGAGTTCCCCTCCTCGGCTCGAAAGAACTTCGTGGCATCAGCGGCACTCTTCGGAAGATCCGTAAATGTGCTTGGAGAACTCCACACTCATGTGAGCAAAGCGTACCTCTGACCTCCAAAGATACTCTGCAAAAGAAATGCCTTACTGGCCGCTATCTGCCTCGCTTGGTGGATCTCTTCGTGAGTGCTCCGGGACTCGCTTCATGCTTCTTTGCTGTCCTGGAGAGCCTTGGCAAGCTCAGAGAACTGGGCCAAGGTCTCTTGCACTAATGTTTTGCATTTCCTGATGGCATCCTTTAGCTCATGCTCGACTTTAGCCACCCAAGATTCATGTTGGCAGCGGGCAATTTGTTCGGCCTCTAGTTCAGCAGCCGCTTTATTAGCGGCTGCCTTATTCACCTCGGCTTCCTTCTTGGCTTGGGTGAGGGCGCCTTTGAGGGTCTCAACCTCAGTTGCGCCAACTATGATCATAATCAAACCATTTTATGAGTTAATATCTAATTATGCATATCACTTGTAGCATGAAACTTAATTTCTTTCTAACATCGTATGCATACCTTGTGTTTCGTCGAAACGCTTGTTGATGCAGTCAAGTTCCTCATTTGCCACCTGAAGTTTCCGATTGAGTTCGGAAACTTCTGCAGCCTGGGCGGTTGCCGCCAACATGGAAGTTTGTTACAATAATAGCACAGTATGTTACTCTCCCAAATACTATGTGCATCCTCTATCCGGTTTCTTCTATACCGGACAGACCCTCAGGGGCTAGTGTTTGTACATAGGTTTATTCTTCTATATGAAAAGTTTTTTAGAACATTATGTTGCATACCTCAAAGCCTGTCAGTAGGCTATAGAAGGCTTCGTTCAGTCCGCTTTTAGCAGACTAAACCTTCTCCATAACCACACCCATCAGGGTGTCATGCTCCGCCACAACGGGAGCACTTTGCAGTGCTTCCTCTAGAGCGTTGGGCGCCTCCAGATTAATGGAGGCTGCCGATGGAGCTGTCGCTCCTCCCCCCTCTTTCAAAGGGGGCTGCTTATGTGATCTCGGAGCCATGCTGGTCACCGGAATGGTGTTCAGCTGCGGCCCTGATTGTTGGGGCTCCCCACCGTCGGTTGTCATAGGGGCCGCCTCCCCTAGGTCATCGGCGACCCAGGTATTAACCTCGGGCGCTCTCTCGACCGCTTCGTTTGCCCCCCCTCGGATAAGCGAGGTCCTTCTGGACGACACTTCGGTGTCCTCCATGGCGATAGGCTGGGGCTTGCGGGGGCATGTCACTCTCTGCCATTTCGGGCGGCAGAGAATTCCCCTCTGATAAGGGAGTATGTGGGAGCTTGCGGGGAGGGCTGAAAGGCAAATAACAAAATAACTTACATAATGGAAGCAGGTAGACCGAAGATAAACAGTAAGTTTCTGAATAATTATGATTCGGCGAGGGGCTTCACCCTGGGAGGTTTCTTGGGGACTAGTTCGGACTCTGAGTCTGAACTGTCCGGGAGGGTTAGCATCCCTATCTTGGGCACCTCCCCCTCCGGGTCTTCGGAGGCCGCCCTCTTCTTATTCATATGCTTATGGGGAGAGTCACTTTCTGCCTCCTCCTCCTCCTCTTCATCCTCGTCTCCTTCGTGGGAAGACAGGGCTTCGGTCTCTCCAGATACTGTTTCTGGAGGACCCTTGGGGCAAGGGCCACCCTTGGCCTCCTTGCCTTTCTTTTTCTTGGTTTTCTTCTCTGGCGCCTGATAGGACGCTGGGACCAGCATCTCCGTTAGCTGAGGTGTAGCCGGATCCTCGGGCAGCGGTGCCAGACAGTTGATCCATTCCGCCTTTGCCGTACAGACCTATAAGGAAAGCAGGCAATATAATTTTTGTTATATCTGAAATATTGACCAGATAGGTCTTCGGAAAGATTGTGCTTACCGCTGTGGCCGGGTTCTCGATGTCGAGTCCGATGTCCTTGGTCTTCTTCGGCCACTTTTTCTGAGCCTTGAAGAGCTGCTTCCATATATCTTCGTGCATGGTGCCGAAGAAGCGCTTCAAGGTCAGTGGCTCCTCTGAATTGAACTCCCACATGGAGAGGCCTGGAGCTGGCAAGGAAGGATGTGGCGGAAGAGCGTCACTTGAATCACGTATGTGAGATTGGTATTCTAACCCAACATGTCAGAGATGCGCTTCTGGAGCATCTTAACCTCCGATTTGGACCCCCAATCAAGGCCCTTGGCAGTCCATGAGGTGAGTCTCATGGGGGGTCCGGATCTGAAATCAGGCCTGGCCGCCCAGGTGGCATCGCAGGGTTTGGTGATATAGAACCACTCCTGCTGCCATACCTTTACTATTTCTACAGATGCCCCTTTTGGCCAGATCGCGTTGGGGAGCTTGCTTACCATAGCTCTACTGCAGTTCGTGTGATGTCCATCGACCACCTTTGGCTTCAGATTGAAGATTTTGAGTCATAGGCCGAAGTGTGTGGGGATGCGGAGGAGAGCTCCACACACGACTATAAAAGCCGATATGTGGAAGAAGGAATTTGGGGGTAGATCATGGAAATCTAGGCCGTGGAAAAACAGAAGACCCCAGACAAAAGGCTGGAAAGGGAATACTAGCCCCCGAAGGAAATGGGGGATGAACACGACCCTCTCACCAGGCTCTGGAGTAGGAACAACCTGATCTTTGTCTGGGATCCTATGCGCGATATCCGTGGACAGATAGCCTGCGCTATGGAGATCCTTGACGTACTTTTCAGTGACGATGGAGGCCTCCCACTTGCCCTTAGAGCTGGACCCGGCCATTACTGGAGAGGGAGGCAGCGAAGGAAGAGATTGGGGTTGTAGGCACTGGAGCTTGGAGATCGGGAGACAGAGGCTAGAAGAAGGCGTGAGGAAAAAGGAGGGTTCTTTATCCTTTTATAGAGGGTGAAATGCCAAGCTTCCCCCTCTCAAGCCAAAAACCTTGCCTGTTCCCAACGAAATTGTGTGCAAGGTGCGGTTGGATTACCCAAA
This sequence comes from Triticum urartu, assembly GCF_056163025.1. NCBI lineage: Eukaryota > Viridiplantae > Streptophyta > Magnoliopsida > Poales > Poaceae > Triticum > Triticum urartu. Next base: position 206,592,852 of record NC_141876.1, on the reverse strand, counting down.
TCATATTGCCGAGAATCCCATAATGGGCGGGCACGATCTCTATTTCGATAAGACGTGCCAATGGAGGGTAGGCCTTGAAGCGTGAAACGGGAGGCGTGAAAATGGTTCGAAATGTTAAAGAGTCAAGTGTGATGCTTCGCCAAAAAAGTTGTCTGACGTCTTGCCTTCGTGGCTAAGGATTGTATTGATTATGCAGAGCCAGAGACAGTTCCTTTATGCAGGAAGCTAACTTAAAGTACTCAGGAGAAGGAACCCGCCTTGCGATGCCGAAGACAATTTGCATGCCAAACACATTGTCATCAAAGACTGGTTTAGGGGCTACTTAGGGAGTCTAGGACTAGGGTCGTCCTCGAGTGTCCGGACTATTCGATACGGGCAGAACTGATTGGCCGTGAATACAAAGCAGACGATTATCCCCCGTGTCTGGGTAGGACTCCTATGTGCGTGGATGGCAAGTTTGGTGTCCGGGTGTACTATTTCCTTCCTCTGTAAACCGACTCTATACAACCCTAGGCCCCTCCGGTGTGTATATAAACTGAAGGGTTTAGTCTGTAGACAGGATCAGAGTAATTACAGGCTAGACATCTAGGGTTTAGTCAATCCGATCTCGAGGTGATCAACTCTTGTAACCCCTATATACATCGAATATAATCAAGGAGGACGTAGGGTTTTACCTCCTTTAAGAGGGCCCAAACCTGGGTAAACATCGTGTCCCTATTGTCCCTTGGTACCATCAATCCTCAGACACACACCCTGGGACCCCCTATCCAAGTTGCCAGTTTTGACACCAACATCGACCGACTCCTGCCTGCATCTAGAGTATTAAGTTCAAGAAGAACAGAGTAACTCATTAAGTAAGATGACATGATGTAGAGGAATTAACTCAAGCAATATGATGAAAACCCCATCTTTTTATCTTCAATGGCAATAATACAATATGTGCCTTGCTCCACCTACTGTCACTGGGAAAGGATACCGCAAGATTGAACCCAGAGCAAAGCACTTCTCGCGTTGCAAGAAAAACCAATCTAGTTGGCCAAACTAAACCGATAGTTCAAAGAGAATTACAAAGATACCAAATCATGCATATAAGATTTCAGAGAAGATTGAAATAATATTCATAGATAAGCTGTAAATCCACAAGTCATCGGATCTCGGCAAACACACTGCAAAAGAATATTACATCGGATAGATCTCCAAGAACATCAAGGAGAACATGGTATTGAGAATCAAAGAGAGAAGAAGCCATCTAGCTACTAGCTATGGACCCATAGGTCTGAGGTAAACTACTCGTGCTTCATCGGAAGGGCAATAGAGTTGATGTAGAAGCCCTCAGTGATCGAATCCCCCTCCGGGAGGGTGCTAGAAAAGGTCCCTAGATGGGATCTCACGGGTACAAAAGGTTGTGGCGGTGTAAAAGTGTTTTCGTGGATGCGTCTGGTGGTTTGGGAATATATATGAATATATAGGCGAAGGAATTAGGTCAGGGGAGTCACGTGGGGTCTACAAGGGTGGGGGCGTGCCCCTGTGGCTTGTCGTCTACTCCAAGCTCTTCTGACTTGGAGTCCAAGTCCAACAGGTGTCTTTTGGTCAAAGAAAAATCATCGTGAAGGTTTCATTCCGTTTGGACTCCGTTGGGTATTCCTTTTTTGGTGTCGCAAGCAAGCTCTCAAGGACATACTTAGAGATTTGCATTTGATCAAGGCAATGAGGTGTGTCAAGTTTGTGCCAGTACACCAAGTCCCAGTATACAGACCTCGTCTTCCATACCTTCAGCAGCGGCTCCAGCGCCTTTTTCACCGTCTTTCCCAGTGCGGGGCATTATTCCCGGTTTTTCAACAGCTCATCGATTTTGGAGCTGCTCCACTTACGTGGAGGTCCTCGATGCTCAGCCTCTCCATTGAATAGATGTCCACGGATCGTCCTTCTCGAGCAATCTTCGATGCCCCATGTACACAATTTTCCCAGACCCGCCATCTTTCCTTGACATTAGCTGCTGAGACGTCATATCATCCATGCACCATGTGCACCCACAATATCCATGGCACACCTGGCCTGCAACATATTCGTAACCGAGATAGTCGTGCACCATCGTGATCAGCGTGGCTCTCATATAGAAATACTGGCCTTTGCTGCTGTCCCATGTCTTGGCCGGTGTTTTCAATAATGTGTCTAACTCCTCTTGAAGTAGCCCCAAATACAGATTTATATTATTTCCCTGTTGTTTCGGCCCTTGAATCAGCATGCTCATGTGTATGTACTTTGAATTCATGCACAACTAGGGGGAGGTTGTACATCCATACAAATATAGGCCATGTGCTATGGTTGGTGTTCTGGTTGCCAAATGGATTCATGCCATCGGTACACGCGGCGAGCACGATCTTCCTTGCATCACATGCAAAATACCGATATACGTCGTTGAACGCTCTCCATTGGCTTCCATCTACAAGGTGTCTCAGCTTCCGATCTTCTCCATCATTGGCCTTGATACGTCCATTATGCATCATGCTTTTATGTTGATATTTATTGCATTGTGGGTTGTTATTACACATTATATCACAATACTTATGCCTATTCTCCCTTATTATATAAATTTTACATGAAGAGGGAGAATGCCGACAACTGGAATTCTGGACTAGAAAAGGAGCAAATATTAGAGACCTATTTTGCACCACTTCAAAAGTCCTGAAACTTCATGAAGGATGTTTTTGGAATTTATAAAAAATATTGGGCGGAGAAAGTACCAGAGAGAGCAAAAATTTGATCCTCAACCTACTGCACCTACTAAAAATATTTATTATGAAATTCCTTAGGGTATGATAGAGAAACTGCGAGCTAATCCTTATGCAGGAGATGGAACATTACATCCCGATATGAACCTAATCTATGTGGATGAAGTTTGTGGATTATTTAAGCATGCAGGTATGCTCGTATATGTTGTCAAGAAGAAGGTATTCCCTTTATCTTTGAAGGGAAAGGCATTGACATGTTATAGGCTATTAGATCATGGAATTACAACCGATTGAAATTGGAATTTAATTAGAAGTTTTATCCTATGCATCTGGTTCATCGTGATCGGAATTATATATATAATTTTTGGCCTCGTCATGGAGAAAGTATCGCCCAAGCTTGGGGAGGCTTAAGTCAATTTTATATTCATGCCCCAATCATGAGCTTTCAAGAGAAATTATTATTCAAAATTTTTATGCTCGGATTTCTCATAATGATCGATCCATGCTCGATACTTCTTGTACCGGTTCCTATATGAAGAAGGATATTGAATTCAAATGGAATTTATTGGAAAAAATTAAATGCAACTCTGAAGATTGGGAACTCGGCGAAGGTAAAGAGTCATGTATAAACCTTAAGTTTGATTGTGTTAAATATTTTATGGGTACCGATGCTTTTCATGATTTTAGCAATAAATATGGACTTGACTCTGATATAGTAGCTTCTTTCTGTGAATAATTTGCTACTCATGTTGATCTCCCTAAGGAGAAGTGGTTTAAATATAATCCTCCCATTGAAGTTAAAGTAGTTGAACCTATCAAGGTTGAAGAAGAAGCTATTACTTACAATGTTGATCCTATTATTCCTAGTGCTTATATTGATAAAACACCTTTCCCTATTAGAATTAAGGATCGTGCTAAAGCTTCAACTGTGGTCAACAAAAGTTATATTAGAACACCCAAACCCTCTGAGCAAATGAAAGTTGAACCTAGTATTGCTATGCTTAAAGATCTCTTGGTTAATAATATTGATGGGCATGTTATTTATTTCTATGATGAAGCTTCTAGAATTGCCAAACCCGATATGAAAGATAAACATAGACCTGTTGTTGGCATGCCCGTTGTTTCTGTTAAAAAAGGAGATCATTGTTATCATGGCTTATGTGATGTGGGTGCCAGTGTGAGTGCAATTCCTTATACCTTATTTAAAGAAATTGTGAATGATATTGATGTTACTATTAAGCTTGCTAATAGAGATACTATTTCACCAATTGGAATTGTTAGAGATGTTGAAGTCTTGTGTGGGAATATAAAATAATCTACTAATTTTCTTATTCTTGGTTCCCCACAAGATAATTTTTGTCCCATTATATTTGGTAGACCTTTCTTGAATACTGTTAATGCTAAGATAGACTACGAGAAAGACATTTTTACTGCTGGTCTAGGGGATATATCTCATGATTTTAATTTCTCTAAATTTCATAGACAACCCCATGATAAAGGATTTCCTAGTAAGGATGAAATTATTGGTCTTGCTTCTATTGTTGTGCCTCCTACTGATCATTTAGAACAATATTTGCTAGACCATGAAATGATATGTTTATGAACGAAAGAAGGGAAATAGATGAAGTATTCTTTAATCAAGGACCTATTTTGAAACACAATTTTCCTGTTGAAATCCTTGGGGATCCTCCTCCGCCCTAGGGTGATCCTGTGTTTGAGCTTAAACAATTACCTGATACTCTGAAATATTCTTATCTTGATGAAAAGAAGATATATCCTGTTATTATTAGTGCTAACCTTTCAGAGCGGGAAAATTATTGAAAACTCTGAAGAAGCACCGTGCCGCTATTGGATATACTCTTGATGATCTTAAGGGCATTAGTCCCACTCTATGTCAGCACAAAATTAAATTGGAGAAAGATGCTAAACCAATTGTTGATCACCAAAGACGGTTAAATCCTAAGATGAAAGAAGTGGTAAGAAATGAAATACTAAAGCTTCTGGAGGAAGGTATAATTTATCCTATTGTTGATAGTAAATGGGTAAGTCACGTTCATTGCATCCCTAAGAAGGGAGGTATTACTATTGTTCCCAATGATAAGAATGAATTGATTCCAAAAAGAATTATTACAGGTTATAGAATGGTAATTGATTTTCGCAAATTAAATAAAGCTACTAGAAAAGATCATTACCCTCTACCTTTTATTGATCAAGTGGTAGAAAGACTATCCAAACATACTCATTTTTGCTTTCTAGGTGGTTATTCTGGTTTCTCTCAAATACCTGTGTCAAAAGAGGATCAAGATAAAACTACTTTTACTTACCCTTTCCGTACCTTTGCTTATAGACGTATGCCTTTTGGTTTATGCAATGCACCTGCTACCTTTCAAAGATATATGACTGCTATATTCTCTGACTTATGTGAAAAGATTGTTGAGGTTTTCATGGATGATTTCTCCATTTATGGAACATCTTTTGATGATTGCTTAAGCAACCTTGATCGAGTTTTGCAGAGATGTAAAGAAACTAATCTTGTCTTGAATTGGGAGAAGTGCCACTTTATGGTTAATGAAGGCATTGTCTTGGGGCATAAAATTCTGAAAGAGGGATTGAAGTTGATAAAGCTAAAGTAGATGCTATCGAAAAGATGTCGTGTCCTTAAGACATCAAAGGTATAAGAATTTTCCTTGGTCATGCTGGTTTCTATTGGAGGTTTATTAAAGACTTCTCTAAAATTTCTAGGCCTATCACTAATCTCTTGCAAAAAGATGCTCCTTTTGTTTTTGATGATGATTGTGTAGAAACATTTGAAATACTTAATAAAGCCTTGATTTCTTCACCTATTGTACAGCCACCTGATTGGAATTTACCCTTTGAAATTATGTATGATGCTAGTGATTATGCTGTCGGTGCTGTTCTAGGACAAAGAGTTGATAAGAAGTAAAATGTTATCCAGTATGCTAGTAATACTCTAGACAGTGCCCAGAGAAATTATGCTACTACTGGAAAAGAATTTTTAGCAGTTGTATTTGCATGTGATAAGTTCAGACCTTATATCGTTGATTCCAAAGTAACTATTCACACTGATCATGTTGCTATTAAATATCTTATGGAAAAGAAATATGCTAAACCTAGACTTATTAGATGGGTTCTCTTGTTACAAGAATTTGATTTGCATATTATTGATAGAAAGGACACAAATTTGATGAGCATGCAACCAGGGACACAAATTTGAATTTTCAACCAATTTATATTTATTAGAGCATGTGCATGTAGTCCAAATTTGAATTACGCACATAAATGCATTAAAAACTCAATTAATGCATAAAAATGTCCAAACAAACCGTGAAAAATCCCAAAAATTGACACAACACTCATGTTGTTCTATGTTGACACGAGACAAATTTTGAAAGCAATAAGAGGCAATGGACATCATTTCGTCCCCAAAGGTGGGACGTTCCCTACTGAAACCATCAAGCTTGTTGTGAGAAGCCCTGGTTGTTGAGAAGCATATCCCCAAACCTGCCCCAAATGGGACAAAAAATTTACCAGGGCATGTTGATGCCCCTCCATGATAGCATGCCAAGTTTCATGAATTTCAAACGATCTTTGGATTTACTAGAATTTAAAAACCAGGTATCTCAATGTTTGCCGCCGGGTGACGGTGGCAGGGTGTTTGACATTCATTCCCATTTCTTGCATGGGACCTAAGAATGCAACCAAGGACACAGATTTGAAATTTCAACTAATTTATATGCCTTAGAGCATGTGCCTGTAGTTCAAATTTGAATTATGCACATGAATGCATAGAAAACTCAGTTAATGTATAAAAATGTCCAAGCAAACCCCGAAAAATCCCAAAAATTGACACAACACTCGTGTTGTTCTATGTTGACACGAGAAAACATTTTGAAAGTAAGAAGAGGCAACAAATATCGTTTCGTCCCCCAAGGTGGCACGTACCCTACCAACGGCTCGCCCACGCCACCAAGACAGCCGTGGGCTCGCAAGACCAACCCACGAGTGAGTGGGCCGGAGTGGGTGTAAGTGTGGCCCGGCCCAGTAGCTGCCACTACTTAACCTAGTCTCATCTTCCAAGCCAACCATCCAGGTGATCAGGCGAACGGCAACGACGGCTACCTACTTTCCAGTTCCCAATTCTTGTAATCCCTCGTTCGTTGTACTCCAATACAACTACTTGAATTCGAGCTATTAGTGAATCCAATTGAGAGAATTCCATCCAGTCCCTCACATCTGGTATCAGAGACAACCACCACCACTTCCCTACTCCGATTTGGCTCTGTTCATCGAAACCAGGCGTCTTCGTCAAGCCTGTGTACAAATCGAGGCCATGGATTCCACCATGAAGGAGTACATGGACAAGATCACCAAGTCCATGGATGAGTTCTGCATCGAGCTCCGAGGCAACACGGCCGCGATCCACGCGCACACGGCCAAGCTGGATGATTTGGTCGCGTGGCAGCCCGATCTCGAGCATCGCGTCGATCAACTCACCAATGCGGTGGCGGAATTGCAACAAGGGCGACCGCTTGTGGAGGCGGTGCTCGGTGTGGCACCGCAGGGATCGTCGACGACTGCTCCCACCCTCGCTGCGGTCGGCGTTCACCCTGGCGCCGAACCAACCGCGCAGGGGCGGCCACACGGGTCCGAGGACCACCGCGACGTCTTCCTCCATCGGGAGTAGGGGCTGGCCACGCCGCCAGCGCCCCTCTCGGGCACTGGTCAGTACTCCCTGCAGTCGCCCGGTCCTGTAGTTTCCCCTTTTTCTCATGCTAGTCAACTGCTCACCGGATTGGGACAAGCCCATCCTTCTATGGTGTTTCCACAGTTCACCGGCGAGAATCCAAAACTGTGGAAGACATTATGTGAGCAGTATTTCAGCATGTTTGGAATTCACTCCACATTTTGGGTACCCATGGCTGCACTCAATTTCTCGGGCCCTTCATCCATCTGGTTGCAATCGGTTCAGAACAAATTGTCTGACTACGATTGGGAATCCTTTGCTGCTTTACTCTGCACGCGATTTGGTAGAGACAGGCACCAGCATCTGATCCGTCAGTTCTATACAATTCGACAGACCACTTCGGTTGTAGATTACATTGAGCGTTTTGAATCAATAATGAATCATTTGGTCTCATACTCTGACAACACTCACCCGTATTTTTACTTGACTCGTTTTGTCGAGGGTCTTCGGGCGGACATCCGTGCGGTGGTTCTGGTGCAGAGACCACCGGATCTGGATACGGTGTGTTCCCACGCCTTACTCCAGGAAGAAGTCGTGGGATGCGCCTTCTCGACAGCGCCACTGCTACCATCACCGCGTGCGGTGGACACAGGACCGACACCAGGAGGAGCGCTTCCTCGCCACCTCCTCCACCACGCCCGACGCCCGCTCCAGCAGCACCCGCAGCTGCCGATCGTCGTGGACTTGATGGCGCCTGCACGGACAGCTCCAAGGTCAAGGCGCTACGTGAGTATCCGCGTGCTCGAGGACACTGCTTCAAATGCGGTGAGCGCTGGGGCCATGATCATACATGCCCCACCACCTACAACTCCATGTGGTCGAGGAACTTCTGGACCTCTTCGGCATCGACCCTGTACTTGATCATGAGCAGTCACAGCCGGTGGAGACTGCTATGGCCATTTCCAAGCATGCCCTGACCGGTGACAAGTCGACAAAGGCATTCCAAGTTCATGCATGGCTCCAAGGACATGAAATACTCATGCTGGTGGACTCCAGCAGCTCCACATCATTTGTAGATGCTCAGTTTGCTGCCAAATTGGAAGGAGTGGTTCCCTTGGCTCGTGCATGGCGTGTCAAAGTGGCAGGCGGAGGGGAACTTCAATGCCGAGCTTCCATCCCTCAGTGCAAGTTGTTTTCGCAAGGGCATGAGTTTGTGACTGATATGAAGGTTCTGGAATTGGGTACTTATGATGCCATCCTTGGCATGGACTGGTTAGAGCAGAACAGCCTGATGACTGTCGACTGGAAGGGCAAGCACATTGCTATTCCATCACCTGGGGGGTAGTGCATATCCGCGGCCATCCATCCACTTCTTCATGTCCGGTTATCAACAGTATGCAGCTAGGCAGCTTGTATCGCCAAGGGGATGTCTCACACATGGTTCAGTTGTATCAAGTCACCTTGGGGGATGGAGAAGCACAGGAGGCTACGGCCGAATGCATTCAGGCAATACTGGAGCAATACCCTGATGTTTTTCAACAACCAGAAGGGCTTCCCCCTCGGCGTAACTGTGACCATCACATACCACTGGTGCCGGGGGCACAGCCAGTGAACATTCGTCCATATTGGTACAAACCTGAGCATAAGACAGAGACTGAGGAACAAGTGGCAGACCTACTCAAACAGCGTGTCATCAGACGCAGCGCTAGCCCATTTGCATCCCCGGTGATTTTAGTGAAAAAGAAGGACGGCACATGGCGCCTCTGCGTGGATTATCGGCATCTCAATGCTATGACCACAGTGCCCAAATTTCCAGTGCCACTAACTGAGGAGCTGCTCGACGAATTACACGGAGTAGTCTGGTTCTCCAAACTTGACCTTCGAGCAGGTTATCATCAGATCCGTATTGCCAACGGTGAAGAATACAAAACAGCTTTCACAACTCATTCTGGGCACTTCGAGTTCCTGGTGCTGTAATTTGGACTGGCAGGAGGGCCGGTGACGTTCATAGGAGCTGTTACTCACACCTTGCATCCTCTCTTACGCAAGTGTGTGCTGCTGTTCTTTGACGACATACTAGTCTTCAGCCGTACTCTGAAGGATCATGCTGCCCACCTAGCGCAAGTTTTGCAGCTGTTGCGTCGCGACCAATGGAAGGTCAAGGCTTCGAAATGTTGTTTTGGCCAGCGCCAGTTATCTTACCTGGGCCACGTGATCAGTGACAAAGGCGTGGCCACCGAGCCAAGCAAAGTACAGGCAGTAGCTCAATGGCCTACACCGGTGGATGCTAAGGAAGTCAGGCGTTTTCTGGGCCTGGCAGGATACTACCGTCGGTTCATACGACACTTTGGCATTGTGGCGCGGCCAATGTTCAACCTCCTCAAGAAAGGAACCCCGTTTGTCTGGATGCAAGCGACTGAGGAGTCATTCCAACTGCTGAAACAAGGCCTTGTTACTGCTCCTGTACTTGCCCTGCCGGACTTCTCAAAGCCTTTTGTCGTCGAAACAGATGCATGCGACGCTGGCGTCGGGGCAATCCTGCAGCAACAGGGGCACCCAATTGCCTATATGAGCAAAGCACTATCACCAAAGTATAGGGGGTTGTCCACCTATGAAAAGGAATATCTGGCAGTGGTAGTGGCCGTAGACCAATGTCGCCCATATCTCCAACACAGTGAATTCGTCATACAGACTGGTCAGAAGAGCCTGGTGCATTTAGAAGAACAAAAACTCACGACCCCCTGGCAGTAAAAAGCATTTACTAAGCTTCTTGGTCTTCGCTACACCATCAATTACAGAAAAGGGACAGAAAATGGGGGTGCGGATGCTCTTTCCCGTGCCACCCACGCTGAGCAATTGCAAACCATATCCTCTTGCCAGCCTAGTTGGATGGAAGACATCATTGCCAGCTACAATTCAAACCCACAAGCTCAGAAACTGCTGGAACAGTTAGCCATTAGAGCAGACCCAAAAGGACGCTTCACTCTCGAGCAAGGCATCTTACGATTCAGAGGACACATCTGGCTAGGAGGTAGCACAGCAATGCAACAGAAGATTATCAAGGCATTTCATGATACCCCTCTTGGAGGCCACTCGGGCTTTCCAGTAACATGGCGCCGGGTACGCCTTCTCTTTGCTTGAGCCAAAATGAAAACACACATTCAACACTATGTACGTTGCTGCCCTACATGCCAACAAGCCAAGCCAGACTGAGCCGCTTATCCTAGGCTACTCGAACCCTTGCCGGTGCCCAATGAATCCTGGGAGATGATCACACTGGGTTTCATCGACGCACTCCCAACTTCTGGAGGTGTGAACTGCATTCTGGTAATCGTCGACAAGCTGACAAAATTTGCTCACTTTCTGCCCCTAGCACACCCTTATACAGCCTCCAAAGTAGCACTGCTCTACATGAACCAAGTCTACAGGCTACATGATTTCCCAGGGTCGATTGTCTCTGAACGCGATCCGGTATTCACAAGTCATTTTTGGTAAGAACTCTTCAAGTATGCAGGCACGGGTCTCAGAATGAGTTCAGCCAACCACCCACAGACGGATGGCCAGACAGAGAGGGTTAACCAGTGCCTGGAAACCTTCCTCCGCTGATTCATGCAGGCGTATCCCCGTCGATGGAGCTACTGGATTCCACTTGCCTAATTCTGGTACAACTCTTCCCATCATTCTGCCATTGGGATGTCACCATTTCGTGCCATGTATGGACACGAACCACGACAATGGGGAATTACTTCTACGACAGCTTGTTCAGTTCCGTCCCTCCGTTCTTGGTTGGATGAATGCTTCATTGTGCAAGACCTGCTCCAACAGCATCTACACCGAGCGAGGCAGTGCATGAAGCAACAAGCTGACAAAAAAGATCATTCCGAGCCTTTGAGGTGGGCGACTCAGTTTATCCTAAGCTGCAACCTAACCTTATATCCAAACTTCAGTGGCTTCCCGCGCCTGTCACAAGCTGGCCTTCCGTTTCTTTGGGCCCTTCAAGATTATTGGGCGGATCAACGAGGTGGCCTATAGGCTTCAGCTACCATCTCATGCACAAGTGCACCCTGTCTTCCATGTATCCTAGCTCAAGCGAGCACTTGGCCCAGGTACGACAGCTTCGAGTGAGCTTCCAACTTACTTTGACATACCTTTATTGCCAGTGGCAGTCCTTGAGCGTCGCTGGCGCAAACGGCGCGGGGCTATGGTGGAACAAGTGCTGGTCCGGTGGTCCAACCCAGCAGTAGTGGCTGATTCATGGGAGGACAAAGTGGCTCTGCAAGCTTGATTCCCAGGCGCTGAAGCTTGGGGACAAGCTTCTACTCAAGAAGGGGGGATTTCAGCACACCTGACAGGGCGACCCCACCACGCAGCGACCCCAACGGCTCGCCCACGCCACCAAGACCGCCGCGGGCTCGCAAGAGCAACCCACGAGTGAGTGGGCCAGAGTGGGTGTAAGTGTGGCCCGGCCCAGCAGCTGCCACTACTTAACCTAGTCTCATCTTCCAAGCCAACCATCCAGGGGATCAGGCGAACGGCAACGGCGGTTACCTACTTTCCAGTTCCCAATTCTTGTAATCCCTCGTTCGTTGTAATCCAATACAGCTGCTCGAATTCGAGCTATTAGTGAATCCGATCGAGATAATTCCATCCAGTCCCTCAGACCTACCAAAACCATCAGGCTTGTTGTGAGAGAAGTTCTGGTTTGCGAGAAGCTTATACCCACACCTGTCCCAAATGGGACAATATTTTTACCACGGCATGTCGCTGCCATTCCATGATATCATGTCAAGTTTCATGAATTTCAGACGAGTTTCCGATTTACTAGAATTACGAAAGCAAGTACCTCAACATTTGCCGGAGAACCATGGTGCCGTGGTGTTCGAGATTCATCCCCATTTCTTGCATGGGACATAAGCATAAACCCATGGACACATATATGATTTTACAACCCATGTTGGTGCACCAGAGCATGGGCATGTGCTTTAATTTTGAATTGTGCACCTGAAATGGCTAGAAATCCAATTTAATGTATAAAATTTCCAAACGAACCCTGAATAATTCCATTTTTTATGACACACATATAGTTGCATGTTCACTGCAGATAAAAGGTCTAGCAATTCAAACACCGTCCATTGCCGATGTGACCCAATTGTGTAATTCAAATCAAGATGAAAAATCAAGTAGATCCCACACAGTTTATTATCACCAACTGTGTGAGATGCAGTACAAAATATCCTGGAGCACCATCGGCGTATAGTACGCCTATGGTTTACGCGAAAGGTGCGTCGGCTACAGTCTACAGCCGGCGTGTCAAGCACACTAGCTCGCTCCCCAAATATCATTTCACTATTCAATCATCGCCGGTGAAAGGTGGGGACATGGACCCGCATCGTGAGGGCAACTTCAGCGGCCCACTCGGGCAAGAGCGCGGCCGCACCCGCCATGCGCGTGCTAACAAGGTGGATGAACGCGACCACAATCTGTGACCAGGCGGCCAAGGCAGCTCAAACGGCCATTGTTGCTTCTCAGGTGGCGGCAGCAACATCTGCCTCGGGATAGCAACTAGCGAGAGCGGCACAGTAGCTGTCCGTTCCGCAGCAGCGGCCTTAGCCCTAATGGAGGCCCCCATGATCATGTCAAGGCCACCCACGCCTAGCTCGTGGCAGTCACCGAACAAATCATACGAAACTTCTCCGACACCGGTCAGCAACCCACGGCCAAAGAGTTGGCAATTGCCGAGAGCGTTCGAGCAGTCGTCCATTCCTCTGCCGCATACCTTGCGACGACGAAGCCCATCCAAGCCTAGATCGCGGCTGCCCATGCCCAGCTCGTGGCGGCCTTTTCCAAAGAGATGGTGGACGCGGATGGAGAGATGCTTGCCGAGTATGGTATGATGGATGCCATGGAGCCCCTTCCCCAGGAGACCATCGGGCGCGAGCTGGACATGGAGGAGGCGGCGGAGATCGACGAGCACCAGCCATAGTAGTACTCTTTGTTTTGTTTAATTAAGAGCGCCGGTCTTTAAAGAGTAATGTTTAGGCTAGCTAGCTCTGTTTAATTGTTGAACTTGCTCGATTAAGAAGTGTGGGTGTGCTATAGTCTCCTTTGTGTACCCAAATTATGCAATGACGTGGATGACCACTTTAACTAGGGAAATTTGAACCAAAATTTTGGACGTTCAAACTCATCACACACGGGTTAAGGTATCTGAATCATTTGTAATGTTCACATATCATACACAGATCTGAATAAGGGACCGTGTCTGATGACACTTTGTGCGCCAGTTTTTTCATTGAAGCGATTCCAAATTTTCGGCTTCCACGGAAATATCTACCTCCCGCCCCGTCCCCCTTACCAAAAGCCACATTCCCCCTATTTCTGCCTTCCTTTCCAAGTTCAAACCTTCACTCCTAGCTTGCTGCATCACCTCCTCGCCGGCGACCCTCCTTCACGCTGCTCGGCCTCGTCTATCTAGGCAGGTAATCCACACCCGACCCCCATCCTCCTCCTCCTTCCACATCCCACATGCCCCGACCGCCAGCATGCCACCTTCCACCCAAATCACCGACCCCTCGACCAAATAAGCGACGCCCTAAGCCATGGTGCACGTAGTATAGCCAGGAGCTCAAGGAACATTTGGCAGCGGAGAAGCAAATCGTAGCCGCACGCGCGGATGAGGTCGCGATGGCTGCCGTTCGTGCCGACTCCCAGATCTTGGAGGAGCACCTCACCGTCGAGGCCACCGTCGATGGCTCGCGCGCCGACACCACGACGTGGTTGGCTGCTTTAAATGAAAGTTCATGACGTTTTCTCAAGGCCACCTTGGTGCCTTCGATGAAGACTACGAGGTGTTTTCTCAGCGTGCATGTGCTTACCTCAACTCGAGAGCCAGCAGGTTGGTGCTCGGAGCGGCTCAGGCAACTCACCGCTATGATGAGGGCACCCACGATGCGGAGGCCTTGCCCTCGTCCATGTCCAAGGATCCAATCATCATCAATATCTCATGTTAAGTTTGTCTTATTAGCTCACTATAAGGACCCATGTTAAGTTTGCTAGCTACTACCTTTCCTTAACAAATTCTAGTGAATTGCGCTATCTACTTTTACCATGCAATCTGTTTCTCTAGTGTATATGTTTTATATGTCGTGCAATGTGGTGCACACTTATTAACTGCTTGGCTAATTAGTTGCCATGTTTATTTAACTATTTGGTTGAATTCTGGAAATGTGATGTTCTGTTCTTCAGGGTGCAATTTGCATTGTCTTCCATGTGAGAAATAAATCGAATTTTTCTTTACAAAATACATGAGAGACAAATACAATTGCTATATTTCCAAGTTGTCAAGCATGCTTGGTTTGGTCAACTGTTTGATCTTGTAGTATCTTATACATTGTGCAATGTGGTGCTCAGTTAACATTTGGTTCATTTGTTGAGGTGTTTAGTTAACTGTTTGGTTCCATTCTGCAATGTGATGTTCAATTGTTGTGGGTGCTTTCTGTTATTGTATACCATGTGAGAAATAAATCGAATTTGGCTGTACTAAATACATGAGAAACAAATACAATTGCTATATTTCCAGGTTGATAAGCATGCTTGGTTTGGTTAACTTTCTGATCTTCTATTAGAAGTAGGTTATATTGTGCAATGTGGTGCTCAGTTAATGTTTGGTTCATTTGTTGTGGTGTTTAGTTAATTGTTTGGTTCAATTCTACAATGCGATGTTCAATTGTTGTGGGTGCATTCTGTTATTGTATACCATGTGAGGAATAAATTGAATTTGGCTGTAGTAAATACATGAGAAACAAATACAATTGCTATATTTCAAAGTTGTTAAGCATGCTTGGTTTGGTTAACTGCCCGATCTTCTATTAGGAGTATGTTATATTGTGCAATGTGGTGCTCAGTTAACGTTTGGTTCATTTGTTGTGATGTTTAGTTAACTGTTTGGTTCAATTCTGCAATGTGATGTTCGATTGTTGTGGGTGCATTCTGTTATTGTATACCATGTGAGGAATAAATTGAATTTGGATATAGTAAATACATGGGAAACAATTACAATCGCTATATTTCTAAGTTGTTAAGCATGCTTGGTTTGGTTAACTATCTAGTCTTCTATTAGGAGTATGTTATATTATGCAATGTGGTGCTCAGTTAATGTTTGCTTCATTTGTTGTGGTGTTTAGTTAACTGCTTGGTTCAATTCTACAATGCGATGTCCAATTGTCGTGGGTAGCATTTTGTATTGTTGTGCATGAGAGGAATAAATCGAATTTGGTTGATCTTAATACATGAGAAACATATAGAAGTGCTATATTTCCTAGTTCTTAATCATGCTTCGTTTGGATAAATGGGTTTTCCATGTGGCTTGAATTAATCTGATGAATCTGCAATGTGCTTATTTTTCATCAACATATTTTACTGATAGCATGCTAACACTTAACCTGATGACTTACTACCTTATATACTTTGCAGGGAAACAATGGGAAGTATTGAGGTTTACAATCGAGGTTAGCACGTGCATGGTCCGTTGTCTAATAGCACATTATTGTGCAATTGCAGGAACCATTCTAATATTTAGGTTTTTAAAAATTTGGTCTTGCACATGTAGGTCCTGCTGTCAAAGGTTTTGACCCACTGTTCAACCCTTTTTGCACGTGGGAAAATGAGCTGTCCATGAATACCAATCAAGTCAAGAAACTCAGAAAGATTGTTACGATAAAGAATTTAGCGATAAAAAACAACAAGAACTTTGTCTGCACAATGACGAAGACATCAGTTCACTACAAGATGGTACTAACTATTATACCTTGCCTTTTTTATTCCTTTGCCCCATTTCCAATATAGAGAAGATATTTATGCACATCCTTGTTTTCATGCCTTTCCAAAGAAGTTCACTGATGATTACTGAAAGTGCGTTAAGTCGACTAGAGGGGGGGTGAATAGGCAATTTTTATTAATTCTTCACTGAGGAATTTCAGAGTGAGGAAATTCCTTATCGAAGATTTACTTGCAGCAAAATAAGTACTGAGGTGTAAACATAACAGAGTAATAGCACAGTCATCATGATGAAATGAAAACAAGCACTGACTACAGAAAGCGTAAACACGGGATAAGCAGGCTGAAGACAAACTGACTGAAGAAATTGAGAAAGTCTTCAGTCAAAGTCTTCAAACAGTAACGATCAGGTACAACAACACAGAATGAGAAAATGAAAGGGTTGAGGAAATAGAACCAGTTAGCTCGGTGAAGACAATGATTTGGTAGACATGTTCCAACTGCTGTGGCAGTTGTACGTCTGGTTGGAGCTGCTAGGTATTCAAACCAGAGGACACACAGTCCCGGACACACAGTCCTCACCGTATTCTCCTTGAACTAAGGTCGCACAGACCTCGTCCAATCACTCTTGGTAAGTCTTCAGGTGAATTCCAAACCTTCACATACTCGGTCACTCGGCGATCCACAATTTCCTCTTGGATGCTCTAGACCATGACGCCTAACCGTCTGGAGGGTGCACAGTCCTCAAAGGTAACAAGCGTCGGTTCCACATAGGAACAATCTCTTCTGTGATGCTCAATCACTTTGGGTTTGTAGGTGTTTGGTTTGGGGTTTTGGGTTTTTCCTCACTCGATGATTTTCTCTCAAAGTCCTCAGATGATGGGATGCTCTCAATGACAAGTGTCAGTTTCTCGCGGAGCAGCCAACCAGCTAGTGGTTGTAGGGGGCGGTTATTTATAGCCTAGGGAGTAGCCTGACATGAGAAGACATAAGTGCCCTTCAATGATATGACCGTTAGGTGGGTAGATTGTTTGGAATAGCTGGCGCATAGCACAGCAGCGGTCGGAAATTTGAGGTTCAAATTCCTCAGGGCTATCATGTTCCTCACTTGTAGGCAATCCGCACTGGAGAATTCCTAACTCCTCAGTCATAAAAAATTCCTCAGACACCAGAAGATCTTCATCTCTGTCAGTGAAGAAATTGACTGAACTATATGAGATTTCCAATGGCTTCACTCGATAGAATTGGTAGGTGCAGGATTTTGAGATGAGCCTCACATGGAGACTCTTCCTTAGTTTTACCATGACCCCCTTTAACAGTACGGTGTTTCCTATGACTCAAGAAAGATAAAATGAAACTACGAAAACAAAAGTCTTCACGCTTCATATTCCTCGCATGAATATCAAGTGTTCACGGTCACACCAATTTCTTCACTTTCAAAGTCTTCAGAAAACCAAATTCTTCAGTTGAAGACATTCATTTTTAGGGGTCGACTTTCTCTGTAAATATCAAACTCCTCATAGAGTTATAGACCTTTCTACACTCACAAATGCATCAGTCCCTTAACCTATAAGTCTTCAATACACCAAAATCATTAAGGGGCACTATATGCACTTACAATCTCCCCCTTTTTGGTGATTGATGACAATATAGGTTAAGTTTTCAACAGGGATAAACATATGAAGTGTAAATACTGATATTGAGGAATTTGATTGCAAGATATAGAAGAACTCCCCCTGAAGATGTGCATATGTGAGGACTTTGCTTTTGAGAAGCAATGCACATTAAAGAGTAGTATCATGGAGATCTCCCCCTCTATCTTGTAATTCATACACGCATTTAACATATGATATGAAGAATTTGAAATGCATGATGAAATATGGTGACTGATGTAATTCAGCATGCGTGCATGATCATACATGAGGAAATAGCATGCAGAAGAACATAGCAAAAAGTATCAGACCACCATCGGTTCTAAGATTATAACTCAATCCAACAAATCTTCAAAAGAATGAGAGTTGTAACTTAGCAAAAAAAATTCCCATATAAATAGACCATGCTTGAAGACTAACTCAAATTTCTCCCCCTTTGTCATCGAATGACCAAAAGGGACGAAAAGTGAGGACTAACGCCCTTGAAGAATATCATCACTGAGTCAATGGAGGAGCGCTAGCGTTGTTGGGGTCGGTTGTTGAAGTAGGGCCTGCTGCAGTGTCGTCCAAGTCTTCATGTTCATCAGTCTCGTGCGATGAAGAATAAGAGCTCGCCACCAAGTGAGGAACATTGACCATCTTGAATTTCTTTGAAGATGGCTGAGACCAGTCAAAGTCCTGCTTGTAGCCCATCTTGTTGAGGTCATCTTCACCGTAGAGGTGAGACAGAACAACCCAGGTGCGATCAAAAACTTCATGGAGGTAGTAATGGTTCTTCTTCACTGAATTCTGAGTGATGGTCATGTTCTAAAGAATTGAACCAAACTAACGCTTGACCCATTTATGATTGCGATAAACCTTCTGGTGAAGACTGAGGAGAAGCTCATGATCAGTCAACACCCTTGGAGATGTGCCTTGAGGATGTTGCTTTGAAGCATTGGCGGCAGCGTCATGGGTAGCAGAGTCATCATTGGTGGTATAAGATGTAGCTTTGTGGAACTGACCATCCAATGGACGAATGCATTCATCGATAATAGCAGTTTCCTTGCCCTTCTCATCGGATGAGGAAACAGGTCGTTTGAAGACTTCAATAGGTGGCAACTAACTGAGATGATTCTGAAAGTCAGCCTTGTAATTGATTGAAGACCTTGATCTGAGGAACATCGTTTGACTCTTCAGCTGGCCTGGCTTGTTCTTCAGGCGCAACACTAGTGGTTGCCATGGCAATTTCATCAGCGGCTGGAATAGCTTCATCAGCCCTGGTACTTTTAGTTTCTTCAGCAGCCTGATTTTCATCAGCGGTGCTGGCATGACCTTTAGTTTGCTGAGTAGATGCTCCAGCTTGATGAGATTCACATTGCGTTGGAGCAGCAACATTTGTGGTGAATCCTCCAGTCAGTTTCACAAACCTGACTTTGGCTCCAAGCCAATCTGTATGGTAGACATTGAATTCATCGCTGAGACTTTTGATCTCAGATTGTACGGCAACAAGTTCATCAGTTTTCATGTTGACAACATTTTTCTTCAGGAAACGCTCCTTATACTGGGCTTTCTTCAGCTTCCTGGCCTCCTCAAATTTCCATTTTTCTTCACTGATGAAGGCAGTTAGCATGTGACTTTGTCCAGGAGTGAGCTTGAAGTCGGGCATAGGTGTGTTTGGATCCTTGTGCCATAGACCAATAAAGTCAATGATCAACTTGGGATCCAGCATCAATGGCATATTTGTGCCTTTGGCTCTAGCATCCCTCTGTTGTTTGTCTCTGATAATTTCAGCGAGTTCATCATCATCAGTGGACGGCACATCGCAGGTGACCTGCTTCTTATGAGGACTTGGTCGAGAGCCTCGTCCAGCAGTAGCCTTTGTCTTCAGCAGAGTGGGGCTAGTTGAGGATTGCGGCAAAAGTGAAGAACTTGCTGAGGCTCCTGAGGCAATTGAGATGCCTTTGGTCCTTTGACATGAGACGAGATGCGTAGGTGCTAAGGACTTTATCGGAGGAGCTGAAGACTTTGGAACTTGAGGAACTTGGGCAGCTTGAGGAATTGGTCGTGAGGGCATTGTTGAGGTGCTTGGCCGTGAGGGCATTGAAGCAGAGCCACTGAGCTTGTGTGTGGGCTTCTTTGGCATAGCCTTCTTCGGCTTGCTAGCAGAGGCCTCAGTAGTGGCAGCAGCTGCAGCAGAGTCTTCATTAAATTTCCTCACTTCCTTTTTAGCCATTTTGGCTAGCTTAGCTGGCCGTCTTTCCCATTCATCAGGATAGTCCTCACCGCGCATGAGGCTGGCAGGATCAGCTTCTTGGCCAGGTGCCAGTGGAGGTCTTGGGCAAGGAGGATGAAGAGAGAATTTCTTCATGTACTTTGAGCAACATACCTGTACTCCCTCCATTCCTGTGCCCATCTCCTTTCTATCCTTTGTATGTGCACCTTGCGCTGATTCTTGGTCTCCTTGCCATGTTTGGCCTCATCAGGAGTACAATAGTCTTCATAAATGTCCTCAGGGATCTCAAATGTTGTGTTGACTTCGAATCTCTTGAATCCCTTCTGAGGTTTCTTCTCGTCAGCCATTTTCTTAAGCTGAGGATTTTGAACGATTCAGTTTTCAGACGAGGTATGCAACTTTTCTTCGAGGAACGCTGCAAATGAGTTAAGTTGATAAGAACCTAGTGATTCAGCAGCGGACATGTGTACCTGTGAACAGAGTATAGGTGCGAAGAATTTGAAGAGGTCATATGCGTTCTCAGAAAATTTTGCAAAAAGAACAAGTTTGAGGAATTTGACCATATGTGTCATGAGGAATTCCACTAAGCGTTCTTTTACTTAGGTTCCAGAGTTGTATAGATTGAAAATCCACACAATTGAGGAATCTTGAAGAAAAATGTGGCTTAGAGAAACAGATCAAGAACAGACGTTCATGTGAGGTGTTTAGAATGTGAAGATTGAAGAGTAAACACCGTTTGAAGATTTTTGGAAAGCATCAAAATCAACAAGGACGGTAAAAGTAACTTTTAATTACCCTTGACGAAGAACATGACGAACTGGTAATAGTAGATTGGATGTTCATCTGTCCGGATCTTCCACGCCCTAACTTGGCGGAGGAAGACAGCTACGGCGGCGGCGGAGTGAAGAAATCCGCGGCCGGCGCGAGTACGACAGCGACGAGGTCGAGGTAGTGAAGCTCTTCTTCACCGACGACGATGGGAGTAGCGGCGGCGCTAGGTTTGAGAGCTTGAGCGAGGGAGTGAGGTCGAGCGGAGTAAAAACAGTCTGAGGAGGGTGAGGGGTATATATAGCTGCGGTGAAAAACCGAGGAGCGGTATACCTTTTGATCGAAGTCAACACCATTTTCATCAGTGCATAGATGGCCATTCGTGGGCATAGGGATTTTTACGCCTATTGCAATCTTGCATGCCGAATTTCGTCAACACATCCTTGAGGTATTTCTTCTGAGATATGAAGATGTCGTTTCATTGTTGACGAATCTGAAGACATAAGAAGAATTTCAATTCCCCCATCATAGACATTTGATATTCTTCACTCATCATGTAGGAAAATTCATCACTGTAATGTTGGTCAGTACAGCCAAAGATGATATCATCAACATATATTTTCCATACGAATAATTCATCATCATAAGCTTTGGTGAAAAGAGTTGGGTCAAGTGAACCGGGTTTGAAGACCTTCTTCATGAGGAATTCCTTCAAAGTATCATACCACACCCGATGGGCCTGCTTGGGGCCATAGAGGGCCTTATTGAGTCGGAATACTTTTTTCAGGATGCTTTGGATCCTCAAAACCTGGGGTTGAGCAACATATACTTCTTCCTCAAGCTTACCATTGAGGAATGCACTTTTCACATCCATTTGATAAAAGATGATATTATGATGGTTAGCATAAGCAAGTAAGATGCGAATAGCCTCAAGTCTAGCAACAGGTGCAAAAGTTTCATCGAAATCAATTCCTTCAACCTGTGTGTAGCCTTGAGCTACAAGTCGTGCCTTATTCCTCACCACAAGGCCATTTTCATCTTGATTGTTGCGGTAGATCCATTTGGTGCCGATGATATTGTGTTTGTGAGGGTCTGGTCGCTTGACAAGTTCCCAGACATTGTTGAGCTCGAACTGATGTAATTCTTCTTGCATAGCTTGAATCCACTCAGGCTCCAGAAATGCTTCATCTACCTTAGTGGGCTCTGTGATAGAGACAAAAGCAAAGTGCCCACAATAGTTAGACAAATGTGAAGCTTTTGAGCGTCTGAGAGGACCTAGTGCGTTGATGTCGCTGATGATTTTCTCAATATGCACTTCATTAGCAACACGAGGACGAGCTGGTTGACAATGAGGAATTTGCTCAACATTCTCTTCAGAGCCATTTTCTTCAGGTGCTCCAGCATGATGTTCTTCACATTCTAGAATGACTTCTTCAGCAGATTCTTCAGTACAAATGACGTCCTCAGTAGCCTTGAACTTAATGGATTCCTCAGGTGGTATTTCATCTAGCACAGGAGGTAGGTGCTCTCTTTGCGAGCCATTAGTGTAATCGAACCACACATCTACAGTTTCAACAACCTGTGTGGTGATAGGTGTTGAAGACTCTGTAGGTGTGCGAGTCCTTTCCATAACCAAGCAGAAAACCTTCATGTGCTTTAGGTGCAAATTTAGAATTGTGATGAGGATCTCTGTAGGATCAAGAAGTAGATGTGTCTAGAGGGGGGTGATTAGACACTTCATCCTAAAGTTGCAATTTTTAAGATTTTTAGGTTTAAGTGGAGTTTAGGCACAATTTCAACACACATAATACATATCAAGCAAGCATGCAAAGAGTATATAGGCAGCGGAAAGTAAAGCATGCAACTTGCAAGAATGTAAAGGGAAGGGTTTGGAGAATTCAAACGCAATTGGAGACACGGATGTTTTTCCTGTGGTTCGGATAGGTGGTGCTATCCTACATCCACGTTGATGGAGACTTCAACCCACGAAGGGTAACGGTTGCGCGAGTCCACACAGGGCTCCACCCAAGGGTAATGGTTGCGCGAGTCCACACAGGGCTCCACCCACGAAGGGTCCACGAAGAAGCAACCACCCACAAAGGGTCCACGAAGAAGCAACCTTGTCTATCCCACCATGGCCATCGCCCACACAGGACTTGCCTCACTAGCGGTAGATCTTCACGAAGTAGGCGATCTCCTTGCCCTTACAAACTCCTTGGTTCAACTCCACAATCTTGTCGGAGGCTCCCAAGTGACACCTAGTCAATCTAGGAGACACCACTCTCCAAGAAGTAACAAATGGTGTGTAGGTAATGAACTCCTTGCTCTTGTGCTTCAAATGATAGTCTCCCCAACACTCAACTCTCTCTCATGGGATTTGGATTTGGTGGAAAGAGGGTTTGAGTGGAAAGCAACTTGGGAAGGCTAGAGATCAAGATTCATATGGTAGGAATGGAATGTCTTGGTCTCAACACATGAGTAGGTGGTTCTCTCTCAGAACATATGAGTTGGAATGGTGTGTGTGTTCTGATGGCTCTCTCGCTGAATGAGAAGGAGGTGGAGGGGTATATATAGCCTCCACACAAAATCCAACCGTTACACACAGTTTTCCAATCTCGGTGGGACCGAATTAATAAACTCGGTCGGACCGAAAATGTAAACCTAGTGACCGTTAGAGATTTCGGTTGGACCGACTGGATCAACTCGGTGAGACCGATGTTCTAGGGTTAGGGTAAATCCAAAACTCGGTTTGACCGATTACTCAAACTCGGTGGGACCGATTTGGGTAATAAGTGAAACTAAGATTTGGTCAAGCAAACTCGGTGGGACCGATTGCATATCTCGGTGGAACTGAGAATATTGCAATGGGTAACAAAGAGTTTGCAAGCCCATCTCGGTGAGACCGAGATCCCATCGGTGAGACCGAACTGATTAGGGTTTGGCAGTGGCTTATGACAAGTGAAACTCGGTGGCGCCGGATATGAAGAATCGGTAGGACCGAGTTTGGCTTAGGGTTATGTGAAAGTGAGAAAGTAGTTGAGGGTTTTGGAGCATATCACTAAGCACATGAAGCAAGAGGCTCATTAAGCAACACCTCATCCCTCCTTGATAGTATTGGCTTTTCCTAAAGACTCAATGTGATCTTGGATCACTAAAATATAAAATGAAGAGTCTTGAGCTTGAAGCTTTGGCCAATCCTTTGTCCTTAGCATCTTGAAGGAGTTCCCACAACCTTTAGTCCATGCCACTACATTGTTGAACTTATCTGAAACATGCTAGATAGAAATGTTAGTCCAACAAGAGATATGTTGTCATCAATTATCAAAACCACCTAGGGAGCACTTGTGCTTTCAATCTCCCCTTTTTTGGTAATTGATGGCAACATACATCAAAGCTTTAGATAAAGATATAAAGAACAGCAAGTAAAGCTTTGGAAGAACATGTAACAAGCATAGGCTCCCCCTACATGTATGCACTCATGTAAATATGAAATAGAGAGGCATGTGAGAGCATAACCATGACAGAGTAGGCAAAGTGTTACATGTATCTTGGCCATATGCATCAGAGCAAAAGATTATCAAGGAAAATACCTTCATGCTCATGAGTCCTTCTTGCAAACAGTATGTACATAAGCAAGAACTCCTCATACTCATGATTTTGATGCATATACTTACCTTGTGGTCTTGAGTTGTCTTAGGATGGAATGAACCTGCACAAACAAGGTTAGATAACACAGGTACGTTCACTAGCCAGAGCAAACAAAAGAAACCACAAGAATACCAAGATTGGGATGACATGTAGAGAGTGAGTACAAGGTACCATATTGAATTCAACATGTCCCCAAGAATAAAGATATGCAATGAATTTGACTGATTTCTTTCCCTTAGGTGTCTTGCTCCCCCTGAATCTTACATGGGATATTGGGAGGATATAGGAGACAGAAAATCAGAGCTGAAGGATATGAATAGAACTAAATTCAAATGAGTTCATATGAACATGTCTTTCCCCCAAAAAGACATGTGGCATCTCTCCTCTTGAACATCAAGCATCTGGGGTCCTTGAGTATTCTCTCCCCCTTGGAGATTTCTTTCTCCCCCTTAATATATGAGATCCTTGAGTATTCTCTCCCCCTTAGTACTTTCTTCTTTGTAGGTGATAAGCTTTTGATGTGATCTCTCTCTCCCTGATGATAAGCTTTGATGTGATCTCTCTCTCCCCCTTTGACATCAATTTCCAAGAAGGTTTTTCCTGGAATCCGTCGAATAGGTTTGGTCCTTGAGATTCAGTACAAAGCAGTGAATAAAACTGTGATGCTTGTAGAGGACAAGATTCATTTAGTGGAGCTGGATCAGAAGAAATATAGAATATGTGGCAAACTGTTTTTCTTGTTGCGAAATCGGTGGCACCGAGTGGCATGTTTCGGTAGTACCGAAGGGATTCGGTTGGACCGAAAATAGCTATTCGGTGAAACCGAGTTCATCACAGAGAAAAGCACTTGTCACCTCAGCTCACTAGTCAAGTAAGATCTCACAAAGATTTGCAATGAATTAGCTGAAAGATTTGCAAGGAATTTGATGCAGAATTATGCAGAACAAGAATCATAAAGAAAAGAGTGAAGGTTTCCAGATGAAGTTTTTTTGATTGAAAAAGAAATAAATATGCAAGGGACAAATGCAATAACTCAGAAAAGAACACAAGAGAACTTCATCTAGAATTGGGCGGTGACATAGTCACCTATGTTAGAGTATATTGACTTAGGAGTCAAGTGAGAACACTTGATCATAGGTCATACTCATCGTTTAAGCTCAAAATGGGGTTACCATTTTTCGTTTAAGCATCTTGATGTATTTACATCTTGTTGAGTTGCTTTGACTCATGTCTTGGAGTAAAGCTTCTCTAAGATGAAATAACATACCTTGGGTGGTGATGTGGTTCTTGCTCATGTAGTTGAACTTGTGTGGGTGCTCAAGGTTGATGTAGCTCATCGAGAGTTGGGAGCACCATTTGGAGTTTGAGTTCATCTACCTACATGGGTTAGTTCTTGCAAGGAAGAGCACTTGTGTATCCAAAAATGACAATCATGAAGCTCAATCATAGAATTTGTCAAAGGATATGCTTGTATGGTTTTGTGCTTCCTTGTCTTCAACCACTATTGTGTAGAGTCTTGGTGATGTAGAGATCGCTCAGGATATGAGTGAGTCGCAATCTCATGGAATTAGATTCAACTAAGCACCTACATGGGTTAGACAACATGCAAGGTGCAAATGTATCCAAGACATAAGATAGTTATCATAAGAGATATATCATGGATTAGTCATAAGCTCATGTCTTGCATGTATCCAATGGAGTTTCTACTCCAAGTTTGAAGCATCAATGATGTTCAATTCTCCTCTCAACCTGCAAAACACTTTCTCATCAAGTGGTTTAGTGAAAATATCCACTAATTGCTTGTCGGTGCGAACATGCTTAAGATTGATGTCACCCTTAGCAACATGATCTCGACTGAAATGATGACGAACTTCAATATGCTTAGTTCGAGAATGTTGTACAGGATTATGACCAATTTTGATAGCACTTTCATTGTCACAAAGCAGTGGAACATGTTTCACATAAATCCCATAATCTTTAAGAGTTTGAGTCATCCAAAGTAATTGAGCGCAACATGAACCAGCGGCAATGTATTCAGCTTCGGCGGTGGATAAGGATACCGAGTTTTGTTTCTTGGAAGACCAAGACACAAGAGATCTACCAAGAAATTGACAAGTACCCGAAGTGGACTTTCTATCAACCTTGTATCCGGCATAATCCGAGTCGGAATAGCCAACAAGATCAAAAGAAGACCTCTTAGGATACCAAATGCCAATATTTGGTGTATGGATTAAATATCTCACTATCCTTTTCACAGCCTTAAGATGATAATCTTTAGGAGCAGCTTGATATCGTGCACACATGCACACACTTAGCATAATATCGGGACGTGAAGCACATAGGTATAACAATGAACCAATCATAGAGCGATAAACCTTTTGATCAACCGGTTCACCATCTTTGGTTAAATCATTATGTCCACTAGTGGGCATGGGTGTAGACATACCTTTGCATCCTTGCATATTGAACTTCTTGAATAAGTCCTTGGTGTACTTTGTTTGAGAGACAAATGTACCTTCCTTAGTTTGCTTGATTTGCAACCCGAGAAAGAATTTGAGTTCACTCATCATAGACATCTCAAACTTCTCTGACATTAGCTTTCCAAACTTTTCACTAAAGAGAGGGTTAGTTGAACCAAATATGATATCATCAACATAAATTTGGCATACAAATAGTTCTCCATTAACCCTTTTAGTAAAAAGAGTAGAATCAATTTTACCAATTTCAAAGCCACTTGTAGTAAGGAACTTGGTCAAGCATTTATACCATGCTCTAGGAGCTTGTTTAAGACCATAAAGAGCTTTGTGAAGTTTGTAAACATGATTTGGTTTCTTAGGATTGATAAAGCCGGGAGGTTGTTTGACATAAACTTCCTCCTCTATTTCACCATTTAGAAAAGCACTTTTAATGTCCATTTGGTACAAGGTGATATTATGGTGATTAGCATAGGCAAGTAAGATACGAATGGACTCAAGTCTAGCAACGGGAGCATACGTCTCACCATAGTCCATACCTTTGACTTGTGTGTATCCTTGGGCGACGAGACATGCTTTGTTGTGAACCACTTGTCCATCTTCATCTTGCTTGTTGCAAAACACCCATTTGGTACCAATGATGTTGTGGTTGTTGTTGGGCTTCTCAACCAATGTCCAAACTTGGTTTCTCTCAAAGTTATGTAGCTCTTCATGCATAGCGTTTATCCAATCCGGATCTTCCAATGCTTCTTCAACCTTCATTGGTTCAATGCTAGAGATGAATGAATAGTTTTCACAAAAGTTAGCTAAACGAGTTTTTGAGAGAGTGATTCTCCCGGTTTGTATATCATTGAGGATTTGCTCGACGGGATGATCTTTGGCAATTCTTGCTCGAAATCGTGAGAGCTTTTTCTTGGGTCTTCGTTGAGCATCTTCTTCATCTTGTTCTTCTTCTTCTTGGCCTTCTTCATTGTTGACGTCGTCGTTCTCTTGTCGTGGTGGAGAAGGAGGTTATTGATGTTCGTCTTGACGTATTTCCTCGTTTTCTTCATCTTGATGTGTCCCACTTGTGGATGCTTCCGTGTCGATTCTTGGTTCACCTTGTCGTGAAGTAGAAGCTTCCACTTGGACAGATGAGGTACTCTCCTTCACCTCCGTTGGACGAATTTTGCCAATGGACAAGTCTTGAATTGCTTCTGAAGGATTTTTGTCTCCTACATCAATTGGCAGTTGCTCTACTTGCGAGCCATTAGATTCATCAAACTTCACATCTACCGTCTCTTCAACCTTTCGGGTGAAATTGTTGTAGACACGGTAAGTGTGAGAGTTTGAGCCATAACCAAGTAGAAAACCTTCATGAGATTTAGGAGCAAACTTTGAACGACGATGCTTATCAAGAATGTAGCACTTTGAGCCGAATACTCGAAAGTATCCAACTTGAGGCTTGTTACCGGTGAGGAGCTCGTATGCCGTCTTGCCGAGTAGCTTGTGAAGATATAAGCGATTTGTTGCGTGACAAGCTGTCTCAACCGCTTCTGCCCAAAAGTGCTTTGGCGTCTTGTATTCATCAAGCATTGTTCTTGCCATTTCGATGAGTGTCTGGTTCTTCCTCTCAACAACTCCATTTTGTTGAGGTGTGTATGTAGCCGAGAACTCGTGTGAAATCCCTTCTTCGTCAAGAAAGGTGTCCACATTTGCGTTCTTGAACTCCATTCCGTTGTCACTCCGAACCTTCTTGATCTTCACATCAAACTGATTTTGGGCTTTCCTAGCGAAGTTTCTAAAGATCTTCTGGACCTGCGACTTTTCATTAAGAAAGAACACCCACGTAAATCTTGAAAAGTCATCAACTATAACTAGACCAAAAGAATTTCCACCGAGACTCTTGTAGGCGTTGGGACCAAAAAGATCCATGTGAAGTAGCTCGAGTGGCCTCCTTGTGGTCATGATGTTCTTCACGGGATGTCTTCCTCCAACCTGTTTACCTGCTTGACAAGCACTGCAAAGTCTATCCTTATCAAATATGACATCGTTAACTCCAAGGATATGATTTCCCTTAATAAGCTTGTCAAGGTTTCTCATGCCAACATGACCTAGTCGTCTATGCCATAACCAACCTTTTGAGGATTTAACAACAAAGCAAGTTTTAGGTTGAGCCTTTTTAGAGAAATCGACAATGTAAAGATCTCCTCTACGCATACCCGTAAACACCATTTTATGATTGTCTCAACGAAATACTTGGCAATCTACCTCAGTAAATAGGACATTCAAACCGAAATCAGCAAGTCTAGATACTGAAAGTAAGTTGTAGCCAAGAGATTCAACGAGCATGACATTTTGAATGGAACTATCATGTGAGATGGCCACCTTACCAAGGCCAACCACCTTACCCTTTGAATTATCACCAAAGGTGACATATTTTTGAGGGCCGTCATTTTCAGCAAGCTCACGAAACATCTCTTCATCTCCGGTCATATGATCAGTACATCCACTATCAAGAACCCATTCCTTTCCTCCTGATTCATATCCCCGAAGATTTGCCATAAGACCAAAATGTCTCATTGCATCATCAAGATCGAGGTCACTATCATCATCATCGTAATATTCATGTTCATCATGATCTTGTGATCCATCATTTCCTAGAGAGGGTAATTCATCAGATAGATGATCATCAAAGTGGTCTCTTTTATGAATTCTTATAGCTTTGAGTATGATATCGTTAATGATTCCAACATCTCCTTTAGCATGCTTAAGATTGGCAAGTTCAAGAAGACATTTACCAAAACTAGGATCACTAGAGTTCATCTTACTCAAGGAAATAGATTTATGGAGAATTTCATCCAAAGTTTTCAAGGAATGATTGGGAAACCGTTCCTCAAGAAATTTCCATATAGTATAGGCGCAATTTTGAGTAGGCAAACTAGCAATCAAATTTTTGGGCAATCCTCTAATGATGAGCTCAATAGTTCTAAGATTGTGAATCATGTCAATATCTTCATCTAGGGTAGGATGTAAGGGATCAATATGGGGTGCACAAGGGCTAGCAATATACTTGTTCAAATGATATTGATTGAAGATTACAAGCATCTCATTTTTCCACTCATGAAAATACTTTCCATCAAGAATAGGCACTCTATGTCTAAGACTCCCTAGAGTAGACACATCCATCTTCCTCCAATGGTGCTTAAACCAAGGCAATGGAGACCAAAGCTCTGATACCACTTGTAGGATCAAGAAGTAGATGTGTCTAGAGGGGGGTGATTAGACACTTCATCCTAAAGTTGCAATTTTTAAGATTTTTAGGTTTAAGTGGAGTTTAGGCACAATTTCAACACACACAATACATATCAAGCAAGCATGCAAAGAGTATATAGGCAGCGGAAAGCAAAGCATGCAACTTGCAAGAATGTAAAGGGAAGGGTTTGGAGAATTCAAACGCAATTGGAGACACGGATGTTTTTCCCGTGGTTCGGATAGGTGGTGCTATCCTACATCCACGTTGATGGAGACTTCAACCCACGAAGGGTAACGGTTGCGCGAGTCCACATAGGGCTCCACCCAAGGGTAATGGTTGCGCGAGTCCACACAGGGCTCCACCCACGAAGGGTCCACGAAGAAGCAACCACCCACAAAGGGTCCACGAAGAAGCAACCTTGTCTATCCCACCATGGCCATCGCCCACACAGGACTTGCCTCACTAGCGGTAGATCTTCATGAAGTAGGCGATCTCCTTGCCCTTACAAACTCCTTGGTTCAACTCCACAATCTTGTCGGAGGCTCCCAAGTGACACCTAGCCAATCTAGGAGACACCACTCTCCAAGAAGTAACAAATGGTGTGTAGGTAATGAACTCCTTGCTCTTGTGCTTCAAATCATAGTCTCCCCAACACTCAACTCTCTCTCATGGGATTTGGATTTGGTGGAAAGAGGGTTTGAGTGGAAAGCAACTTGGGAAGGCTAGAGATCAAGATTCATATGGTAGGAATGGAATGTCTTGGTCTCAACACATGAGTAGGTGGTTCTCTCTCAGAACATATGAGTTGGAATGGTGTGTGTGTTCTGATGGCTCTCTCGCTGAATGAGAAGGAGGTGGAGGGGTATATATAGCATCCACACAAAATCCAAGCATTACACACAGTTTTCCAATCTCGGTGGGACCGAATTAATAAACTCGGTCGGACCGAAAATGTAAACCTAGTG
The DNA here is from genome assembly GCF_056163025.1 of Triticum urartu. Lineage (NCBI taxonomy): Eukaryota > Viridiplantae > Streptophyta > Magnoliopsida > Poales > Poaceae > Triticum > Triticum urartu. Next base: position 206,561,683 of record NC_141876.1, on the reverse strand, counting down.
ACCGTTAGAGATTTCGGTGGGACCGACTGGATCAACTCGGTGAGACCGATGTGCTAGGGTTAGGGTAAATCCAAAACTCGGTTTGACCGATTACTCAAACTCGGTGGGACCGATTTGGGTAATAAGTGAAACTGAGATTTGGTCAAGCAAACTCGGTGGGACCGATTGCATATCTCGGTGGAACCGAGAATATTGCAATGGGTAACAGAGAGTTTGCAAGCCCATCTCGGTGAGACCGAGATCCCAACGGTGAGACCGAACTAATTAGGGTTTGGCAGTGGCTTATGACAAGTGAAACTCGGTGGCGCCGGATATGAAGAATCGGTAGGACCGAGTTTGGCTTAGGGTTATGTGAAAGTGAGAAAGTAGTTGAGGGTTTTGGAGCATATCACTAAGCACATGAAGCAAGAGGCTCATTAAGCAACACCTCATCCCTCCTTGATAGTATTGGCTTTTCCTAAAGACTCAATGTGATCTTGGATCACTAAAATATAAAATGAAGAGTCTTGAGCTTGAAGCTTTGGCCAATCCTTTGTCATTAGCATCTTGAAGGAGTTCCCACAACCTTTAGTCCATGCCACTACATTGTTGAACTTATCTGAAACATGCTAGATAGAAATGTTAGTCCATCAAGAGATATGTTGTCATCAATTATCAAAACCACCTAGGGAGCACTTGTGCTTTCAATCTCTAATCCAACATTTAGCACTGAAGACTTTGAAATAACTCACATTGGGTTTCTTGTCCGTGAGGAGTTCATATGAGGTCTTTCTGAAGAATTTGTGAAGATACACCATGTTGATGATGTGGCACGCAGTATCAATTGCCTCAGGCCAGAAGCGAGGAGGCATCTTGTACTCATCAAGCATAGTGCAAGCCATCTCAACAAGAGTCCTGTTCTTGCGCTCCATGACGCCATTCTGCTGAGGAGTATAAGGAGCAGATAACTCATGAGTAATACCAAGTTCATCAAGATAATCATCAAGACCAGTATTCTTGAACTCAGGTCCATTGTCACTTCTGATGTGCTTGATCTTCACACCAAAGTTGGTTGAAGCCCTCAAGGAAAATCGTTTGAAGACTTCCTGCACTTCAGTTTTGTAAGTGATGATATGCACCCATGTATAACGAGAGTAGTCATCAACAATGACAAAGCCATATAAAGATGCAGCATTAGTAAACGTGGCCTAATGAGTAGGGCTAAAGAGATCCATGTGAAGCAATTCAAATGGACGAGTGGTAGTCATGATGGTCTTTGAGGGATGCTTGGCCTTGGTCATCTTTCCAGCTTCACAAGCTCCGCACAGATGGTCCTTGAGGAATTTGACACGCTCGATGCCAATGACATGCTTCTTCTTTGCGAGCGTGTGCAAGTTCCTCATGCCAGCATGACCAAGTCGTTGATGCCATAGCCAGCCTTCTGAAGCTTTTGCTAGTAAGCATGTAGCAGGTTGTGGTCCTGTAGAGAAATCAACAATATACAAATCTCCTATCCTAAAGCCTTCGAAGACTTTGGAATTGTCAGCTTCCATGATCACAACACAACGATACTTTCCAAAGACAACAACCATATTAAGATCACAAAGCATTGAGACAGACTTGAGGTTGAACCCTAAGGACTCAACAAGCATAACTTTGTCCATGTGTCGATCCTTTGAGATTGCAACCTTACCTAGACCCAATACCTTGCTTTTGTCTTTGTCAGCATAGGTGATATGCTTCAGATGCGATGGAGATAAAGCAGTGTCCATCAATAAGCTCCTGTCACCTGTCATGTGATTTGTACATCCACTATCGAGGACCCACTCAGTGGCTTTGGGTTGATCATACTACAGATGAATTAGTGCAACTTACGAACACATATACTTCATCAGTGAAGAATATGACATCAAATTCATCGGATCAATTTCATCAAGCAAGAGAACAGGTAAATCAGTATGAGGACGTGAGAAATGAAAATTCATTTCTTCATGATTAGCTTGCATCCTTTCAAGCATATTCAGGTCTCCAGCAAATTCTTCAGACGTTTAAGTTCGTCTGGAGACCTGACCCTACAAAAGAGATTAGTTATTTTTCCTCACCACCCACATCTAGAGGGGTGCCAAAGAGTTCATTATTCTGCTAGCTCCATAAGAGAAATGTGGCATAGATGCCAATCCACTTCGTTTGATATAAGAGGGTTAGGGTAAGCATATGAATAAGCAGAGAAATTCTTCGAGGACTAATGAACATAATGATTTGAGGAGTATTGCACATATTCATAACCCTTAGTCTTTCCCTATGAAGCGGAAGTGTTAGCACAATGATGTTCATATGAGGACTTTGATCCATATGAATACTTTGGTCCATATGAAGAATTTGATCTGGGGTTCCTATTCTTCACAGGTGGTGTCATGATGACATTTAGCTGAAGACTTTCAAGGCACCTTTTGGGAACCCAGATTCTCTTCATAGGAGGACCGTTCCTACCGTTAGTGCCAACATATCTAGCAAATACTTCGCCCTTCTGATTTTTGAACATCTTATAGTTAGAGTCAAATGACTCATCAGAAGAATATAAAGATTTACATGTAAAGCCAGATAGAGTAGATGGATCCACTGAAGGTCCCTTTGTAGCAACCCATGAGGTTTTGGGATACTTCTCAAGCTTCCAGTAGGTCCCATCAGCATTGAGTTTCCTCTCAAAGGCAATACTCTCTTTCCTAGGGTTCATGTTGAGGATCTTCTTTTTAAGCACATCACAAAGTTCTTGATGCCCTTTCAGGCTTTTGTACATGCCTGTCACATAAAATTACTTCAGCCCTGCATGGTCAGTGATACTAGCAGCACCCTCAGGTGAGGAATTAGTGATAGCAGAGACATTTGAAGAATTTGCAACAATAGAATCATTTGAACTTTCAGGTGAAGAATTAGCAGATTGATGTTCAATGCACTTCAAACATGGAGGATTAAATTCTTCCTGAGCAAGTAATGAATCACGCTCCTTCTGAAGATCTTCATAACTCCCCCCTTAGCTGCTCAAGGTCTTGCTTTCTTTGAAGAAATTCATAAGAAATCATCTCATGATCAGATAAGAGTGTGTTATGATGACTCTGAAGGTTATCAAACTTAGTCTAAAGTCTCTGAAGATTTTCAGTCAAAGTTTTAGTGCGATCCATTTCTTCACCCAACATATCATCGCTTTTGTCTAGCATAGTTTGAACCTTTTCAAGAGCCTTTTGTTGTTTCACAGCAATCTTAGCAAGTTTAGAATAGCTAGGCTTGAGGTTTTCATCAGATTCAGCCTCACTTCATTCAGAGGAGGGATATTTGGGTACCTTTGCACCTTTTGCCATGAAGCAGTAGGTGGGAGCATAGTCATCATTGCCATTATTAGCAGTGTTGGAGAGGTCATTTTCTTCACAGTTGAAGATGGACTTGCTGAAAAATGCAGTAGCGAGGGCTAGGTTCGCCACACCAGAGTCTGACTCCTCAGATGCCTCCTCTTCCTCATTTTCCTCAGATTCAGCCTCAGAGTCCATTTCCTTGCCAATGAATGTCCGAACCTTCTTGGAGCTGCTCTTCTTGTGAGATGAAGACCTTGAAGGTTTTGATGAGGAGGACTTTGAAGATTTCTTCTTCTTCTTTGAATCACCAGAATTGTAGTCCTTGTACTTCTTCTTCTTTGATTCCTTTTCCCACTGAGGACAATCTTGAATGTAGTGACCAGGTTTCTTGCATTTGTGGCAAAGTCTCTTCTTGTAGTCACGGGATGAGGAATCTGATCTTATGTCATCACTACTTGAGGATTTTCCAAAACGACCATGTCTTGAGAACTTCTGGAATTTCCTCATGAGCATTGCTAGCTCCTGGCTCAGTTCTTAAAGATCACCAAGGCTGCTACCAGAATCCTCACCTTCAGATTCAGACAGTGCCTTGGCCTTTAGAGCTCGTGATCTTCCATAGCTCGGTCCATAGAGATCTCTCTTCTCAGCAAGATGAAACTCATGAGTGTTTAGCCTCTCGAGAATGTCAACGGGATCAAGTGACTTGTAGTCTCCACATTCTTGTATCATCCGTGCAAGGGTGTCAAATGAGGAATCAATCGGTCGAAGCAATTTCTTCACCACCTCGTGGTCGGTGATGTCAGTGGCACCAAGTGCTTGAAGCTCATTTGAAATGTCAGTGAGGCGATCGAAGGTTTGCTGAACATTTTCATTGTCGAGTCTTTTGATGTGGTTGAAGAGATTGCGAAGAACGTCAACTCGAGAGTGACGCTGTGTTGAGACTCCTTCATTGACTTTGGACAGCCTATCCCAGATAAGCTTTTTTGTTTTGAAAGCACTCACTCTGCCATACTGCCCTTTGCTCAGATGGCCACATATGATGTTCTTCGCTTGAGACTCGAGTTGCTTGAATCTCTTCATGTCAGCATTGTTATTGGTAGGAGTGACAGAGGGAACACCATTTTCCACAACGTACAAGAGCTTGTTGTCAATTGCCTCAAGATGCATTCGCATCTTATTCTTTTAGTAGGGGTAGTCCGTCCCACCGAAGGTAGGACAGCCAGCAGAGACCTTGATCTTACCTACGGTCGACATAACTAAAACTCCAGGAAGTTAGACCAAAATCACACAGAACAAGGGAGTACCTTGCTCTGATACCAATTGAAAGTGCGTTATGTCGACTAGAGGGGGTGCATAGGCGATTTTTATGAATTCTTCACTCAGGAATTTCAGAGTGAGGAAATTCCTTAGTGAAGAAATACTTGCAGCGGAATAAGTACTCATGTGTAAACATAACAGAGTAATAGCACAGTCATCATGATGAAATGAAAACATGCACTGAGTACAGAAAGCGTAAACACAAGATAAGCAGTTGAAGACAAACTGACTGAAGAAATTGAGTTGAGGAAATTCAGAAAGTCTTCAGTCAAAGTCTTCAAGTAGTAACAATCAGATACAACAACACAAAATGGGAAAATGAAAGGGTTGAGGAAATAGAACCAGTTAGCTCGGTGAAGACAATGATTTGGTAGACATGTTCCAACTGATGTGACAGTTGTACGTCTGGTTGGAGTAGCTAGGTATTCAAACCTGAGGACACACAGTCCCGGACACACAGTCCTCACCGTATTCTCCATGAACTAAGGTCACATAGACCTCGTCCAATCACTCGTGGTATGTCTTCAGGTGACTTCCAAACCTTCAGAGACTCGGTCACTCAGCGATCCTCAATTTCCTCTTGGATGCTCTAGACCATGACGCCTAACCGTTTGGAGGATGCAGAGTCCTCAACGGTAACAAGCATCGGTTCCACACAGGAACAATCTCTTCAGTGATGCTCAATCACTTTGGGTTTGTAGGTGTTTGGTTTGGGGTTTTGGGTTTTTCCTCACTTGATTATTTTCGCTCAAGGTCCTCGGAGGATGGGATGCTCTCAATGACAAGTGTCAGTTTCTTGTGGAGCAGCCAAGGATCGAAAAAGCGGTAGGCGTATGCGGGGCGGTTGGCCTTTGCCTAGTGCCTACGCGGTTCCTAAGCGCCCTAGGCGTGGACCAGGCGATAATAGTTCTTACTCGAAGTGTATTTGTGACTTTTATATGGGTGTTGATATTAATTTAGGGCATATGAATAAGGTAATTACCGGCTACTCCCACTAGAATATAACCTGCTTGACATATCTGTGCAGTATGTGGCATGATTTCTTGCTTGGGTAGGCAATTCCTTGTTTTCCCTACCTAGACCTTCATTTATGCCCTAGGCAAGGCGTTTGGCCATTGCCTAGCGCCTAGGCATGCCTAAGCGCCTCCTAGGCACTGCCTTTTCCAACAGAGGGAGCAGCCAACCAGCTAGTGGTTGTAGGGGGGCGACTATTTATAGCCTAGGGAGCAGCCCGATATGATAAGGCATAAATGCCCTTCAATGATATGACCGTTAGGTGGGTAGATATTTTAGGACAGCTGGCGCATAGCACAGCAACGGTTGGAAATTTGAGGTTCAAATTCCTCGGGGCTATCATGTTGGTCACTTGTAGGCAATACGCACTGGCGAATTCCTAACTCCTCAGTCAGAACAAATTCCTCAGATACCAGAAGATCTTTGTCTTTGTCAGTGAAGAAATTTGCTGAACTGTTTGAGATTTCCAATGGCTTCACTCGATAGAATTGGTAGATGTAGGTTTTTGAGATGAGCATCACATGGAAACTCTTCCTTAGTTTTTACCTTGACCCCCTTTAACAGTACGGTGTTTCCTATGACTCAATAAAGAGAAAATGAAACTATGAAAACAAAAGTCTACACGCTTCATATTCCTTGCATGAATATCAAGTTTTCATGGTCACATCAATTTCTTCACTTTCGAAGTCTTCAGAAAACCAAAGTCTTCAGTTGAAGACATTCATTTTTAGGGATCGACTTTCTCTGTAAATATCAAACTCCTCATAGACTTATAGACATGTGCACACTCACAAACACAGCAGTCCCTTAACCTATAAGTCTTCAATACACCAAAATCACTAAGGGGCACTAGATGCACTTACAATTACCTCTCAAACCACCTCTATGGTCAGGAGGCGAGGAAGGTTTTCATACAACATCCACGGTTCAATATTCACTACAAAAAAAAGACACTTCCGTGATGATACGTGTTTGTCACAGTAGGTCACGTTTTCTGTCATGCATGTACGTCTATGACGATTTTATGATAGAATCAAGATAGTCATACATGTGCTGTCGTAGAAGTGTTCCATGACATTACCAAAATTATCTTCACGGAAGTGTCCACTTCCATGACGATAAATCGTGCGTCACAGAAGTGCTTTCGTTAAGGGTGACCGACACGTAGCATCCAGCGTAATGAGTCATCGTTAAGCTATCGGCTCCGATTTTGGATCCAATAACCCGTTAACAGCCCAGACCAATGGGAAATTTCCACGTGTAAAATTCTGATTGACCGAAGGAAACACGTCGTAGCTTGTCAGTGGGTTAGATAGGCGCTATGATATGTCGACACGTGCGAGGGCCCACCACTGGCCCATTTAGCTTACAAAAGCCGACATGTTTTACTTGGTCAAAAGTTAGCGGGCTGGCCCATGAAAAGCCTGTTAACGGTCTCTTCGCAAATAGCCCATTTTACGGCCCGGTAACTCATGGCCCGTTAGGGCCTACCCGAAATCGGCCCAACAACGTCATGTGGGCCATCGAATATAAAACAAGCTTATTTCACTTTCGGCCCTTGTACGTCTTTCGTCCCATATGAGACCTTCATATGTTTAGGCCCTTTAGAGGCCCACGGTGACTCTAGCCCATAATGAACAGTAAATTTCTTTGTACCCGTTAACGGCCCATGATTCACATGGGTCATTTCTAGCCCATGTTAGCTTTCGGCCTACAGACGGTCCATACGTTCTTGGGCTCCTTTCCGCCCCTCGATTACTTCTGGCCCGTTACTGGCATGTTCCTCTAATGGGCCGAATTCGTCCCAAGGCAAGAGTCGGCCCGTTTCTATCCTGTTAACCCGTTGCGCCGTTTCCAGCCTCTCCTATATTCTGGCCCATTAACGACCTGTTATGCCTGTGGCAGAATTAAGCCTTTGCTGTCCTCCGGCCTGTTAACGACACGTTACCATGCTGGGCCGATACCAATTGTGCTCGTTTACGGCCCATGTTGACCCATTTATCCGATGGCCCGAGGCCCACCGATTCTACGACCTCGTTGGAGGCCCATTTATCGACGGCCCGTAGGAGGCCCATGGATCCTACGACCCGTAGCAGGGTCAAGGTTACCATAGTCCGTATATGGCCTATGATTGTTGCGGCCACTAGCAAACCAGGGAAAAATAAGACTAGGAAATAAATAAGCATGAAACTAACACTAGGCTATTAAGGCGATTGCACAGATCACATCCACTAGGCATCAAAGATCGCCACCAGTGCAAATATAGGGAACACCCTACACTATACAAAAATGGCTTGCTGTTTTCTTTAGACGGTGGCTGCACGTTAAGAACAAATTTTGTATCGCAAAAAAATGAAAACTATAAGACAAAAGGAAGATTGGCATAAAAGTTAACAGTCTGGCAGATAAATACACCACCAGAAGTTCAGAAGCTCAGTTCATTTGACCTGACTATTACGTTTTCATGTTGTATTGTCTGATGGAGCACCATAACCTTCGCCTTCATTTCTCCTAGGCCCCTGAACAACATAGCAAATGTCTGATAGTCTGGTTTCAAAACCATGCATATCTTGACGACATCGAACAATGTCTATCCTTGTTTCACAAAGGGTCTCTGTTAGGGAATGGACTTGTGTCTGGAGCGCAGATATAACATTGTTTTGATCTTGCATATCTTCATCATGAGGCAGTTTGGACGAGATTGCCTTAACAACCAACCCAGTATTATGCAGGAACGTGCTTTTGGCACCGTTAGTGGACAGGTACTGACCCACTGCATCAAGAGCTGACATTGCGGTTATAGTTGCCTCGACACCTTCATAAGGTGGCGGTTCCACCATTTTTTCCATAGCTTGCTGAAAAGTTGAGTTTTTACATTAGTAGTACCAGAACTGAAGATATTAAGGAGGCAGCAAAACTAAACAAAAAAGCTTTGGTCTATATACAGAACTTATTCTGGTGAACCCATGTAAAATATTAGTTGTATTTTACTACAAAGTACATAATAAAACTAGGTTCCAAACATATGACCATGAACCTGACTAGCTATTTGACTTTCGGTGCTCCCGAGATGGTGGTTCAAGTAAAAAATATATTTCCTTATCTTAATAAAGACCTACTTTGGTCTTTCGAATACAAGCAAGACACCATATGCAACATGCAACCACATATGACACCGCGAAGTTAAATCAGGCACCTGGGATGGTGGTTCATTGGGACCGAGATTGTCAACTCCAGAGCTACGTTTACCATCTCCATCTGCTGACACTGCACCCTTTAAAGTGCTGAAACATGTCTGGCCTACCCGCGTACAAAGCTGGAGCGACTTCTCTCTTTTCTTTTCTGCTTCTGTGAAGCTAGAGTCTGAAATACCTTTGCATAAAAACACAATAGTGAGAGTATGGGTGAAGTGTGTGCACAACTAGTGCACTGTAAAAGTAGCAGATAGCAGGTGGCTGAAAAATAAATGACAGGAGATATATGATAGCTCTACAACATTGCATGGGAAACAAAATTAGATTCTATTTCGTATGATTTTGTAATATATGAGCACAAGAAATGTAGGTACTCCTCCAGCACACCACCACATGTGGTCCTATCAAGATAACAGACGACTGAAAATAAATAGGTCAGTCCATTTTTTTATGAACCGTCCGATCTATAAGGAATGGGCAGATGGCCTTCGTCTACCTCCCGCCAGTCACTGTTGACGATCTTTCTCGAACCGCCAGCAACCATTGGCCCAGATCCCTGCCTCCGCCGCCCCGCCCTTCCCTCGACCTCACACCACCGCCATGCTTGGCAGCGCCCCCAGGCCATCCCTTTAATCCCGACCGACCTCTAGATCAGGCGCCAGCAGCTCTAGGCCCCACACGCCCCTAAGATAAACACTGAGGCGCTGCTTCCCCGGCGTAATAGGCAGACTAGCACCTATTACGCCAGGGAATCCTTCCGTTAATTGGGAATCAACTAACTAGGAATGGAAATCCAGGGGGCGACAGACCTCTAGCTAAGGTGAAATAGTATATGAGGAGAAACCTTGTGCATCGCGTGTTGCTAGGAACATCTAGTATCAAGAAGAAGCAGTTAACTAGTGTCTTCTGTGGGATGAATACCGTGCAAGCAGACACGTAAGATTTGCACGAATAAGGGAAGAGGAGTACCATTTCCGGTTGCCAGTGTGGTCGCCTCCATATGTCGCGCCGATCTTCTTCTTTTTGTCAGGGAAACCTATGTTTTGGAGGAGGGTGCAGGCTTGGATGAACCAATGGCCAAATTGTTGACTGTGTTGTCGTGGCCGTATGTCGGCGGAGGGGAAGTAGATCCGAGGCGGCGAAGGACGGCGTAGCAGGAACAGCTCCGGTGCAGTGGACGGTGGGGAAGTTGGAGCGGCAGCGGTGAGGCGCGAGACGGCGTGGTTGAACTGGCTCGGGTGCGGACGGCTCGGCCTCGGCTTCAACTACTAGCCTTGGAGGGCGTTGCAGTTGAGGTTGTGGTGGACAACGACGTCGGGGTATCGGCTCGGGCGTGATGGAGGAGGGCGGCGGTTGATGGGTGTGATGGGGTGGCGGACGAAGGACGTCGGGGTTTCGCGGCTGGTGGAGAGGTAGTTTTGGCACCCACGGAGTACGAATGGGGAATCGGACGGGGGCGGGGGCCGGGGAGCTTAGGGAGAACCATGTTTCGGCCTGGGACGTGCTTGTTTTTGGATTTTTTGAATAGATGGGACATGCTTGTTTGAAATTTGGGGAAAGTACCAAACTTTGCCCCCCTCTTAAATTTCAGACCTATTGCGGGTTGGGGGTAGGATGGTAATCCCAGGTGTTCCAAATAGTGAGCGGGAGCGATTTCGGCCCCGCGCATGTGTGCTTAGGCGGCCATTGTGTATGAATGTTTTTCGGAGGCGGTTGTGTGGCGTCTAGATGAAGCTACAAACCTACCCCGGTTTAGACCTTTGGACGTCGGGCCGGTAGGTTTCATGGGTCAGAGTTAGAAAAGTAATTTCCTTGTACAACCAAACATTGGTCTCACGCGGTTTCGGGCGAGTAGAGGCTCTTTTGGCGCTTCATTCGAAATTTCGAAACAGAAGCATTCGCGTTTAGAGTACTCTTTAACTTTGAGGATTGACCTAAATAGACAACATTAAATTTGACCTTGTATGTTTGAAAACCTCTTTAAATTATCCGCTACTTTTTGAAATTTTGACACTTGAAAATCCTATAACTACGATTATTTTGGAATGGAGGAGTTAAATTTTAATCTATTTTGTACACGACTATATATGCTATTATGTACAAAACCGGAGCAAAGATTGGTGCCCCCATAATTTAGGTATGATTTACAAATGCCATGATATCGAATTCAAATAATTGAATGGACTTCATGTTGAATTCGATTTTTTTAAACCACCTTAAGTTGAATTCAACTGTATGCTAGTTCACAGCTAGCTATTTATAATGTTCATTGTGTAACTTTCGTATGTATAATGTGCTTTACACACACAACATGAACTATAATCATGTTTATATTCGATTGCTAAAGTGATGCATTGTCTAGAGTTCAAAATACTAACTATGTGGATCAATTATGTCAAATAATAACATAGACATGCTCAAATTCGATAGAATCTAGATGTTTAATGTATCAATGACCGTTCCTACGCAAATTGCAAATATCATGATCCCATCCTTATATTTGGATACAATTTATATCTTTAATCAATGTGTACATCAGTGTTTTACGTGTAGTTTCACTCTCCATCGGTGGTCTCTCACACATGCTCACATACTCTCTCCCGAGGTGTCTTTCTCGCAGACATGCTCTCGATATAACCCTCCCTCCCTCTCATAACCATTTACGACTGTTTTCACTAACCTTTATCATAAGCACTCTCCCTCTCACAAGCATACACATGCACAATCCCCATTGACCCTTTCTATATACATAGACCTGCCTACGTTTCTCCTGTACGCACATTATCTTTAGGCCTGTCTCTCATGCGTTGTCTCACACCTCTCTTCCTAATCGACCAGTATGATTCTAGCAGAGCATTCTATAGGATGCCCCTTAAAGTTAGGTTGGATGAATAGTAATATCAGAGGTAAGGGGTTACCTTAGTCCGAGAACCTAGGGCTACAAATCCTAGTCGGCTTTGTCAGTGGACACAGGGTCCTTCACAATTCTGCTATCTTTGTCTTGTATGACTAGTCATCCATGGGTCTCCCTAAGTGCGTCACGGGCCGACAACTGTGGCGCAGGACGAAACCGAACCAAGGGCCTCACCTCGACCCACCGGACCTCACGCGGTGACACACCCTCTGCCCCCAGGTCTCGTTATCTTCTCACACCTACACATACCAACACAGACACCACAAAAAAATTCTCCTCGTGCTTCTATCCCCTCCCCCCTTGCATATACAAACTCAAGGGAATCTCTCGCTGTGACATCATATTCGTCTCTCTCTCTAGACCTCTCTCATTTCTCGTGCTATCTCTCCCACGCCTCCGCACCCTCCCCTCGCCGGCCCCTCTATCCATGCCTCTCTCGAATAGGTAATACACACACATACCTCTCTAAGCCCTGCCAAATACATCAACTACACATTCACACATGTTACATCACGTACCCCATTGATCTAAAAAGCCCTCTCTTCATGTTTATTTCACATATAACATTCCTTTTGAATAAAGTGTGGCCAATTTTTTATAGAATTTCTAAGTATATACAACATTACAAAGTTATATGGAGGAGTATGAATGTTAATTTGCATTGCATGGTGCCCACAATGATATTCATTCTGCACTGTGAATTTTTATATTTTCATACTATATATAAAGTTAGTCATAATAAAGAGAAACGAAGAGCATCTCTCTCTCTATCGCATACACCCCCTCTATGCCCCTTTCACGTACCCACACAAACTATCTCCAGGTCCTCTAAAAGTAAGCCCCCAGCACATTCACGCATGTTTCATCTTTCTCTCGCGATATATACAGTGACGATCATTGTATTTGAAGCGAAAGCACGATATGTACATTAGACTTCAGAATCCACTCATTACGGTCACCATTTACGTTTTTTGGTTATTATACAGTCATGGGCTCACCGTACAGCTCTGTATTTGCTCAAGACATGACTAGTTGACCAGTTAAACGCTCCACGTGGCACCTCTAGTGTTGCATCACATTATCACTACCATTGGGCCCACATGTTGGCTTGTATCTACTCTACATCTACATCTACACTCTTATAACTACACTCTTATAAAAATAGAGTTGGTGATGATGGTGTGCCTGCCATCCTGCAATATAGGCCGTCCGATTTATATCTGACGGATAGGAAGGAAACTATGGCAATTTTCAGAAAAAGGTACCCACACACCTCTCCACATTTGCAAATAAGGCCTTCCCTCGTTCCTCCTTTTCTCTCACAAGATAAACTAGTCATACAAATGCATCTTTATGTTACGTGCAACACACGGGCATCTTGCTAGTAAGAATGAAAACAAATGACAAAAAAATATTGGACGGTGGTTCGAAGTCATGACCGCGGGCACAGTGGACAAGGTGGCCTTGTATTGGTATGCTAAGTCATCTGTTTTAACACACAGGAGCTGGTGTGGTGATTATACACACATGCACGCATGCACACGAACTGCATACGTGCAACACTCACACGAACACATGCTGCCACACACACAACACTCACACGTACACACGCAGCCACGCACACACGCAACACCCACACACACACACGCATGCATGCACACACCACACGACCAACACACACTCTCATGCTCAAGTGCTCAACCTACACATGCATGCGCACACATCAGGCCCTGACAGACACATACACAACCAGGTGATTCCCGCGCACGGGTTGGAGTCTTTTCGTGCCTGCGTAAATTTGTGTTTATCTGACCTTTTTCCTACGCGAACTAAAAGGTGGGACCCACAAGAACATGGTAAATTTAACTAGTCAACATGGTGCCACGCAGACTATTTGTCGGTTAACAGAATGCAATCCGATGCCGAACGGTGAGCAAGTGACTATATAATCACCGCAAAACATATATAGTGACCGTAATGAGCGTATTCTGAAGTTCGGTGACCGTATTATGCTTTCTCTCTGTAGGCCCTCCAAAACTATATCTCTACATGTTCTCACATGTTACATCTAACAACTATGCAATACAACACTACTACTACACTCTAACACAATAAATCATGTGTTTTTAGTTTTACTAGATATCATATTGTTACCTAATTATTCAGTTTGCATACATTAAAATTGCCTTTGAAATGTATGGACAGTATGATCTATCAAGCGGGAAAAATCCCGCCCTGCCCTATTTAATCGGATTTGTATGGATGGATCATGCGAAATGACAAAACTATAGTACTATACAGTACAAGTGACAGTTCACTGGGCCGCCGTGTCATGTACTCCTCCGTCGTAAGAGTGGAGCGCTTGCTTTCATAAATGTTCTACTCCCTTTCGCCCACATGTGGGACATCAAGCTACCGGGTCCATGTGCCATACCAAAATAGAGTGCAGAGCAGCAGGGGTGAAGCACCCCAGTCATGGCGGCGGCGTAGTAATGAGCAATGAGGCGTCAAATCACAAAGCTGCACCTTTCCCGCAGTTAAGTTGGAGGGATGAAGTAATAATAATGCTAGTAAAAAAGAAGTTGGAGGGACGAAGCAACCATCATTTCACTCGTTGTTGAATCCGCTTCTCCCTCATCTTCTTCAAGTTAACCACGTGTTGCTTCTGCCGTTGTTCTGCCTCATGTGGGACGCGGATCGACTTGGTAAAGCACTGACACGTGGGACCACATGTTAGCAAACCGCTAGGCCAACGTCCTCTAAAAATAAGAAACCGCCCCCGCCATCCGCGCGGCAAAATCACCTCCTTTTTACTAATCTTGATTCTATAATTTTTTAGATCAATATAATTGAGATTTGTATAGATAGCACACAGGAGCAAAACCAAGTGGTACGGCTAAGGGCATCCACAATGTGTAGCCAAATGTGAAAATAGCTTTTTTCATCGAAGGGAACCATTGTGGATGGTGCTGCCAAAGCCAAAAAGATGGAACCGAAGCTCCCTGATTGATTGATTGAAGGAATAGAAAAATGCAACGTCTCTCCTCTTTCTCCCGTGCTTGGACGCATGTACACTATAGAGCATAGAGTCTACTCCCCTTTCCCTTCTATCACAAATCACAAAGCAGTGAGGCATCAAATTACAAAGCACGGACGAAGCAACCATCATTTCACTCTTCGCTGACTCCGCTTCTCCATCGTCTTCTTTGAGAAACCACCTGACCGCACTAAGTTGGACGGACGACGCTATTGTGTACTAGTTGTACTAGTACATTTACGCGTCCTTTGGTTCAACGGACTTCCTGGATGCAAATAAGGCGGTTGTCTCGACTTGCAGGTGGCACATGCGAACGACTTACCGTGGTCTCCCTCAATGGTGTTCTCCGTCGAACGCACTTCGCCAAACCACAACGTTCAAGATATCTTCGACGTCACCGCAATGGGGAAGGAAGTCAAATAGTTAATACCTCCATTTTTTGTACACAAGGCCAGTATATCAAAATTACAATTTGCAAAAGGGCACTAACACTAATCGAGGCAAAATTGATGGGGTTTGCCTCATACTAGCAACCAAGGACATTAATATACCCTTGCATGCATGCAGAAGTGAGAAGGTTTGTTTGCATGGCTATGCATTAATCAAGCGATGAGGAGTGAGATGGTTAGCTCCTTGGGCTTTGGAGAAAAAAATACGCATAAATTGACATGTCAAACGAGGATTTGTATCGATTAATCCCGCAAAGGAAAACCCCGCATTTCTTTTTTAACACTAGTACTCCTAGTACGTACGTACTTATCCTGTTTGGGTCTAGCCCTTGCATTGCCATACTTCGCCACACATTTTTGCCAAGCTTGCCTAAAGTTTTCAAAATGAAAAGGAGGTACACTTGCGCATGGCTATCGCGGACGCACCGCACCCTCACACGGTTGCCCCTACACATCGCGGTTGCACCACGCCCTCACAAAGTCGCTCCTGCACGCCGCAAACCCAACCAAGGGAATGCACCCTCACTGACACGTGCTATCGCTGACAGATAATTTTCGTTCATACATTATGTTTATCGAACCGCATGTTGGGGTGGATTCGTACGACCCGTGCGGTGGTCTGTTGGGGAAGAAGAAGTGGTGAGGAAGAAGGGTTAGGAGACGTAGGATATTCATCCAACTGCATGAAATGGTAGACGGGCCCAGATGATGAAAGTCAGGAGACTTGCATAACAATATATGTTTTTACACAGCAAAAGATCCCTAAAAACAACAACATAAAGAAAAACTATCACTGCTCGCGGAACAAGACGAGCTCGTCGTCTTTGGCTGCCGGCGCGAAGTAGCCGTAGCTGCCGACGTGTGTCTCCACATTGTGGTTGTCCTTGGCCTCCAGCTACTCGTTCACGCAGAGCGTGCGGGCGCTCTACATGGACGAGAGCACTGCCTGGTTCAAGTCGAGGACGTCCTGTTCTTCCTATAGGAGGGCCTCGATGGCAGCGGCATTTGCGCGCTCCGCATCGAGTTGAGCCTCCGCCGCTCAGTTCAAGTCCAGGACGTCTAGTTCCGCCTGCAGGAGGGCCTCGATGGTAGCGGCATCCACGCGCTCCATGTCGAGTTGAGCCTGCGCCGCCTGGTTCAAGTCCAGGATGTCTGGTTCCGCCTGTAGGAGGGCTTCGATGGCAGGGGCATCCACGCGCTCCATGTTGAGTTGAGCCTCCACCGCCCGGTTCACATCCACGGCATCTGGTTTCGCCTGCAGGAGAGCCTCAATGGCAGAGGCATGCGCGCGCTCCACGTCGAGTTGAGCCTCTGTCTACCAGTCCTCCTTTAGTATCACCAGGTTGAACCGCTGGTCCGCCTGCACCATGGGGGACCTGGACGCCGGCATGAAGTCGACGTCCATCATCTCATACCCATCGGGGGCCTTCTGTGTTGCGACCTCCACCATGAACATTGGATCGGCTTCCTCCTCCTCATAGCTTGGCTCCAAAGAACTCGGGGATTGGCCTGCCGCAAAGCAAGCTTGGGAACGGAGGTCTGTGGCGCCGACCGCCGCCGCGATTTCTGCGCGGCGCTCCGGCGTCAGCATCTTGTAGTACGTGATCTTGCGGCGCACCATGGCTTTCCGGTGAACTAGGGGACGCTTGATGCGGGCTAGGGGATCGAAAGGTGGGGGGTGGGCTGGAGAGGAGGTGTGGTTTTGAGGCAGTGGCTGGCGCAGGCCGGGCAGCGAAGGTTCTGGTGTGAATAGTGGTTCCGGTGATGACCGGTCAATCGGTTTTGACTATACATCGCTCTTGTCGCGTTCAGTTGCACCCCGGCATGCTGGAACCTCCACGTCGTTCACCGAATGGAACACGCTTCGTCTTGCGTTTTCACTCGCTTGTGGGACCGCAGTTCAGAGCAAACCGACGTCCCTCCCCCTCCCCCGCCCACGTCATTTATACTACCACTCCCTCCATTTTGTGCAGAGTAAATAAAAACAGAGGGAATATACTACGGATGAGGATCCCCTGACGTGGCCGAACCCATTGAGTAACTGACACGTGGGGCCTAGTAAGCATGGAGTCTGCGAGTAAGTGACTGAAAGGGATGGTAAGGTAGGGATACCTACGTCAGAGGATCCACTTCCACTACTACTCCCTCCTTCCATCTATAGGGCCTAATGCATTTTTCGAGGCTAACTTTGACCAAATGTTAGAGTAATAATATATGACATGCAACTTAAACAAAGCATACGGTCAAATTCGTATTTGAAAGGAGCTTCCAATGACATAATTTTCACATTATATATCTCATGTACTATTAATCTTGTCAATAGTCAAAGGCGGTTTTGAAAAACTCATTAGAGCATGGTTAATAATATAGCCAGCCGATGGGTATAAGGAACTGCCATGTCATCTATAGCCATCATCTATATGCACTCATACAATAGTGTGGGCTATAAGGTTGGCTATTTCCCGCAAAAAAAATAATATATAAGGTTGGCTATTGTATTAGTACTTTTTCCCATCTCCTCTCTATCTCTTTCTTCATATTTATTGTATTTACCTAGGAATGCGTATATATCTAGGCTCTTGCATGAGAGCTCACTCCCCTTACTTTTTCAAATCTCTCTCCTTCACATAGGCAAAAGTGCCATGTAAGTTGGCTCTTACAATGGCTATTAGGTTGGCTCTAAGCATTTAATATTTGCATGAGCAAGGTATATGATTGGAAGAGAGTTGCATGCATACTATTTTTCTTGATCTGTGTGTTATAGCTGGGCTGTAGAATATAAGAGCCCACTTCACTCTCTCTCCTCTCTTCTCACTCCTCCAAGTAGGATTTTAATGACATGACAAGTCTTATAGCCTGCTGACTAGGCCTTATTAGACTTGCTCTTAGGCCCTATATAAATGGAAGGAGGGAGTACTATGAGCACTGCATACTCTACTACAGATCTTGTCAGTAATCCACTAGTACTATTGGAAAGGGAGCTTAAAGAAAGTTACTATTGGACTGGCTATACATGGCGAAATCCTAGTATGAAGAGCATGCACGAGAACAAGAACATTCACGTGGTTGAAAACAAATTGGAAACCATCTCCGTTTGAATACAAATCTAGGAGTATGTACGAATCTAACAATATAGATTGGGTGTTGTTGAATGTTGATACATTTTCTGTATGTTTGATCAAAGTAGAGACACTTTGACTACACCTAAAACTTATATGTAAACTAGAAAGGATTGGAGGGAGTATATTGTACGTTCAAAAGCGAAACAAACATCGAATACCCTTTATATATGATTTGCGGATGCTATGATCACCGGTTTAAAATTTTGAATCCGCCTTAGGTATCACACATGCACCCACTCGTTTTATCTCGATTTCATCTCGGGGTCCGGAGATCGATTGAAAGAGGACTAGGGTGGGTACAATATGTTTGTTTCGCTTATGAACGTACAATATACTCCCTCTAATCCCCACAGCCCTCCCCCCCCCCCCCCCCCCGCGGGTCATTTCTATCATAGAAACAGACCAAGCCTTTATCTGCTTGCACGACACACAATTGATCTCTCAACATCAATCTATCTCGTCAAGATGTGTTGGGGCATGAACCGAATGGGATGTCAAGACGGGAAGCGACACGTAGTGGAGGCAAAGTGAAACTTTAAACGAACCGTTTGTTTGTATGCATGTTAGACAAATTACAACATTGGAAATACAAGCATGGTCTAGGCCCACATGCGAATGATACTTGGCGGAATGTTCAAATGACACATGCGAGAGGATGGACTCGACCAGAGGGCGGCATGATCGATGGAGAAGAGGGTTGGAGAGGAATGAGAAATAAGCAAAGCCGCATGATTATACTTGAATGGCTCAAATAAACAATAAGTTGTCTCATTTTCCCTTCCGTCTTGGTCCCGGATTAAGATACTCCCTCTATTTTTATTTACTCTGCATATTAGGTTTGACTAAAGTCAAACTTCATAAAATTTGACCAAGAAACTAGCAAGATTCCCATGCCTTGCACGGAACATCAAGATCTTGTGGGAGAAAAGGATGAACGAGGGAAGGCCTTATCTGCAAATGTGGAGAGGAGTGTGGGTAAATTGTCATAGTTTCCTTCCTATCTGTTAGATATAGATCGGACGACCTATATTGCAGGATGGCAGGCACACCATCATCACCAACTCTGCTTTTTATGTACACTAGCAAGATGCTCGTGCGTTGCACGGAACATCAAGATGCATTTGAATGAGTAGTTTGTCTTGTGGGAGAAAAGGATGAATGAGGGAAGGCCTTATTTGCAAATGTGGAGAGGGGTGTGGTGTAACACCCACAATGCGGTTATATCTCCCACATGTCGGGGCACGACTTAGAGGCATAGCCGCATGGTAGGCTTGTCGCAAGAGGGGTAATCTTTACACATCCCATGTACTAAACAAGAAAGGGATAAAGAGTTGGCTTACAATCGCCACTTCACTCAATACATAAATAATTCATAGCAATATGGGAGGCATGATAAGAAAGGGGTAGGTAGCGCGACATAGCAATAGAGCGAACAACTAGCAAGCAAAGATAGAAGTGATTTCGAGGGTATGGTCATCTTGCCTGCAAAGTTCTCAGAATTGTCGAAAGCTTGATCCTCATAAGCGTACTCAACAGGTTCCTCGGTCATGTACTCGTCTCCCAGCTCTACCCAAAGCAAGAATACAAGCAATGGAACAACAATCAATCACGGTGCAATGCACAAGCAACACGATGCAATACATGTCATGATATGCAAGATATGATATGCAATGCATATGCATGCTCCGGAAGAGAAAGAAAGATCAAGGCATCAACTTGGCAAACCAAGTGTGCCGCTGGAAAGATGAGATGATTTCGGTCGAAATCGATATAAAGATCACCGAAAACGGATGCACGGTTTGCAAATGGCAAGCAAAACAAGGATGGCACAAAACTGCGATTAACAGCACGATGCCACTTAGAATGCAACAAGAAACTAAGCGAATGCACTCCAACATAGCAACACAGCATATGGCAGTGATGTAAACGAGATGCTTGACAAAACATGAATACTTAGCTACGGCTAAATCACACTAGAATAGGTTCAAACAAGCACGACAAAAGTGCAAAGGATATCAGCTTCACAGACTTAGAGAAATTACTAACATGTCAAAAACAACATCAGGAAGCAATGTTTAGAGCAAGCAGAGAACATGCTACAGGAACTTATCATAGCAAACCAAGGCATGGAATGATTCTACTAAAAGCATAGAACAAAATTCCCTTAATGATCATGAGCCAAAAAGGCATAGAAGATATGATGGTACCCATGTAAAACATAGCTAGTTTTATTAACAGTTTCAGACTTTGTAGAAAAACAGAGCATGGCATAAACAGAATTATGATAGCAACTTTGCGAGCTCATTCCACTCACCACAAAGCATTGCATGACAATATAAGTATACCAATAGCAAGGTGACATGTTCATGATGCTAACCATGGCAAGAGCAAGTTCATAGGACCCATGGATCACTAACAACAACCATGGCAATATTGATTAACATGTTAACGTTCTGCCAGGAACATTTTATAGAAAAAGTAGAGCATGAACAAGACATGCTAGAGCACTTCATAATTCCAAAAAGGGGCATGGATGAATAGAGCATAACCACATGTTCAAAACATCCTTACTGAAGTATCGCAAAATAAGCATGGATCTCACTGTAGCATCAAGTTTACATGGCATCAAAATAACAGCAGGAGAAGACTTGGCAAAATCCTAAGTCCCTGAAAACAGCAACATTGCGGAGGCTACATTTCATGCTTGTGCTAGTCACCACATTGATCACAAAAATACAAGACAAGCACACCTGTAAAGATGGCATGATGTAGTTCAAAACACATGTATACCTCATACTCATATGATGCACACATCAAATGCAACAAAAATGACAAAACCTCATGATCTGGTAATCACCAGCAACTAACATTTTATAGCACTCTTGCATCAATGAAAAAGGAATCATAATGGGAATTAACGTGCATGAAAATGATTCTAACATGGAGAGCTCAATGAGGCGAACAAATCGACATATCATATGCAACAATCGGGGCTATGGTCACCAATATGCGATGCGATGAAGAAGGCTTGAAAATATTACAGAGATAAAGACTTGGGCGAAAATCACCTCCCGAAATGGATCTAGGGTTTCGGGGCACGCGATTTGAAGTTCGCCGAAGCTCTCACCGGGATCTCTCCGGGGTGCAAGGAGATGACCGGTCGGAGCTTGGGGTCGGTGCCGGAGAGATGGTGAGGCCAGATCTGGGGTCGCCTGTGACAAGGGGTGGAGGAGGCGGCGACGAGGCACCGATCTGGGACGGCGGTGGTTGACGCGGCCGGGTGGTGAGGGGCGGTGGCCGGCGACGGAGGGGTGGAGCGGAGCGGGGCGGCGTGCGGAGGAGCAGGGAGGCCGGGCGGGGGCGTGGGGGAGCAGGGTGGCACGCGGAGGAGTGGGTCAGCCGGGCGGTGACGTGGGCTGCGGGGGCCTGCCCTGGGCCCCCGCGGGCTTCGGCGGGTGGCGCCGATGTGGGGCGCGGGCGCGGACGACGTGGCGCATTACGATAGGTCTTGGTGGCGGCAACGTTGAGGTGGCGGGGTTGGATTGGTTCCGGAGACGTGTCCGGCGGACGTGTCTGGCATGGGCGGACGGGTCCGGCGGCGCGATGGAGAAGGGGCTAGGGTTAGACCGCGAATTTGGACGAGGTGCACATATTTATAGGTAGAGGGAGTTTGGAGTGTCCAAATGAGGTGTAGTTTTCACCCACACGATCGTGATCTGATGACGGAGGACATGGAGATGGTTTAGATGGGTTATTGGGCCGTTTTGGAGGGGTGTTGGGCTGCAACACACAAGAGGCCTTTGCGGTTACCCGGTTAACCGTTGGAGCATCAAACGGCCTACGAATGGAATGAAATTTGACAGGCGGTCTACGAATGGTTTACCAAGGCCACTTGGAAAATCTCGGTCCATTCCGAGAATGCTTAACACCCGCTCACGAAAAGAGACAAGAGGGGTGCGCCGGTGCATGTGGGAGTGTCGGATTGCCAAACGGACAATGGGGGAAATGCTCGGATGCATGAGACGAACACGTATGCAAATGCGATGCACATGATGACATGATATGAAATCCATGACATGAACAAAAAGCAAAATGAAGAAAAAAGCCCAACCACGAAGGGAATCTCATAACTTAAGGCCGAAAATGGCAAGAGTCGGAGTTACAAATATGGCAAGTTACATCCGGAGTGTTACAACACTCCACCACTACAAGAGGATCTCATCCCAAGATCTAGGACTGAAAGAACTCCGGATATTCAGAGCGAAGATGATCCTTGCGTTCCCAGGTGGCTTCTCGGTCAGAATGGTGTGAACACTTCACTTTTAGGAAATTGATAGACTTGTTGCGAGTCTTGCGCTCAGTTTCTTCAAGAATAGCAACGGGATGCTCATGATAAGACAGATCTTCTTGGAGATCAATCTCTGTGAAGTTGATGGTGTGCTAAGGAGTCTTCATCTTCACTTGCAACTAGCAACGCTATAAGACGGGCTGAGCAAAAGCGGTAACATAGCCAAAGAACGGTTTGCTAGGAAAGGTGGGTTAGAGGCTTGACATGGCAACATGGGAGGCATGATAAGAAAGGGGTAGGTAGCGCGACATAGCAATAGAGCGAACAACTAGCAAGCAAAGATAGAAGTGATTTCGAGGGTATGGTCATCTTGCCTGCAAAGTTCTCAGAGTTGTCGAAAGCTTGGTCCTCGTAAGCGTACTTAACAGGTTCCTCGGTCACATACTCGTCTCTCTGTAGCGACCAGACATCAAACAGTCTGATCTCTGTGCTCCGGTGTCATCCTTGGATCAGTAATGCTGACACCACAGAGTACTCGAAGGATTTATAGCAGAGTAGCAATCACACTCTTATTACATCGAGTGTCTCAAAAGAGAACTTATTACAATAAGTATGGCTTAAGGCCATCTAATAACGATAACAGCGGAAGGCTTGGAAGATAAGTGAGTCCATCAACTCCAACGGCATCACTGAGTATAGAACCACGACCTAAACTCCTTAATCGTCGTCTGAAAAGTCTGCAACATTAACGTTGCAGCCCAAAAACAGGTCAGCACATGGAATATGCTGGCAAGGTAACACATAGAGAGTAATGGAATGAAACAGCTATACTATATGCATATTTGGCTGGTGGAAAGCTCTATGGTTACTGTTTTTGCGTAAAGCCAATTTTTCCCTACTTCAAAGGAATAAATTTATTTAACTATCATGGTGGTTGTTGAACATTGAGAATGGTTGACAGCATTCTCAATCCCAATTAAACATCATCATTAAACATAACCCAACAAAATTAATTTAGAGTAACATGTTGAGATTCACATGAAAATCGAGGTACTAGATACTCAAGATGTCCATAACTGGGGACACGGCTAACCATGATTAGTTTATTACACTCTGCAGAGGTTTGCGCACTTTTCCCCACAAGACTCGATCGCCTCCGTTTGGTTTCTCGCACTACATGGTGTTTGAGAAGACGGATGACCGAGACATAGTCTTTCAGAAGCGCTAGCACCTTATGATCGGGTAGACCGTACCACCTACATCCCCTACATCTGCTAGTCTACCACTGTAAGAGTTCGCACAACTTAGTCAACTATGCTAGAGCCCATAATAGCTTGTGGCTGCACACGGAAGTTTCTAGTATGAATAGTCTCATGATCCCTTTGAGCTTGGGTGGCGGTCCAAAAGAAAACAGTCAAGTCCTGGAATACCCAGGTGCCTCAATCCACCCAGATGTGTGTTTAAGTTGCCACCTTAGATAAACCATTAATTAACAATCTCACATCTGTCATGGATTTCACTCACCCAATCCACGTCTACTAGCATAGCATGGCATAATAAGCAAACGTAGAAGTAACTCTCAAAGGTTTGATAATAAACAGGTAATAGGTACTACCTCATCTACTTCCCATCCAACAATTTAATTATATCCTAATCATGCAATGTGTGAGGATTGATCTAATGCAATAAAACTGGGTAGTAGAAAAGGTATGATCAAAGTGTTACTTGCCTTGTTGATGATCCGCGAAACCTAACGATTCGAAGTAACAGGAGGCACACTCCGGGTATTCTATCGCAGACAAACAAACAGGCTTACGATTAGTACTCATCTAATGCACAGGTAAAACTCAAATAAGAGATCTAACCAGAAGGTTCAACTTAAGAACTCCGGTTGGCAAAAAGAATCAAATCGAACGAAACAACGAAAGACAAACGGCGAAAGAAAAACAACTTCGTTCTACTAATCTGGATCTAGGGAAAATTTTACAGTAACAAAAACTTGTTTAAGTTGGTTAAACGGATAGAGGGTTTCAAGGCGAATGCCTAGGCGCTTGAATTGCCTGATTCCGATAAACGAGCGAAAAGTCAAACTAAAACGAAAATCGGATCAGGAATCGCGATCAGAAAAATCGCGGATTTAATCCGAGAAAAAGAAAAATGACGAACGCTGATTTTTTTTCTTTTTTTTCGGCACAGAAAACGAGGCGCGACGAACCTCGGGCGGCGGGATCGTCGGCGGCGGCGGCTCCGGCGGCGCGCGCGGATCGCGGCGGGGCTTATGGGCTGGGGCGGCTCGGGGCGGCGCTATTTAAAGGCTGCCCCCGGGCGGTGTCCCGCTCGGGTACGGCCCGAAGTCGGTTCGTTTTTTTTCTCTTTTTTTCCGCTTGGAAGAAAAATAAAAAGAAATACTAAACGGACTCCAAAAATTCCGAAATAAATTTTCACGGGCTTCTAAAATCAAGCAGCACAAGGTGAACATTTATTTGGGCCCTAAATGCAATTTTGAAAAACGCACTTTTTTCCTAAATTCAAATAAAACACCGAAAAACTCCGAAATAAAATCTTATTTGATTTTATTATTAAATCCTCAATATTTCTTTATTTTGGGAAAGTCATTTTATTCCCTCTCTCATATTTTTGTAATAGAAATAATTGATGATAAAATAAATAAAATCAAATGATCCTATTCTCAAAATTTGAGAAAACTCAAAAATGAAAATAACGAAATCCCCAACTCTCTCCGTGTATCATTGAGTTGCGTAGAATTTCTAGGATCAACCAAAAAGCAAAATAAAATATGATATGCATGATGATCTAATGTATAACATTCCAAATTGAAAATTTGGGATGTTACAAACCTACCCGCCTTAAGATGAATCTCGCCCTCGAGATTCGGGTTGGCTAGAAAATAGGTGAGGGTGGTCTTTGAGCAAATCTTCCTCTCGCTCCCAGGTGGCTTCATCCTCCGTGTGGTGGCTCCACTGAACTTTGCAAAACTTGATAACCTTGCTGCGAGTAACTCGGCTGGCAAACTCGAGAATCTTAATTGGTTTCTCCTCGTAGGTCAAATCGTTATCCAACTGAATAGTTTCCAAAGGCACTGTATCTCTCAACGGTATGTCAGCCATCTCCGCATGAAATTTCTTTAACTGAGAAACGTGGAACACATCATGTACTCCTGACAATCCTTCGGGCAATTCCAACTTGTAGGCCACTTCTCCCATACGATCCAAAACTCGATATGGTCCTACAAATCGTGGTGCTAACTTCCCTTTAACTCCAAAACGCTTTGTTCCCCGAAGTGGTGATACTCGAAGATAAGCTCTATCTCCAACTTCGTAAACTGTCTCCTTGCGTTTAGAATCCGCATAACTCTTCTGTCTAGACTGGGCTACCTTGAGCCTATCGCGAATCAACTTCACCTTCTGTCAAGACTCTTTAATCAAGTCAGGTCCAAACAATTGGCGGTCTCCAACTTCGTCCCATGACAACGGTGTCCTGCACCTCCTTCCGTACAAGGCTTCGAAAGGGCCATCTTTAAACTGGTTTGGTAACTGTTGTTGTAAGAGAACTCTGCATATGGCAAATTATCGTCCCAACTAGATCCATAATCTAGCACACAAGCTCTCAGCATATCCTCCAAAATCTGATTTACTCTCTCGGTCTATCCATCTGTCTGTGGATGAAAAGTTGTACTGAATTCTAGCCTGGTTCCCAAAGTTTCATGCAACTGCTTCCAGAACTTTGAGGTAAACTGGGTTCCTCTATCTGATACGATACTCCTCGGAACTCCATGCAGACATACGATCCTAGTCATGTATATCTTTGCCAACTTAGCACTGGTGTAAGTGGTCTTTACTGGGATGAAATGAGCTACTTTCGTCAATCGATCAACTACAACCCAAATCGAGTCATAGCCTGAACGAGTCCTGGGCAATCCTGTCATAAAATCCATGCCTAGCTTATCCCACTTCCATTCGGGTATCGGCAATGGTTGTAACAATCCTGCTGGCTTCTGATGCTCTGCCTTTACTCTCTGACATACATCACAAACTGCTACATACTCCGCAATATCCTTCTTCATTCCGGCCCACCAGAAAATATCCTTCAAATCCAAATACATCTTGGTATTTCCTGGGTGAATTGAATACGGTGAGTCGTGTGCCTCTTGCAAAATCAACTTCCTGATCTCCGGGTCATTGGGCACATAAACGCGGTCTTCAAACCATAGGGTGTCGTGCTCATCCTCACGGAATCCTTTATCTTTGCCTTTGCTCAGTTTCTCCTTTATAGCGGCAATCTCTTTGTCAGCTTTCTGAGCTTCCCTGATTTTATCCATCAAGGTTGACTGAATCTCCATTGCTGCTACATAGCCTCTCGGAACTATTTCCAAACATAGTTCACGAAGATTTTCGGCTAACTCCCTTGGTATTCCTCCCGTCATTAATGTATTGACATGGCTCTTGTGGCTTAATGCGTCAGCTACTACATTAGCCTTTTCGGGGTGGTAATGCAATTTCATATCATAATCCTTGATAAGCTCCAACCATCTCCTTTGTCTGAGATTCAACTCCTTCTGTGTGAAGATGTATTTCAAACTCTTATGATCCGTGTACACCTCACAATGGTTTCCAATGAGGAAATGTCTCCATGTCTTCAAAGCATGCACTACGGCTGCTAACTCCAAATCATGCGTGGCATAATTCAACTCATGAGGCTTCAGTTTTCTTGAGGCATATGAAACAACTCTCCCTTCCTCCATAAGCACTGCGCCAAGTCCTCGACGGGAAGCGTCACAATACACCTCATAATCCTTGGTCTGGTCTGGCAAAATCAACACTGGTGAGGTAACCAAACATTTCTTCAACTCCTGGAAACTAGCCTCACATTCCTCTGTCTGTATGAACTTGGTATCTTTCTTTAATAACTCAGTCATAGGCTTCGCAATCTTTGAGAAATTCTCAATAAATCTCCGGTAGTATCCTGCGAGTCCAAGAAAACTCCGGATCTCTCCAACTGTTGTTGGGGCTTCCCACTTGGTCACGGTTTCAACTTTAGCGGGATCTACTGCTATACCTTCTCCTGATATAACGTGTCCGAGGAATCCTACTTCCTTCAACTAAAACTCACATTTGCTGAACTTGGCATATAATTGATGTTCTCTGAGCTTTCCAAGTACCAAACGCAAATGCTCCTTATGCTCCTCTTCATTCTTCGAATAAACCAGGATATCATCAATGAACACTACGACGAACTTATCCAAAAACTCCATAAACACTTTGTTCATCATGTTCATAAAATAGGCAGGTGCGTTAGTCAGACCAAATGACATAATGGTATACTCATACAGCCCATACCTGGTGGTAAAAGCTGTCTTCGGAATATCCTATTCTCGAATCTTCAACTGGTGGTATCCTGATCGCAGATCGATCTTGGAAAATACCTTAGCTCCATGCAATCGATCAAACAGATCGTTGATCATTGGTAGTGGGTACTTGTTCTTGATCGTTACTTCATTCAATCCTCGATAATCAACAACCATCCTTAACGATCCATCCTTTTTCTCCACTAGAAGTACTGGCGATCCCCAAGGCGAAGAACTTGGGCGAATATATCCCTTATCCAGTAACTCCTTAATCTGCTTCTTAATTTCCACCAAATCCTTTGCTGGAATCCTATATGGTCTCTTTGATATTGGACCTGTGCCTGGCAATAGCTCAATCAAAAACTCATTATCTCTATTCGGTGGCATGCCTGGCAACTCTTCTAGAAATACTTCAGGAAAATCCCTTACCATTGGTACTTCCTCCTGCACAACTCCTGTTAGGCAATTTACTTGAGTCCTCTTTGGCACATGCCGGGATACATACTTGATCCTTCTCCCTTCTGGGGTGGTAAGCAAAATTGACTTACTATCACATTCAATATTCCCTTCATACTTTGATAACCAATCCATGCCTAATATCACATCCAATCCTTGAGATTCCAATACTATTAGGTCTGAGGGAAAAACATAGTTACCAATCCTTAATGGTAACCGATCACACCATAGACTAGCCACATACTCTACTCCGGGCGAGGTTACTAACATGGGTGACCTAAGGGCTTGGGTTGATAGGTTATACTTATCCACAAATCCCCTTGAGATGTATGAATGCGATGCACCAGTATCAAAAAGAACGAGTGCAGTAAATGACTTAACCAAAAACTTACCTATTACTGCATCGGGCTGAGCTTCAACCTCCTCCACGCTAACGTGGTTCACCTGTCCCCTATTGAAAGGGTTCGGCTTCTTCCCAGAACTTCCATTGCTATTTCCATTTTGTAATTCAGGACATTCATTGGCATAATGTCCTGTCTTCGAACACTTAAAGCAAGTGACTTGGCTTAGGTCCTTCTTGGCTGGGGTTGAGGGGTTGGTGCGGTTCTGGCTGTTGCTTCCTCCATTGCCATTACCATTCTTGGTGCCATTGTGATTGTGCGAGCTACCTCCTCCATGGGTATGCTGAAAATGTCCTCCCGGTCTAGGGGTAAAACGTGGCTTCTGATGAGCTCCTGAATTGTACTTTCCTTGTCCATACTTCCTCTTGCGATTCTCAATTTGCTGCTACTTCCCTTCAATCATAAGAGCACGATCTACCAACTCCTGGTAGTTGTTGAAGGTTGCTACCATCAACAGCATGCTTAGCTCATCGTTCAGTCCTTCCAGAAACTTCTCCTGCTTAGCTGCATCCGTAGCGACGTCATCTGGGGCATAACGTGCTAACTTACTAAAGTCCTGCACATACTGGCCAACTGTCCGTCCTCCTTGGCACAAGTTGCGAAACTCACGCTTCTTCATGGCCATAGCTCCTGCTGAAACATGGGCAGTACGAAAAGCCTGCTGAAACTGGTCCCATGTGACAGTGTCTACTGGGAAAGTGGCTGTGAAATTCTCCCACCATGATGCTCCTGGTCCTTCTAGCTGATGTGTGGCAAACTTCACCTTCTCCGCATCTGTGCATCCTGCTGTGGTCAACTCCCTAGCTGTCTTGCGGAGCCAATCATCTGCTACTATCGGCTCGGTGCTACTGGAAAACACCAGCGGATTCAGCCTAAGAAAACGGGCTAAGTGGTCAACAGGTGGTGGTGGTGCTGGGTTGTTGTTGTTGTTGTTCCCCTAATTCTGATTCTGGACTAGTAACTGCATCAATGTGTTCTGCTGCTGGATCAACTGGGTAAGCTCCGGTGGAAAGGTAAATCCAGGGTCACGTCTCGGAGGCATCTGAGGGTTTAGAAAAGATGAGATATAAGAATAGAGGGGGTCTAAAGAGAAAACACTACCCATATGCACTTGAGGCAAAAGCAAACAATCGATCTATCTATCGCAAAAGTGCTCGGACTACTATATTTACATGGTGGACTACTACTACTGATGTGGTGGTCTACTAGAAATATTCTACGATCGTTGACTCCATGATATCTGCTCCAGCTTCATCAACATAGTCATCATCGCTACTATCTACTTCCGAGTCGGTGCCGTCGATGATGATGTAGTCTTCCGGGCTAATTTCCTGAGATTCTTCATCTTCATCTACTGGCGTAGGGTCTCCCATAAATATTCCAATCTTCTTGATCAGGTCGTCATTCTTCTCCACCAATACTTCAATTTCCTCTTCATAATCTTCATGTGTAGCCTTGAGTTCTTCCTCCAGTTCCTTGATTCTAGTTTTAGCCTTCTTCAGATCTATCATGTCGGCGCACATCTGGTTCTCCTGTCGTCGAATGTGCTGATTCAACTCCTGGAAAAAAAGCTGCGATTGATCTATCCTTCCTGGTGCTGATCATCTCCCAGTGTTCATCTCGGCGCCCACAAATCTGGTAGATAGTATCCTTGAGATCCTTGCGGTAGACTTCTCCAATGCGTCCCATGGCGATGTGAGCTGCCATGCTCTTTCCTAGACTCCAAGTTGGTGCAACGAAAGAAAACTCTATGGGCTCAGTGACTGGTATGAACGTCCTTCCTGGAACTTGAACTTGAATCATCCAGCGGTGTTCTTCAGGTAAAGTGGCGTTGTAGGTTCCCGTGAAGCTTGGTACTCCTATATTCAGGTATCTAGTGACTTCCTTCAAGTGGCGTCCAAAGGGTGTATCTTCATCCGGTTGTGTGAACTTGTTCCTTGCATCCACCATCCTAAAGAGTACAAAGGATGAGAGGTCAGAAGAGAAGAGAGTGAATAGTGATCTAGGTCTTTAGCTTAGTGGTCGTGTCCTACAGTCAGCATGTGCTCTGATACCATCTCTGTAGCGACCAGACCTCAAACAGTCTGATCTCTGTGCTCCGGTGTCATCCCTGGATCAGTAATGCTGACACCACACAGTACTCGGAGGATTTATAGCAGAGTAGCAATCACACTCTTATTACATCGAGTGTCTCAAAAGAGAACTTATTACAATAAGTATGGCTTAAGGCCATCTAATAACGATAACAGCAGATGGCTTGGAAGATAAGTGAGTCCATCAACTCCAACGGCATCACTGAGTATAGAACCACGACCTAAACTCCTTAATCGTCATCTGAAAAGTCTGCAACATTAACGTTGCAGCCCGAAAACGGGTCAGCACATGGAATATGCTGGCAAGGTAACACATAGAGTGTAATGGAATGAAACAGCTATACTATATGCATATTTGGCTGGTGGAAAGCTCTATGGTTACTGTTTTTGCGTAAAGCCAATTTTTCCCTACTTCAAAGGAATAAATTTATTTAACTATCATGGTGGTTGTTGAACATTGAGAATGGTTGACAGCATTCTCAATCCCAATTAAACATCATCATTAAACATAACCCAAGAAAATTAATTTAGAGTAACATGTTGAGATTCACATGAAAATCCAGGTACTAGATTCTCAAGATGTCCATAACCGGGAACACAGCTAACCATGATTAGTTTATTACACTCTGCAGAGGTTTGTGCACTTTTCCCCACAAGACTCGATCGCCTCCGTTTGGTTTCTCGCACTACATGGTGTTTGAGAAGACGGATGACCGAGACAGTCTTTCAGAAGCGCTAGCACCTTACGATGAGGTAGACCATACCACCTACATCCCCTACATCTGCTAGTCTACCACTATAAGAGTTCACACAACTTAGTCAACTATGCTAGAGCCCATAATAGCTTGTGGCTGCACACAGAAGTTTCTAGTATGAATAGTCTCATGATCCCTTTGAGCCTGGGCGGCGGTCCAAAAGAAAACAGGCAAGACCTGGAATACCCAGGTGCCTCAGTCCACCCAGATGTGTGTTTAAGTTGCCAACTTAGATAAACCATTATTTAACAATCTCACATCTGTCATGGATTTCACTCACCCAATCCACGTCTACTAGCATAGCATGGCATAATTAGCAAACGTAGAAGTAACTCCCAAAGGTTTGATAATAAACAGGTAATAGGTACTACCTCATCTACTTCCCATCCCATAATTTAATTAGATCCTAATCATGCAATGTGTGAGGATTGATCTAATGCAATAAAACTGGGTAGTAGAAAAGGTATGATCAAAGTGTTACTTGCCTTGTTGATGATCCGTGAAACCTAACGATTCGAAGTAACAGGCGGCGCACTCCGGGTATTCTATCGCAGACAAACAAACAAGCTTACAATAAGTACTCATCTAATGCACAGGTAAAACTCAAATAAGAGATCTAACCAGAAGGTTCAACTTAAGAACTCCGGTTGGCAAAAAGAATCAAATCGAACGAAACAACAAAAGTCAAACGGCGAAAGAAAACAACTTCGTTCTACTAATCTGGATCTAGGGCAAATTTTAAAGTAACAAAAACTTGTTTAAGTTGGTTAAACGGATAGAGGGTTTCGAGACGAATCCCTAGGCACTTGAATTGCCTGATTCCGATAAACGAGTGAAAAGTTAAACTAAAACGAAAATCGGATCAGGAATCATGATCAGAAAAATCGCGGATTTAATCCGAGAAAAACAAAAACGACGAATGCTGATTTTTTTTCTCTTTTTTTTCGGCACGCAAAATGAGGCGCGACGAACCTCAGGCGGCGGGATCATCGGCGGCGGTGGCAGCGGCTCCGGTGGCGCGCGCGGATCGAGGCGGGGCTGATGGGCTGGGGCGGCTCGGGGCGGCGCTATTTAAAGGCTGCCCCGGGCGGTGTCCCGCTCGGGTACGGCCCGAAGTCGGTTCGTTTTTTTTCTTTTTTTTCAGCTCGGAAGAAAAATAAAAAGAAATACTAAACGGACTCCAAAAATTCTGAAATAAATTTTCCCGGGCTTCTAAAATCAAGCCGCACAAGGTGAACATTTATTTGGACCCTAAATGCAATTTTGAAAACGCACTTTTTTCCAAAATTCAAATAAAACACCGAAAAACTCCGAAATAAAATCTTATCTGATTTTATTATTAAATCCTCAATATTTCTTTATTTTTGGAAAGTCATTTTATTCCCTCTCTCATATTTTTGTAATAGAAATAATTGATGATAAAATAAATAAAATCAAATGATCCTATTCTCAAAATTTGAGAAAACTCAAAAATGAAAATAACGAAATCCCCAATTCTCTCCGTGGGTCATTGAGTTGCGTAGAATTTCTAGGATCAACCAAAAAGCAAAATAAAATATGATACGCATGATGATCTAATGTATAACATTCCAAATTGAAAATTTGGGATGTTACACTCTCGGCTCTACACAACGCAAGAACACAAGCAATGGAACAACAATCAATCACGGTGCAATGCACAAGCAACACGATGCAATACATGCCGTGATATGCAAGATATGATATGCAATGCATATGTGTGCTCTGGAAGAGAAAGAAAGATCAAGGCATCAACTTGTCAAAACAAGTGTGCCACTGGAAAGATGAGACGATTTCAGTCGAAATTGATATAAAGATCACCGGAAACGGATGCACGGTTTGCAAATGGCTAGCAAAACAAGGATGGCGCAAAACTGCGATTAACAACATGATGCCAATTAGAATGCAACAAGAAACTAAGATAATGCACTCCAACATAGCAACAAAGCATATGGAAGTGATTTGCAAGAGATGCTTGACAAAACATGAACACTGAGCTACGACTAAATCACACTACAACAGGTTCAAACAAGCGTGGCAAAAGTGCAAAGGATATCAACTTCACAGGCTTTGAGAAATTACTAACATGTCAAAAACAACATCAGGAAGCAATGTTTAGAGCAAGCAACAACATGCTACAGGAACATATCATAGCAAACCAAGGCACGACATAATTCTACAAAAAGCATAGAACAAAAGTCCCTTACTGATCATGATCGAAAAAGGCACAGAAGATATGATGGCACCCATGTAAACATAGCAAGTTTTATTAACAGTTTCAGACTGCAGAAAAACAGAGCATGGCATAAACGGAATTATGATAGCAACTTCAAGAGGTCATGCCACTCACCACAAAGCATTTCATGACAATATAAGTATACCAATATGAAGATGACATGTTCATGAAGCTAACCATGGCAAGAGCATGTTGATAGGATGCATGGATCACTAACAACAACCATGGGAATATTGATTAACATGTTAACATTATTCCAGGAACATTTTATAGCAAAAGTAGAGCATAAACATGACACGCTAGAGCACTCCATAATTGCAAACATGGGCATGGATGGATATAGCATAACCACATGTCCAAAACATTCTTACTGAAGTATCCCAAAATAAGCTTGGATCTCACTGTAGCAAGAGGCTACTTTGCATGCTTGTGCTAGTCACCACATTGATCAAAAACATACAAGACAAGCACCCATGTAAAGACAGCATAATGTAGTTCAAAACACATGTAGACCTCATACTCATACGATGAACACATCAAATGCAACAAAAATGACAAAACCTCATGATCTGGTAATCACCAGCAGCTAACATTTTATAGCACTCTCGCATCAATGAAAAAGGCATCATAATGGGCATGAACATCCATGGAAATGCTTCTAACGTGGAGAGCTCAACGAGGCAAACAAATCGACATATCATGTGCAACAATCGGAGCTACGGTCACTGAGATGCGATGCGATGAAAAAGGCTTGAAAATGTTACAGAGATAAAAACTTGGGCGAAAATCACGTCCCGAAAATGGATCTAGGGTTTCAGGGCACGCGATTCGAAGTTCGCCGGAGCTCTTGCCGGGATCTCGCCGGAGTGGAGGGAGATGACTGGCCGGAGCTCGGGGTCGGCGCCGGAGAGATGGGGAGGCCGGATATGGGGTCGCCGACGACGAGGGGTGGAGGAGGCGGCGACGAGGCGCCGATCTGGGATGGCGGTGGTTGACGCGGTGGCGCGGCCGGGCAGGGAGGGGCGATGGCCAGCGACGGCGGGGAGGAGCGGGCAGCGTGCGGAGGAGCAGGGCGGTCGGGTGGTGGAATGGGGGAGCGGGGCGGCGCGTGGAGGAGTGGCTCGGCCGGGCGGCGACGTGGGCCGCGGGGACCTGCCCTGGGCCCTGGCAGGCTTCGGCGGGTGGCGGCGATGTGGGGCGCGGGCGCGGGCGACGTGGCACGTTGCGATAGGTCCGGGCGGCGGCAGCGCTGAGGTGGCGGCGTTGGATTGGTTCCGGAGACGTGTCCGGCGCGGGCGGACGCGTCCGGCGGCGCGGTGGAGAAGGGTCTAGGGTTAAACCACGAATTTGGACGGAGTGCACATATTTATAGGTAGAGGGAGTTTGGAGTGTCCAAACGACGTGTCGTTTTCACCCACACAATCGTGATCCGACGATGGAGGGCATGGAGATGATTTAGATGGGTTATTGGGCCGTTTTGGAGGGGTGTTGGGCTGCAACACACAAGAGGCCTTTGCGGATACCCGGTTAACCGTTGGAGCATCAAACAGAATGGAATTCGACAGGCGGTCTACCGGTGGTGTACCAAGGCCACTTGGCAAATATCGGTCCATTCCGAGAATGTTTAATACCCGCTCACGAAAAGAGACAAGAGTGGTGCCCTGGTGCATGCGGGAGTGTCGGATTGAGAAACGGACAATGAGCAAAATGCTCGGATGCATGAGACGAACACGTATGCAAATGCGATGCACATGATGACATGATATGAAATGCATGACATGAACAAAAAGCAAAATGAAGACAAAAACCCAACCACAAAGGGAATCACATAACTTAAGGCCTAAAATGGCAAGAGTCGGAGTTGCAAATATGGCAAGTTACATCCGGGGTGTTACATGTGGGTATCTTTTTGCAAAACTGCCATAGTTTCCTTCCTATCCGTCAAATATAAACCGAACAGACTCTTATAAAAAACAGAGTTGGTGATGATGGTCTGCCTGCCATCCTGCAATATAGGTCGTCTGATTTATATCCGATGGACAGGAAGGAAAATATGGAAATTTTGCAAAAAGGTACCCACACACCTCTCCACAATTACAAATAAGGCCTTCCCTCGTTCATCCTTTTCTCTCACAAGATAAACTAGTCATACAAATGCATCTTGATGTTAGGTGCAACGCACGGGCATCTTGCTAGTAAGAGTAGAAATATGAACATTTACAATAGCACATATATATGATGTGGAAGTATTGATTTGCTATTGTATATGTTATTATTTCTGTCTATGAACTTTGTCAAAGTTTACAAAGTTTGACTTTGAGCAAAGCTAAAATGCGGAGTAAATAAAAACAGAGGGAGTACGTAGGGACTTGTATACTCTAGTTACTACTGCTGGAACATGGTAAGTTGGACCCCTAAATGCGGGCACAGACCAGGAACACCTCAATTATTCTTTCAAAAAGTCGGACACCTACATTTAGCACACCATTCAGCTACTTAATCAAGTGTTATGCTTCACTACTTGAAAAGGAAAAGGGTGGTACCATACCCTAAACCACCACACTTGGGGCTAGGGTAATAACTTGGTACTGTACCACATTTGAACCAGGGCACAAAAACCACATGTTCTGCGCCTAATGCACAACGCGGAGCACTGACGCTCGAATATGGCTGAGAAAACAGGGAAACCGACATGTGGGGCACACCTATCGGGATGACGTAGCACAGACTAGTCCAATGGAGGAGCTAGCCCATGACCTCCTCGCCACAGGCAACCGTTCATGTGGGTCGTGGGGGCCAGCAACACGGCGTAGCTCCAGCACCGCCTCTGGACAGGGCGATCGCGGTGAGCGACACGCTCATCATTGCTGGACACTGTCGGTTTCAGTGTGCCGAGGGTGGCGTTAGCATTGTGGCATGACTAGCGGATCAACACCCGGGTCGTCGAGGATGCACGAGGCGCCGAAGTGTGCATGCGCCGCGACGCGTCCGCGGAGTGGTGTAGCGCGGCCAACTGCATCCCCAGACCTGAGACCATGCTGGGTCATCTTGCTTTTTCAATGAAATGTGGGGTCGCATGTGAGCAAAGGGCATCTCCAACGTTGCCACAACCGCAGCTGACTACACTAGCACACCAAAAACCCTTGTCCCTCGCGCTGTCGCGCCGTGCGTTCCGAGCCGACGCCAGCTGCCCGCATTCATGACGTATGTATGTATGCCGTCGTTAAGAGGCTCGGTGCCCGACGAACAAACTTCGGCGACTTACTGACCCGCCCGGACGTTCGCCAGAATGCACTACTTAAAGCGGAAATGCCTAGCTAACCTCCACACCATAGCGCATCGTCCTGCGACCTGGCACCACATCCGCCATGACCGTGAGCGCGAACACTCTGAAGGAGAGCTTTTTCTTCGGGGATGAAGCTCGAGGTCGCCGCCCTTGCTCAAGTCGCCGCTCGCAACGCAATAGCGGCGTAGCCGGACGCGGACGCAACCGTACAAGCGGTGGCCACGATGGCGGCCGACGACGGGAGCACCGTCAGCCACACGTCCTACTTGTCGCTCTCCAATGTCCGACGCAACCGAGGTTGGGGACTCCTCCAAGGATGAGTAGGGCATGGGAGGCGGCAGGGCATGGTGTGCGAACTGGCCAGTTTGTCTCCCGTGTTCTACTCTTCCTCGCCGGAGACCGCACCTTCGTCTTGAACCCCGCCCCCGTACATGGAGATCGCAGATGGAGGACGTCGGTCGCCGTTGTAGAATAGGTTTAGGGTCGGGTTTCTTTCATTTTTCTGTCCTATAAAAGTTCGAAATGTAATGAAAATCGGTCGTGTTTGCATTAATCTCGGCTGGTGTATATGAACTTTCACAATAATATAGTATATTATAGGAGTACTAGCAAGATGCCTGTGTGTTGCACGGAACATCCAGATTTGTGGGAGAAAAAGGATGAATGAGGGAAGGCCTTATCTAAAAATGTGGAGAGGAGTGCGGGTAAATTGTCATAGTTTCCTTCCTATCCGTTAGATATAGATCGGACAGCCTATATTGCAGGATGGCAGGCACACCATCATCACCAACTCTACCTTTTATTGAACCGAGACAAAGCTAATATGTGAAGTAAATAAACACATAGGGTCTACATACACAATTTATCTTAGGCACTCCAATAGTATGTCCATGATACTTCTCCAACGTATCTATAATTTTTGATTGCTCCATGCTATATTATCTAATGTTTTGGACTATATTGGGCTTTATTTTCCACTTTTATATTATTTTTGGGACTAACCTATTAACCGGAGGCCCAGCCCAGAATTGCTGTTTTTGCCTATTTCAGTGTTTCGGATGAACGGAATATCAAACGTAGTCCAAACGGAATAATATCTTCGGGAACGTGATTTTCTCACCGAACGTGATCCAGGAGACTTGGACCCTGCTCCATGGAACAAAAGAGGCGGTCACGAGGGTGGGGGGGCGCCCCCCTAGGGCGCGCCCCCCTGCCTCATGGGCCCCTTGTTGCTCCTCAGCCGTACTTCTTCCTCCTATATATACACACGTACCCCCAAACGATCAGAACAGGAGCCAAAAACCTAATTCCACCGCCGCAACTTTCTGTATCCATGAGATCCCATCTTGGGGACTGTTTCGGAGCTCCGCCGGAAGAGGGCCGTCATCACGGAGGGCTTCTACATCATCATAGCCTCTCCGATGAAGTGTGAGTAGTTTACCTCAGACCTTCGGGTCCATAGTTAGTACTTAGATGGCTTCTTCTCTCTCTTTGAATCTCAATACAAAGTTCTCCCCCTCTCCTGTGGCGATCAATTCGATGTAATCTTCTTTTTGTGGTGTGTTTGTTGAGACCGATGAATTGTGGGTTTATGATCAAGTCTATCTATGAATAATATTTGAATCTTCTCTGAATTCTTTTATGTATGATTGGTTACCTTTGCAAGTCTCTTCGAATTATCCGTATGGTTTGGCCAAGTAGATTGGTAGTTCTTGCCATGGGAGAAGTGCTTAGCTTTGAGTTCTATCTTGCGGTGTCCTTACCCAGTGACAGAAGGGGCAGCAAGGCACGTATTGTATCGTTGCCATCGAGGATAACAAGATGGGGTTTATTTGATATTGCATGAATTTATCTCTCTACATCATGTCATCTTGCTTAAGGCGTTACTCTGTTTTTAACTTAATACTCTAGATGCATGCTGGATAGCGGTCGATGAGTGGAGTAATAGTAGTAGATGTAGAATCGTTTCGATCTATTTGTCACGGACGTGATGCCTATATACATGATTATGCCTAGATATTCTCTTAACTATGCTCAATTATGTCAATTGCTCAACAGTAATTTGTTCACCCACCGTAGAATACTTATACTCTTGAGAGAAGCCACTAGTGAAACCTATGGCCCCCGGGTCTATTCTCATCATATCAATCTCCATTACTTTAATCTTGCTTTACTTTTTTACTTTGCTTTTACTTTTTACTTTGCATCTTTATACCAAAAATACCAAAAATATTATATCTATCAGATCTCACTCTCGTAAGTGACCGTGAAGGTCTTGACAACCCCTAATCGCGTTGGTTGCGAGTAGCTATCGCTTTGTGCAGGTACGAGGGACATGAGCGTGGGCTCCTACTGGATTGATACCTTGGTTCTCAAAAACTGAGGGAAATACTTACGCTACTCTGCTGCATCATCCCTTCCTCTTCGGGGAAAACCAACGCAAGCTCAAGACGTAGCAGTCCACTACACATTCACGCATTTCACATCTTTCTACATCTACGGGAACCTACGAAAGGGTTAACATAAAATGCCTCCCTCTCTCCTGAATGATTTTCATGGTGGTGGGCCCCTCCCTCCCCCCAATCTACAATCAACAGCTCACACATTTCACATTACGTTAATTACGTAACTGGGATTACATAGGTGTAGCATTACTCGTCCAAAAAATCCAACTAAGCCAACCTCCCAGCATATCGCGCGGGAAAAGACCCAGCCACGTCATTTTAGTCGGGATTACCGGATTACTAGTAGTAGTATCGATGGATCGCGTGAAGCATCAAGTTTTTTTTGAGGGGGCGAAGCACCTAGTTTAAAAGGAAAAAATGCGGTACACTCATAGCACCCCTATCGCGGTCGCATTGCACCCCACACACGTTCTATCCTGCACACGGATCACGCAAACGGAACGCACTTCGGCTTGCCCCTTCACTGACACGTGGGACTGCACTTGGAGAAACCGACCATGCGCCAAACACCCCCCGCCCACTGTGCGAACCCCCCCCCCCCCCAAAAATTCCCACAAATCCCAAATTCAACCGCCCTTCGGCCAACTAGCCAATAATATTCCCCAAACCGCCCTCCCCCCGCCCCCCTCCACTCCATTCGCTCCGCCAAAGCCGCCCTCCCAGCCACGCCGATACATCGGCGCTGTGGTTCGTCAAGGGGACGCACAGCGATCCTCTCGCTCCCACAATACGCTCTCGTAGACTGCCATACTCAAGCCGCACCGCCACCGCTGGTGACGTTCTTGTGGAGGCGCACGACGGTCAGCGCCGCCACCGCTGGCGACGTTCGTGTGGAGACGCACGGCGGTCAGCTTCTCCCACGGTAAGCGCATTCTAGACTAAGGCCCCGTGCATGTCGGTGTACCGCTGAATGTTAGCTGATAGACATTGTTAATCTCACTTTTTGCCGAAGTAGTTTACAGTCAATATGCTCTACTTAAGAAGCTTCCTTGCCCTATTGTGCACTCAGTATGCTTAGCTGAGATGGCATGCCAAGCCCGATTAGTTGCTAAAATATCCTGCCACATATTTATTGTGATGTAGATTGCCATGGTCTAGTAGCCAATCTGTTAGGTGAAATAGCTCTGCACCATTTTATACTCGATCTTTGTTGTTGCGATGGCCTTCGATAGTTCGATGGCCGTGTGCTCAGCCTCATTGACTGCTGAAATAGCCTGCCATAATTTAGCACTCAAATATGTTTGCTGAATTAGCTTTAAATATATTTTGTTACTTAGATCTGGAAGTCCAAACATCGACCTAGGTATTTTTTTGGACTTCATAAAAAGAATATATGTTTTTCCTATAATATCTAGTAGAAGAAATAATTTGTATGTCTAACAGATGGACATGACTTGGATAACTTCTGCTCGAAGATTCTCCACTGCATATGTCAAAGGGGTTGAAAACTTCATGAACTTTATCAGAGCTGAGTACGGTGGTCCGAAATCATATGTGCACTGCCTGTGTAGCAGTTGTATGAATTTAGTTACAAGACCCCAGTCAACTGTGCAAAATTATCTACACTTGTATGGGATGTCGGTCACATATACTAGGTGGGTTCATCATGGTGAAGCTATGAACGTCAATGTTACTGACTGCGTGGAAGCAGCAGATCACCTCCCGAAACGGATCTAGGTTTTCGGGGCACGCGATTCGAAGTTCACCGGAGCTCTCGCAGGGATCTCTCCGGGGTGGAGGGAGATGACCGGCCGGAGCTCGGGGTCGGTGCCGGAAAGACGGGGAGGCCGGATCCGGGGTCGCCGGCAACAAGGGGTGGAGGAGGCGGCGATGAGGCGCCGATCTGGGACGATGGTGGTTGACGTGGTGGCGCGGCTGGGCGGGGAGGGGCAGTGGTCAGTGACGGCAGGGCGGAGAGGGGCGGCGTGCGGAGGAGCAGGGCGGCCGGGCGGCGGCGTGGTGGAGCGCGGCAGCGCGCGGAGGAGTGGGTCGGCCGGGCGGAGACGTGGGCCGCGGGGGCCTGCCCTGGGCTTCGGCGGGTGGCGGCGATGTAGGGCGCGGGCGCTGGCGACATGGCGCGTTGCGATAGGTCCGAGCGGCGGCAGCGCTGAGGTGGCGGCGTTGGATTGGTTCGGGAGACGTGTCTGGCGGACGTGTCTGGCGCGGGCGAACGCGTCCGGCGGCACAGTGGAGAAGGGGCTAGGGTTAGATCGTGAATTTGGACGGGGTGCACATATTTATAGGTAGAGGGAGTTTGGAGTGTCCATACGAGGTGTAGTTTTCGCCCACACGATCGTGATCCGACGACGGAGGGCATGGAGATGGTTTAGATGGGTTATTGGGCCGTTTTAGAGGGGTGTTGGGCTGCAACAGACAAGAGGCCTTTGCGGTTACCTGGTTAACCGTTGGAGCATCAAACGGCCTCCAAATGGAATGAAATTCGACAGGCGCTCTATCGGTGGTCTACCAAGGCCACTTGGCAAATCTCGGTCCATTCGGAGAACGTTTACTCACGAAAATAGACAAGAGGGGTGCGCCGGTGCATGTGGGAGTGTCGGATTGCGAAACAGGGAACGGGGAAAATGCTCGGATGCATGAGACGAACACGTATGCAAATGCGATGCACATGATAACATGATATGAAATGCATGACATGAACAAAAAGCAAAACGAAGACAAAAATCCAACCACGAAGGGAATCCCATAACTTAAGGCCGAAAATGGAAAGAGCCGGAGTTACAAATATGGCAAGTTACATCTGGGTGTTACATGTGGGTATCTTTTTGCAAAATTGGCATAGTTTCCTTCCAATCCATCAGATATAAACCGGACGGACTCTTATAAAAAACAGAGTTGGTGATGATGGCCTGCCTACCATCCTGCAATATAGGCCATCCGATTTATATCTGACGGATAGGAAGGAAAATATGGCAATTTTACAAAAAGGTACCCAAACACCTCTCCACAATTGCAAATAAGGCCTTCCCTCGTTCATCCTTTTCTCTCACAAGATAAACTAGTCATACAAGTGCATCTTCATGTTATGTGCAACGCACGGGCATCTTGTTAGTAAGAGTAGAAATATGGACAGTTAAAATAGCACATATATATGATGTGAAAGTATATTGAATAATGAATCTAATGGTACTGATTT
The DNA here is from genome assembly GCF_056163025.1 of Triticum urartu. Taxonomy (NCBI): domain Eukaryota; kingdom Viridiplantae; phylum Streptophyta; class Magnoliopsida; order Poales; family Poaceae; genus Triticum; species Triticum urartu. Next base: position 206,518,793 of record NC_141876.1, on the reverse strand, counting down.
GTTATTGTATATGTTATTATTTCTGTCTATGAACTTTGTCAAAGTTTACAAAGTTTGACTTTGAGAAAAGCTAAAATGCGGAGTAAATAAAAACAGAGGGAGTACGTAGGGACTAGTATACTCTAGTTACTATTGCCGGAACATGCTAAGTTGGACCCCTAAATGCGGGCACGGACCAGGCACACCACAATTATTCTTTCAAATAGTCGGACACCTACATTTAGCACACATTCAACTACTTAATAAAGTGTTACACTTCACTACTTGAAAAGGAAAAGAGTGGTACCATAACCTAAACCACCAGACTTGGGGCTAGGGTAACAACTTGGTACTGTACCACATTTGAACCAGGGCACAAAAACCACCTGTTCTGCGCCTTATGCACAACGCGGAGCACTGACGCTCGAATATGGCTGGGAAAACAGGGAAACTGACATGTGGAGCACACCTATCGGGATGATGTAGCGCAGACTAGTCCAATGTAGGAGCTAGCCCACGACCTCCTCGCCACAGGCAACCGTTCATGTGGGTCGTGGGGGCCAGCAACACGGCGCAGCTCCAGCACCGCCTCTGGATAGGGCGATCTCGGTGAGTGACATGCTCATCGTTGCTGGACACTGTCGGTTTCAGTGTGCCGAGGGTGGCTTTAGCGCTGTGCCATTACTAGCGGATCAACACCCGGCTCGTCGAGGATGCACGGGGCGCTAAAGTGTGCGCGCGCCACGACGCGTCCGCGGAGTGGTGTAGCGCGGCCAACTGCATCCCCAGGACCTGAGACCATGCTGGGTCGTCTTGCTTTTTCAACTAAATGTGAGGTCGCATGTGAGCAAAGGGCATCTCCAATGTTGCCACGCCCGCAGCTGACAACCCTGGCACAACAAAAACACTCGTCCCTCGCGCTGTCGCGCGGTGCGTTCCTTGCCGGCGCCAGCTGCCTGCATTCATGACATCTGTCCGTATGCCGTTGTTAAGAGGCTCGGTGCACGACGAACAAACTCCGGCGACTTAATGACGCACACGGATGCTTTGGCCTCGCTGGAATGCGCTACTTAAAGCGGTAATGCCCAGCTAATCTCCACACCATAGTGCATCGTCCTGCGACCTGGCACCACATCCTCCATGACCATGAGCGCGAACACTCTGCAGGAGACCTTTGTCTTCAGGGATGAAGCTCGAGGTCGCTGCCCTTGCTCAAGTCGCCGTTCATGAGGCAATAGCGGCATAGCCGGACGCAACCGCACAAGCGGTGGCCACGATGGCGGCCGATGACGGGAGCACCGTCAGCCACGCGTCCTACTTGTCCCCGTCCAACGTCTGACACCACCGAGGTCGGGGACTCCTCCGAGGATGAGTAGGGCATGGGAGGCAGTAGGGCATGGTGTGCAAACTGGCCGGTTTGTCTCCCGTGTTTTACTCTCCCTCGCCTGATACCGCACCTTCGTCTTGAACCCCGCCCGCCGTACATGGAGATCGCAGATGGAGGACGTCGGTTGCCGCTGTAGAATAGGTTTAGGGTCGGGTTTCTTTCATTTTTCTGTCCTATAAAAGTTCGAAATGTAATTAAAATCTGTTGTGTTTGCATTAATCTCGGCCGGTGTATATGAACTTTCACAATAATATAGTATATTGTAGGAGTACTAGCAAGATGCTCGTGCGTTGCACGGGACATCAAGATCTTGTGGGAGAAAAGATGAACGAGGGAAGGCCTTATCTGCAGATGTGGAGAGGAGTGCGGGTAAATTGTCATAGTTTCCTTCCTATCCGTTAGATATGGATCGGACGGCCTATATTGCAGGATGGCAGGCACACCATCATCACCAACTCTGCTTTTTATTGAATCGAGACAAAGCTAACATGCGAAGTAAATAAACACATAGGGTCTACATACACAATTTATCTTAGGCACTCCAATAGTATGTCCACTACACATTCACGTATTTCACATCTTTCTACATCTAAGGGAACCTACGAAAGGGTTGACATAAATTGCCTCCCTCTCTCCTCACTGATTTCATGGTGGTGGGCCCTCCCTCCCCCCAATCTACAATCAACAGCTCACACGTTTCACATTATTTTAATTATGTAACTGGGATTACGTAGGTGTAGCATTACTCGTCCAAAAAACCCCAACTAAGCCGACCTCCCAGCATACCGTGCGGGAAAAGACCCGGCCACGCCATTTTAGTCGGGATTACCGGATTACTAGTAGTAGTATCGATGGATTGCGCGAAGCATCACATTTTTTTGAGGGGGCGAAGCACCTAGTTTAAAAGGAAAAAAGGCGGTACACTCAAAGCACCCCTCTCGCGGTCGCATTGCACCCCACACACGTTTTGTCCTGCACACGGCTCATGCAAACGGAATGCGCTTCGGCATGCCTCTTCACTGACATGTGGGACTACACTTGGAGAAACTGACCATGCGCCAAACTCCCCCCTCCCACCGTGCGAACCCCCCCCCCCAAAAAAATTCCCCCAAATCCCAAATTCAACCTCCCTTCGGCCAAGTAGCCAATAATATTCCCCCAAACCCCCCTCCCCCCCCGTCCCCCTCCAATCCATTTTCTCCGCCAAAGCCGCCCTCCCAGCCACATCGATACATCGGCGTTGTGGTTCGTCAAGGGGACGCACGATGATCCTCTCGCTCCCACAGTACGCTCTCGTAGACTGCCATCCTCGAGCCGCGCTGCCGCCGCTGGCGACGTTCTTATGGAGGCGCACGGCGGTCAGCGCTGCCACCGCTGGCGACATTCGTGTCGAGACGCACGGCGGTCAGCATCTCCCACGATACGCGCGTTCTAGACTGAGGCCCCGTGCATGTTGGTGTAGCACTGAATGTTAGCTGATAGACGCTATTAACCTCACTGTTTGTCGAAGTAGTTTATAGTCAATATGCTCTGCTTAAGAAGCTTCCTTGCCCTATTCTGCACTCAATATGCTAAGCTGATATGGCATGCCAAGCCCGATTAGTTGCAAAAATATCCTGCCACATATTTATTGTGACGTGGATTGCCATGGTCTAGTAGCCAATCTGTTAGGTGAAATAGATCTACACCGTTTTATACTCGATCTTTGTTGCTGCGGTGGCCTTCGATAGTTCGATGGCTATGTGCTCGGCCTCATTGACTGCTGAAATAGCCTGCCATAATTTAGCACTCAAATATGTTTGCTAAATTAGCTTTAAATATATTTCGTTACTAAGATCTGCAAGTCCAAATATCTTGCCATAGCTTTAGACATCGACCTAGGTATTTTTTCTGGACTTCATAAAAAACCATATATGTTTTTCCTATAATATCTAGTAGAAGAACTAATTTGTATGTCTAACAGATGGACAGGACTTGGATAACTTCTACTTGAAGATTCTCCGCTGCATATGTCGAGGGGGTTGAAAACTTCATGAACTTTATCAGAGCTGAGTACGGTGGTCCGAAATCATATGTGCACTGCTCGTGTAGCAGTTGTATGAATTTAGTTACAAGGCCCCAGTCAACTGTGCAAAATCATCTACACTTGTATGGGATGTCAGTCACAGATACTAGGTGCGTTCATCATGGTGAAGCTATGAACGTCAATGTTACTGACTACGTGGAAGCAGCAGATCACCATCTTGATCTGCCTGATGCTCAGGTGGAAGAGGAGGAGGAGGTGGTGGTGGCGGAGCCAGTGAGTTTGACCAACATTGAAACAATGCTACGAAATGCTCATGCATTTCATGAACTTTCACCTGCAGAAGAAAAACGGTGGGCCCGCATGTTGGAACAATGCAACGTGGCTGTCACCCCAGGAAATAAGCTGTCAGTATTCTCAGCTATGGTCACCTTTCTTTAGCTGAAGACATTTGAGTGGATGACCAACAAGTCATTTGATGCGATGTTGGCTGCTTTTCGCAAAGCTTTCCCATATGCGTCTGAGCTGCCACACACCTACAGTAAAATGAAGAATTTCCTTCATGAAGTTGGAATTGGATATGATATGATCCATGTTTGTAAGAATAATTGTGTTCTGTTCTAGAAGGATTATGCCAACTTAAGTGAATGCCCGAAATGCAAATCATCAAGATGGAAAGATGGTGATGCTATGAAGAGTATTCCTCGTAATGTTCTGAGACATTTTCCAATTACACCAAGATTGCAGAGGTTGTTTCATGATGCTGAAACAAGAGAGGATGTATTGTGGCATTCTAGGAACCAGGAGTACAGATATCAGAATGAAATGAGCCATCCATCACATGGTAGTGAGTGGAGAAGCTTCAATCAGAAACACAAAAGTTTGCTGCTGACCCGAGAAACATTAGACTTGGCTTAGATTTAGATGGATTTAACCCATTTGGCCACCAGAGCACCACATGTAGCATGTGGCCAGTGCTTGTTATCCCTTACAACATGCCTCCAAATGTCTGCACCAAAGAATCAAACTACATGATGGCCTTGCTCATCCTAGGTCCAAAAAGTCCTGGAAAGGATTTTGATTTATTCATGGAGCCTCTTGTGGAGGAACTTCAACATCTATGGAGGGGTGTTCTCACTCGAGACCTTTATAGCAGCCCACCAGCTGATTTCTTTCTGCGTGTTGTTATAATTTGGTGTATCCATGATTATCCGGCTTTGGGCACTATGTCAGGGAGAACGACACATGGTTACGATGCATGTGTTCATTGTGATAGGAGTCCACTGTCATACGCAATACTTAGCAAGATCTGTTACATTGGACACTGTTGTTTCCTTGCCAAGGACAAGCCGCGTCCTACAAAATAACGAACACATGTGTTCAATGCAAAGCATGAAAACCGCGATGCACCAAAGAGGCTCACCGCCTATGAGTTGCAAGTGGAATTAGAGAAGGTCAGGCATATTACACCAAGAAACCATCCTGGTAATTGTAGCAGGAAAAGGAAGTGTGGCAGGGCAGAAGAGAGATTATTGTTTACCCGCACGTCCACTTTGTGGGACTTGGAGTATTGCAAAGATTTGGATCTGCGACATAATCTTGATGTGATGCACATCAAAAAAAAAATATGTGACAGCATTATCGGCACACTTCTTAATATTGAAGGCAAGACGAAATATACCTTAAAATCTAATATTGATTTGACACACCTAGGTATCAGAAAGAATTTGCAGGTGGAAGATGAAGGTAAACCACGGGATATGGCACCAGCTGTGTACGTCTTGGACAAGGTAAAAAGAAAAGAATTCTGCGAGGTCCTGTCACGTGTGAGATTCCCACATGGATTAGCTTCCAACCCTGAAAGCAGAGTCAGTGCAGATGGAAATAAGGTACAAGGGTTGAAAACTCATGACTGTCACGTCCTACTTCAAAGGGTTTTACCTATTATCCTTAGCGGATTGGGCTGCCCTGACTTATATAAAGAAGTTGCAGAGTTGGGACAATTCTTCAGGGAACTCTGCAGTAGAAATATCAGGGTAGATGCTTTGGAGCGTCTTTGAGACAAGATACCAACTATCATGTGTGACCTTGAGAATATATATCCTCTAGCCTTCTTTGATGTGATGGTGCATTTGGCTGTTCATCTACCTGATGAAGCACTACTTAGAGGTCCGGTACAGTATGGCTAGATGTACCCTATTCAAAGGCGGCTACACACTTTCAAAGGCTATGTTAGGAATAGAGCTAGACCCGAGGATTCCATTGCAGAGGCCTACATTGCTATAGAAGCATTGACATTCTGCTCAAAATACATTGAAACAGTTGATCAGCTTAGCAAAGAGGTGGGTGAAGACAATCCCAGGCTCAATGTTTTCGATTATTCTGTTCGAGTTATAGGGAAGAATCGACAAGAGGACAAACCTAAAGATTTGGACAAAATGGTTTGGTATGTGTTGAATAATTGTCTTGGGATACTACCTTATATCAAGTAAGTGCTAAGTACTGTAGCTTATACATCGTAATCTACTAAACTTGCAGCACATTCTTATATATTTAGATGTTTTACATGATCACTATGTTGTCTAGCATCTACAAAAAGGAGTTACTACCGCAAAATCCGAGAAACATTGACAAAGTGGTTACGGCAGGATATGCGAAATGGTTCAAGAGCCATGTAAGCTTTTGAATTGCACTATCAGTTTTTTAATATATTGAGTACATAACATGATCAGCTTGTCTATTTTCTAACCATAGGCTAAGAAGATGCGGGAGGATGGGCAGGTAGTTGATGATGCCCTTTACGCACTAGCAATGGGTCCTGATAGTTGGGTAACACATTATGAATCTTGTGTTGTTGGAGATGTGCGCTACAACACCCTTGCAAGCGATGAAGGCAGGAAGACACAAAATAGTGCCATCATGAGCACATATACGTACGACAGAGAGACAACTGAAATGTATGCTAACATAACAGACATTGTTCAGTTGCAGTATATCTCCAGTTTCGAGGATCATCGATGTGTGGTTCTGTTGTGCTGTCGTTGGTATAACCTGTTTTCCAGGATGACAAAACCCAGAGCTGATGATTATTTCAAATCCATCAATGTCAAGGCGGCGTACCAAACCAACGAGCCTTTTATTTTGGCAAATCAAGCAACACATATATTTTTCTTGGAAGACACATTTGCACGTAGCGATGACTCGAGAGTATTGCAAAGGTTTGAGCAGAGGAATGCGTTTAATGAAGTTGCACAACAAGATGATGCTTACACAGCTCCTGATGTACAAGATTCCACAAATGTTCCTAATATCTTTGAGAACCATCACGTCAATGACCCTGGTGAAAAGATTGACTGTCATGTTATGGACATACAAGAGTTGATCAAGAAGAAGACAACGTTCGAGGACATTGAGGATGAAGAAGAAGATGACACTCTGAGGAATTACGATTCAGACTGATACACATGGCGAAGATGTTGACGTTGCTGCTGCAGATGATGATTAGATTGCTTTTGTCGTATTTTCCTATCAGAAGACGTTTTTATCTACTATGCAAGATTTTGTTTCCTATGACAACTGAAGCCTAATGAACGTGTTGTTTAGTATTTTGTTGTGAGAACATCACTTGTTATGTATGTTCATTTGTGTTTGGTGATTGTATGACGACTAAAACATGATGACATTGTTGTTTAGTTGTGTCAGATTACGGGTTCCGATAAACCCTTGAGGTTCGAACACTGGGGTGCACACGAAGGTGTCCGTCCCCCTAGCTCACACTCTCGTAACAATCTCAAAGCCTAGCTCGCCAAACCGGAGGAAAAAAGGACACAAGAGTTTATACTGGTTCGGGCCACCGTTGCGGTGTAATACCCTACTCCAGTGTGGTGTGGTGGATTGCCTTGTAGGCTTGGGATGAACAAGTACAAAGGAAGAACAGCCTCCTGAGGAGAGGTTTTCTTGAGCTCGATGAGCTTGTGTGGTTGGGGATGATCTCAATGATCCCTGGTTTGCTATGGTGGTGGCTAGCCCTATTTATAGAGGCTCGGGTCCTCTCCCCAAATATTAGGCGGGAAGGGATCCTATGTAACGCTCACGATGCGGCTATATCTCCCACATGTCGAAGCACGACTTAGAGGCATAACCGCATTGTAAGAAATTTCGCAAGTGAGGTAATCTTCACACAACCCATGTAATACATAAGGGAAAGAGATACATAGTTGGCTTACAATCGCCACTTCACACAATACATGAATAAAGCATTACATCATCCCGAAACAGACAAGGTCCGACTACGGAACCAAAATAAAAGAAGACTACCCCAAATGCTACACAGATCCACGATCGTCCCAACTAGGCTCCACTACTAATCAACTGAAACAGAACAGCATAACAGACACGATCTTCATCGAGCTCCTCCTTGAGCTCAGTTGCGTCACCTGCACGGTATCATCGGCACCTGCAAGCTGGTTTTGGAAATACCTGTGAGTCACGGGGACTCAGCAATCTCACACCCTCACGATCAAGACTATTTAAGCTTATGGGTAAGGTAAAAGGTATGAGGTGGAGCTATAGCAAGCGACTAGCATATATGGTGGCTAACATACGCAAATGAGAGCGAGAAGAGAAGGCAAAAGCACGGTCGAGAAACGATCAAGAAGTGATCCTAGAACAACCTACGTCAAGCATAACTCCAACACCGTATTCACTTCCCGGACTCCGCCGAGAAGAGACCATCACGGTTACACACGTGGTTGATGCATTTTAATTAAGTTAAGTTTCACGTTATCTACAACCGGACATTAACAAATTCCCATCTACCCATAACCGCGGGCACGGCTTTCGAAAGATCAAATCCCTGCAGGGGTGTCCCAACTTAGCCCATCACAAGCTCTCACGGTCAACGAAGGATATTCCTTCTCCCAAGACAATCCGATCAGACTCGGAATCCTGGTTACAAGACATTTCGACAATGGTAAAACAAGACCAGCAAAGCCACCTAGATGTGCCGACAAATCCCGATAGGAGTTGCACATAACTCGCTCTCAGGGCACACCGGATGAGCAAGATGTCGGGTAGGCCAGCCCAGAGTTGCCCCTGGTAGCCCCGTACATCGCTCAGTTGGACCAACACTTAGAGAAGCACTGGCCCGGGGGGGTTAAAATAAAGATGACCCTTGAGTCTGCAGAACCCAAGGGAAAGAAAAGGCTAGGTGGAAAATGGTAAAACCAATGTTGGGCCTTGCTGGAGGAGTTTTATTCAAGGCGAACTGTCAAGGGGTTCCCATTATAACCCAACCGTGTAAGGAATGCAAAATCCGGGAACATAACACTGATATGACGGAAACTAGGGCGACCAGAGTGGAACAAAACACCAGGCATAAGGCCGAGCCTTCCACCCTTTACCAAGTATATAGATGCATTAATTAAATAAGAGATATTGTGATATCCCAACAAAATATCCATGTTCCAAACAAGGAACAAACTACAATATGGGTAACATAGACAAACGGACGGAGTCGAACGAATCCTCACAAACACGACCTTACCGGAACTAACCTGAAGAAGCACACCGAAAAGAAGCAAACAAAGATAGTAAACAACCATCACATAAACATGGCATGATGCACAATCATGTATGATGCATGTCCGGTTTAATGAGGCATGGCATGGCCAAATGCATAAACAATCCTACAAATTAAGTGGAGCTCAATGTGCAACGAGTTGCATATTGAAGAAAACACCACATGACTTATTTAGTTCTCTCTCGTTTAGGTACCCAACAATTTTAAATGTTGTTAAACATGGCAAGAGGTGAAACATGAGTAGAAAACATTGTTAGGCTTCTTAAATGAGGCCAGAAACAACAACAACAACAACAATTCCGGTAAATCCCCACATGCATTTATCAATTTGGTGCAACAACAATTCTAAACATTTAAATGTTATTATCATGATGTGAATGACATGTGCAAGTTTTATGCTATTTTTGTTAAAAGTTGACATGAACATGATATGAAGCATTTGGTCACCATGGCGGAACTGAAGGGTGCCACGACAACATATCGGTATCGGTAACTCGATTGAGATACCGATGCAAAAGAGAAGGATGCGGACATGTGGAACACGCAAGAGATGGTGGGGTGCTCCCGGATTCCGGGTGTCCCATGAGTTAGTGGCATGGAAACGAGTGACAAAACGGACAATTTGCAGACAAAGGGTGCATCTCATCCAACATGCATTCATTCGTTCACGGGCGTCGTCTCGGGGTTATACCTTCGAGGTGAGACTTTTCGGACCGGAACAAGTTCTTAGCAGAAGTAGACGGTCTCGCCACGTTCGTAGAGGTAGTAGTTGTACTCATGCCGTAGTGGAAGTAGTCGTGCTATCGTTCATCTGTGATCACCAGGACGGTAGTAGAAGTAGAGGCACACAACGTCTTGTCGAAACTCACGGCGGCGGTAGTTGTACACACATGGTAGTCGAACTTGATGGAACCAATGTCCTCGAGGGTAGTCGTGGTACTCGTCGTGTTCCGAAACTGAAGTGGTACTTGGCAATATTCGGGACGGTCTTGACGTTTCGGTGCGGTGTAGTGGTACATGTCAACGGTCATCGTGGTACTTCATTCCGGTCCTGTAGTCGTACTAGGCCTCGGTGGACCTTCGAGGATCTTGCGTATCCGAAGGGGTACTTGGCGATCGACGGACATCATGGTACTTGATGGTCCGGGTCTTGGTGTAACAAAAACGGTCATCGGTGATGGAACTTGGCGAAACCCTGGATATGATGCGTCCATGTAGGGTTCTTGGCGATGTTCTTGCTGGTCCAAAAGAAACAAGACGGGAGGCTAGTGGTGCATCTGTCCGGTGAGGCCGACGTGGATCCGGGCAGAGCAAGTGTCGGTGCGAGTCCTGCTGGAGCTCGGGGAAGCTCCTGGCGAGGCCGTCGGGAACACCGACGACATGTGGGCGCGGAGGCAGAGGAGCTCAAGGGGAGGCTCGGGCAAAGGAAAAAGTACCCACGTGCTTGGCGGCCTTGGTCAACGGAGGGTGACGAGGTAGAGACGGAGTCGCGGGAGGGGCGGCGAGCGGACGTGGCTTCGGCGGAGGTGCTCGCTGGCGGCAGACGAAACGCGGCGGGGCCTGGGCTCCTTGTGGCGCTCCGGCCGAGCGACGTCGCAGGAGGGGAAGCAGGCCAGCGGTGGTGGTGGAGGAAGTCCAGGTGAGGTCCAGCAACCGGGCGACAGGGCGCGCTAGCGATGGTGGGGATCGATGCAGGGGCGCTCCGGGAGAGGCTCTATCGTAACCGGCGGCTTGGAGAGGATTGGGCGCTGTGGCTCCTCCCTGGCTCGAGGTGGGAGAGAGGAGAGGGAGACGAGGGAGATGGGTCACGGGCGAGAGGAGAGGGATGGGATCGAGGCCCCTGGTGGTGCGATGCGTGCCTTTGGCGGCGGAAGGAAAATGATGAGGAGGGGGGTACGCGTGGGGATCGTCTAGGGTTAACTGGCACCGGCGCAGGGCCTTAGCCTCGGTGCAACTGGGCCCTCCAGGAGTGTCCCAACTTAGCCCATCACAAGCTCTCACGGTCAACGAAGGATATTCTTTCTCCCAAGACAATCCGATCAGACTCGGAATCCTAGTTACAAGACATTTCGACAATGGTAAAAAAAGACCAGCAAAGCCACCCAGATGTGCCGACAAATCCCGATAGGAGTTGCACATAACTCGCTCTCAGGGCACACTGGATGAGCAAGACGTCGGGTAGGCCAGCCCAGAGTTGCCCCTGGTAGCCCCGTACATCGCTCAGTTGGACCAACACTTAGAGAAGCACTGGCCCGGGGGGGTTAAAATAAAGATGACCCTTGAGTCTGCAGAACCCAAGGGAAAGAAAAGGCTAGGTGGAAAATGGTAAAACCAATGTTGGGGCTTGCTGGAGGAGTTTTATTCAAGGCGAACTGTCAAGGGGTTCCCATTATAACCCAACCGTGTAAGGAACGCAAAATCCGGGAACATAACACTGATATGACGGAAACTAGGGCGACCAGAGTGGAACAAAACACCAGGCATAAGGCCGAGCCTTCCACCCTTTACCAAGTATATATTAATTAAATAAGAGATATTGGGATATCCCAACAAAATATCCATGTTCCAAACAAGGAACAAACTCCAATCTTCACCTGCAACTAACAACGCTATAAGAGGGGCTGAGCAAGCGGTAACATAGACAAACAACGGTTTGCTAGGACAAGGTGGTTAGAGGCTTGGCTTAACAATATGGGAGGCATGATAAGCAAGTGGTAGGTATCGCAACATAGGCATAGCAAAAGAACGAGCAACTAAGCAAGCAAAGATAGAAGTGATTTCGAGGGTATGGTCATCTTGCCTGAGATCCTGCAAGGAAGGAGAACGAGTCCATGAAGAAGACAAACGGACGGAGTCGAATGAATCCTCACAAACACGACGTTATCGGAACTAACCCGAAGAAGCACACCGAAAAGAAGCAAACAAAGATAGTAAACAACCATCACATAAACATGGCATGATGCACAATCAAGTATGATGCATGTCCGGTTTAATGAGGCATGGCATGGCCAAATGCACAAACAATCCTACAAATTAAGTGGAGCTCAATGTGCAACGAGTTGCATATTGAAGAAAACACCACATGACTTATTTAGTTCTCTCTCGTTTAGGTACCCAACAATTTTAAATGTTGTTAAACATGGCAAGAGGTGAAACATGAGTAGAAAACATTGTTAGGCATCTTAAATGAGGCCGGAAACAACAACAACAACAACAATTCCGGTAAATCCCCACATGCATTTATCAATTTGGTGCAACAATAATTCTAAACATTTAAATGTTATTATCATGATGTGAATGACATGTGCAAGTTTTATGCTATTTTTGTTAAAAGTTGACATGAACATGATATGAAGCATTTGGTCACCATGGCGGAACTGAAGGGTGCCACGACAACATATCGGTATCGGTAACTCGATTGAGACACTGATGCAAAAGAGAAGGATGCGCACATGTGGAACACGCAAGAGATGGTGGGGTGCTCCCGGATTCTGGGTGTCCCACGAGTTAGTGGCATGGAAACGAGTGACAAAACGGACACTTTGCAGACAAAGGGTGCATCTCATCCAACATGCATTCATTCGTTCACGGGCGTCGTCTCGGGGTTATACCTTCGAGGTGAGACTTTTCGGACCGGAACAAGTTCTTAGCGGAAGTAGACGGTCTCGCCACGTTCGTAGAGGTAGTAGTTGTACTCATGCCGTAGTGGAAGTAGTCGTGCTATCGTTCATCTATGATCACCGGGACGGTAGTAGAAGTAGAGGCACACGACGTCTTGTCGAAACTCACGGCGGCGGTAGTTGTACACACATGGTAGTCGAACTTGATGGAACCAATGTCCTCGAGGGTAGTCGTGGTACTCGTCACGTTCCGAAACCGAAGTGGTACTTGGCAATATCCGGGACGGTCTTGACGTTTCGGTGCGGTGTAGTGGTACATGTCAACGGTCATCGTGGTACTTCATTCCGGTCCTGTAGTCGTACTAGGCCTCGGTGGACCTTCGAGGATCTTGCGTATCCGAAGGGGTACTTGGCGATCGACGGACATCATGGTACTTGATGGTCCGGGTCTTGGTGTAACCAAAACGGTCATCGGTGATGGAACTTGGCGAAACCCTGGATATGATGCGTCCATGTAGGGTTCTTGGCGATGTTCTTGCTGGTCCAAAAGAAACAAGACGGGAGGCTAGTGGTGCATCTGTCCGGTGAGGCCGACGTGGATCCGGGCAGAGCAAGTGTCGGTGCGAGTCCTGCTAGAGCTCGGGGAAGCTCCTGGCGAGGCCGTCGGGAACACCGACGACATGTGGGCGCGGAGGTAGAGGAGCTCAAGGGGAGGCTCGGGCAAAGGAAGAAGTACCCACGTGCTTGGCGGCCTTGGTCAACAGCGGGTGACGAGGTAGAGACGGAGTCGCGGGAGGGGCGGCGAGCGGACGTGGCTTCGGCGGAGGTGCTCGCTGGCGGCAGCCGAAACCCGGCGGGGCCTGGGCTCCTTGTGGCGCTCCGGCTGAGCGAGGTCGCAGGAGGGGAAGCAGGCCAGCGGTGGTGGTGGAGGAAGTCCAGGTGAGGTCCAGCAACCGGGCGACAGGGTGCGCTGGCGATGGTGGGGATCGATGCAGGGGCGCTCCGGGAGAGGCTCTGTCGTCACCGGCGGCTTGGAGACGATTGGGCGCTATGGCTCCTCCCTGGCTCGAGGTGGGAGAGAGGAGAGGGAGACGAGGGAGATGGGTCACGGGCGAGAGGAGAGAGATGGGATCGAGGCCCCTAGTGGTGCGATGCGTGCCTCTGGCGGCGGAAGGAAAACGATGAGGAGGGGGGTACACGTGGGGATCGGCTAGGGTTAACTGGCACCGGCGCAGGGCCTTAGCCTCGGTGCAACTGGGCTGCGGGCTTAGAGGCCGGCTGTGCTGCAGGCTCTCTCTCCCTCCCTCTCTTCTAAAGCCCAGAAAAAATACCAAAGGAAAGAAAGAAAGAAAAAAGGAAAGGAAGGGTGGAGAAAGGATTAGGCATGGGGATAAATTTCCTGGACTCGCAAAAAATGTGTTTGTTCCGTGAAAAATAGAGAAGGCCAAAATTGAAAGATCTAAAATTTAATTCAAATGGTTTGAATAAGTTCAAGGTAATGAAGAGTCCAAAAATATTCGGATTTTTGGTGCAGCTCCGGAAAATGATGAAAGAATTTACGGACAAGGTTCGAGGTCAAGAAGCGAGATAACAAAGGCATGGGGAAATTTCGCAAGTGTGTTTTTGGTGATTCCATAAGAATGGATTATTTTATAATAGCTCCACTAATATCGGGAGGATATATTATAAAGAGAGGTCATCCTTCCCTCGATTTAAATGGATCGAAGATCCATACGATTTATTTAGTTGAGATGCAAAAGATTTATGACATGATGACATGACGCAATGCACATGATGCAATGAACCAAACAAATCGCACAACGAAAACCTGGAAACCCTGGAAGGCATCTGAAGCTCCGGTCTTGGGGCGTCACAACCCTCCACCACTACGAGAGGATCTCGTCCCGATATCTAGGATGGCACCAGAGGGAAAAGGAAAAGGAAGATAAGAGGTAAAACTAAGTTGCTTCTTTGACAAACGAGTGAAATCAAGGAACCTTGAAAAGTTGAACAAATTGAAAGAAAGAATACAACGGAGATGAACAAAGTTGAAAGCACTCCATTAAGAAAGAGGAAGAAGGAAGAACCGATTCGGGTAGCACTCTGGTTGAGAAGGGGGGCAAAAACTTAATAGGATGAAAAGGACTTGAGCAGAGGGCACAACACTCCGGTTACAGGGATAAGCATGAAAAGATCATGATCTTCACAATTCGAGATGATGACTGAAAAGAGTAACAACACAATGCCTCCGGAACGAAATAATAGAAGATGGATCGTCGGAACAAAAGAACGGAGAAGAAAACGACATCTTCTACCTCGAAGATGAATGAACGATAAATTGGATTGATATGAACAAGAAGACGAGGAACTTGTTTCACCGGGAGGATAAATGAAGAACTTGGATCATTTATAAGCACCAGAATTAGCAACAATCCTTAGGGAAGGCTTTAGGTGAAACATGACGCAAGATAACTCCAACGAAGAGATTGATGGATTTTAGATATCGAAAATGACATAACACCACCACAAAAGATAAGATAGAATGAATTGGACTTTGAGATGCAAGATGAAGAATGCATGAGCTCCTCTGAAAAGAATGTAGATGAACACTTTGAGAAGGAATTACATCCTTGATGAACCAACATGTAGAACCTTCATGAAGAACTCCGGTAACAAAAGGATGATCAAACGGAAGGAAAGAGAGGTTGAAAACACAAGGTGAAGCCTTGCGATGATTTAGATGAATCTCCATGGTGATATAATTGAGAGAGCTTGGAACTCCGGGAAAAGAAAAGATACAACATCTCGAACCGAGAATGTTATATGATGAACCACTCCGGAAAGCAGAAATTGAATTTACTTGATGAAACAAGAATAATAATTACATTATGATTATCCTTCACCAATTTTAATTGATGGCACACAGTGGATTTGGCATACTACTTATTCTCGTAGAAAGGATTAAGATAGATATCGTGCCAACTTGAGAAAGTCTTCAACGAACCACCGGTAGGATTTGGGAGCAACGAATACATAGATATGATAAACGAACGAAGAAGAATCTTGGAAGAACCATCGTAAGAATTGAAAATGATTGAAGAAAAGATAAAGAAGCACCGGGAAGAATTAGCAAATGAACGAAGATGCTTGAGAGAATTTAGAAACAAGATAATGAGGAGATCTTGAGCTAATTAACGAATACTTGAGCGATGCATCGGTAAGATTTGCAGAATGATAGCTGAAAGCTGGAATGAATAATTCTGAGATGATGGCATCCGGATAATCAAACTAAAAAATACTCCTGAATTGTTCTAGATGGGTGAAAAGAATTCCCACAATCGAAAACAATTATGAGAGGATGGCATAAAGCTAGCATCATGAATCTTGAAGAGAATGGAGCATGATTTAGAGGAAACACTTCTTCGGTCTTCAAATGTTGAGAATGACGATGCGACACACCAAGATGAGTTGTTGAGATACTCTGGGATGAATATTAGAAAGGTTGAACCGACGATGAAAATAATTTGAAAGATCTTGGAGAAAGACATATGACTGACGACAACTCATACTTACGTCAAACTTTAAGATGAATTTGAGGGCTCCGTGAAAATTAGAAGAGTCAGGTAAGATCCTGGGAAAGACCTGTGGGTTAGGGCCCACTCAAAAGGTACATAGTTGAAAGATTTGAAGGAGAGATTGCACCGGTTGAATAAAAGGCTTGAATTTGATAACATCCTCAAAAGAGTTTGAACGAATGTAGAGTGGAAACACGAATCTTCGAGATATCTTGAGCACTCCGGAACAAATGAATAGTGAGAAGTGAATGGTTATGAGGTGCACCGGCACGAGAAAAGCATTGGCCAAAATGAAAGGACTATGCTCAATACCAAAGCTTGAATTGAATCCACCAGAGAAGGAAAAGAATGCAGAATGATGAACTAGAAGCTCCGCTAGAATCTTCATGAGAATCACCGGATAAGAACATTAACGGAAAAGTATGGAGAGACTTCACAAGAATAAAATGGATATTTGATTAAGAAATCCGAGTCCTCAAAGAAAAAGGGTGGGTGGGCGGGAAAACAAAGGCAACTTGGGACGGATGAAACAAACACCGTTGAGAAGAAATGATAATTGATCTTGTTGATGTTGAAATGATCGGATCCACTTGAAGAGAAACACGCCGGTTGAGAAGGATTGGCAAGACAATCTCGATGATCAAGAAGGATTAGTATTCACCTAGGAATATGAGACCACCGCTTAGGAAAGGTATGGAATCAACTCTTGACTTTGAAGCAACTCAAATACCACAACTCAAAACAAAACAAAGGATTGGCTTGCAAAATAAGCCAGAACAAACATATGATAGAGATTTCGTCTGAAGTTTTCGTGGTGGGGCCTACACGAGCTTGATCGTACAGCACCATCATGTACAAGGCAGTGCACATGACATACGAAGCGTCCCCGAGTCAGCATAGCCAAGGACTCTTTAAGACACAACGAGACCACTGTAAAACCAACCGTGGATAGGCGGACCACTAGACGTCGAACCCCAATTTCATATCATACATCTGTCGGAAAGATATCCTAAGAGCTACTTGAATTCCCACTTATAAACTCCAGAAACTTTCCGGTTATGCAATCAGGTGTTGGGGATACAGGGGAAGCATAATATCTCACCCAAATCTAGCAAATCCTACATCCAGCTGTATCCATCCTTCATCACATAACCAAGAAATCTTCGGAAATCATTTACCTCAACCTTCGAAAAGCATCCATTATACGAGTTATGGCGATACTCCCGAACTCCCGCCCCAGTACTGGGTGGCGTCGAGGTTATCTCACCAACAACTGCATAAAAGAGATTTTCGATGTCGGTGAAACTCAGGTATTCCAGAACTGCAACGATAAAATTGTGACGACAACACCTCGGAGCTCAACTCCCCGGGACACTGCCACAACCCCTTAATGTCAAGAGGCACCAAGAACAATGTTCTCATCACAAAACCATCGGAACGATTCCAAGATACCCGCGTAATCCTAAAAAAAATTTAGTGAAATTCGAGAAGGGAAGAGTCAAAACTCTATGTCAGGATGTCTCACCAGATCAACGAAGGGACTGAGGTGTAAAAATAAATCCTACTCTCTGGTATATATAAATCCTAAAAGACTCAAAACATTTTTCTAGACTCAACAACGCCAATGATTCGATCAAGCAGGGGGCTTCTAAGTTGGGGAAGGCTCTGATTACCAACTTGTAATGCTCACGATGCGGCTATATCTCCCACGTGTCGAAGCACGACTTAGAGGCATAACCGCATTGTAAGCAATGTCGCAAGTGAGGTAATCTTCACACAACCCATGTAATACATAAGGGAAAGAGATACATAGTTGGCTTACAATTGCCACTTCACACAATACAGGAATAAAGCAATACATCATCCAGATACAGACAAGGTCTGACTACGGAACCAAAATAAAAGAAGACTACCCCAAATGCTACACAGATCCCCGACCGTCCCGACTGGGCTGCACTACTGATCAACTGAAATGGAACAACATAACGGACACGATCTTCATCGAGCTCCTCCTTGAGCTTGGTTGCGTCACCTGCACGGTATCATCGGCATCTGCAAGCTGGTTTTGGAAATACCTCTGAGTCACGGGGACTCAGCAATCTCACACCCTCGTGATCAAGACTATTTAAGCTTATGGGTAAGGTAAAAGGTATGAGGTGGAGCTGCAGCAAGCGACTAGCATATATGGTGGCTAACATACGCAAATGAGAGCGAGAAGAGAAGGCAAAAGCACGGTTAAGAAACTATGATCAAGAAGTGATCCTAGAACAACCTACGTCAAGCATAACTCCAACACCGTGTTCACTTCCCGGACTCCGCCGAGAAGAGACCATCACGGTTACACACGCGGTTGATGCATTTTAATTAAGTTAAGTTTCACGTTATCTACAACCGAACATTAACAAATTCCCATCTGCCCATAACCGCGGGCACGGCTTTTCAAAGATCAAATCCCTGCAGGGGTGTCCCAACTTAGCCCATCACAAGCTCTCACGGTCAACGAAGGATATTCCTTCTCCCAAGACAATCCGATCAGACTCGGAATCCCGGTTACAAGACATTTCAACAATGGTAAAACAAGACCAGCAAAGCCACCCAGATGTGCCGACAAATCCCGATAGGAGGTGCACATAACTCGCTCTCAGGGCACACCGGATGAGCAAGACATCGGGTAGGCCAGCCCAGAGTTGCACCTGGTAGCCCCGTACATCGCTCAGTTGGACCAACACTTAGAGAAGCACTGGCCCAGGGGGGGTTAAAATAAAGATGACCCTTGAGTCTGCAAAACCCAAGGGAAAGAAAAGGCTAGGTGGAAAATGGTAAAACCAATGTTGGGCCTTGCTGGAGGAGTTTTATTCAAGGCGAACTGTCAAGGGGTTCCCATTATAACCCAACCGTGTAAGGAACGCAAAATACGGGAACATAACACCGATATGACGGAAACTAGGGCGACCAGAGTGGAACAGAACACCAGGCATAAGGCCGAGCCTTCCACCCTTTACCAAGTATATAGATGCATTAATTAAATAAGAGATATTGTGATATCCCAACAAAATATCCATGTTCCAAACAAGGAACAAACTCCAATCTTCACCTGCAACTAACAACGCTATAAGAGGGGCTGAGCAAGCGGTAACATAGACAAACAACGGTTTGCTAGGACAAGGTGGTTAGAGGCTTGGCTTAACAATATGGGAGGCATGATAAGCAAGTGGTAGGTATCGCAACATAGGCATAGCAAAAGAACGAGCAACTAAGCAAGAAAAGATAGAAGTGATTTCGAGGGTATGGTCATCTTGCCTGAGATCCCGCATGGAAGAAGAACGAGTCCATGAAGAAGACAAATGGACGGAGTCGAACGAATCCTCACAAACATGACATTATCGGAACTAACCCGAAGAAGCACACCGAAAAGAAGCAAACAAAGATAGTAAACAACCATCACATAAACATGGCATGATGTACAATCAAGTATGATGCATGTCCGGTTTAATGAGGCATGGCATGGCCAAATGCACAAACAATCCTACAAATTAAGTGGAGCTCAATGTGCAACGAGTTGCATATTGAAGAAAACACCACATGACTTATTTAGTTCTCTCTCGTTTAGGTACCCATCAATTTTAAATGTTGTTAAACATGGCAAGAGGTGAAACATGAGTAGAAAACATTGTTAGGCATCTTAAATGAGGCCGGAAACAACAACAACAACAATTCCGGTAAATCCCCACATGCATTTATCAATTTGGTGCAACAACAATTCTAAACATTTAAATGTTATTATCATGATGTGAATGACATGTGCAAGTTTTATGCTATTTTTGTTAAAAGTTGACATGAACATGATATGAAGCATTTGGTCACCATGGCAGAACTGAAGGGTGCCACGACAACATATCGGTATCGATAACTCGATTGAGATACCGATGCAAAAGAGAAGGATGCGGACATGTGGAACACGCAAGAGATGGTGGGGTGCTCCCGGATTCCGGGTGTCCCACGAGTTAGTGGCATGAAAACGAGTGACAAAACGGACACTTTGCAGACAAAGGGTGCATCTCATCCAACATGCATTCATTCGTTCACGGGCGTCGTCTCGGGGTTATACCTTCGAGGTGAGACTTTTTGGAATGGAATAAGTTCTTAGCGGAAGTAGACGGTCTCGCCACGTTCGTCGAGGTAGTAGTTGTACTCACGCTGTCGTGGAAGTAGTCGTGTTATCGTTCATCTGTGATCACCGGGACGGTAGTAGAAGTAGAGGCACACGACGTCTTGTCGAAACTCATGGCGGCAGTAGTTGTACACAAGTGGTAGTCGAACTTGATGGAACCAATGTCCTCGAGGGTAATCGTGGTACTCGTCGCGTTCCGAAACCGAAGTGGTACTTGGCAATATCCGAGACGGTCTTGATGTTTTGGTGCGGTGTAGTGGTACATCTCAATGGTCATCGTGGTACTTCGTTCCGGTCCTGTAGTCGTACTAGGCCTCGGTGGACCTTCGAGGATCTTGCGTATCCGAAGGGGTACTTGGCGATCGACGGACGTCATGGTACTTGATGGTCCGGGTCTTGGTGTAACCAAAACGGTCATCGCTGATGGAGCTTGGCGAAACCCTGGAGACGATGCATCCATGTAGGGTTCTTGGCGATGTTCTTGCTGGTCCAAAAGAGACAAGACAGGAGGCTGGTGGTGCATCTGTCCGGTGAGGCCGAGGCGGATCCGGGCAGAGCAAGTGTCGGTGCGAGTCCTGCTGGAGCTCGGGGAAGCTCCTGGCGAGGCCGTCGGGAACGCTGACAGCATGTGGGCGCGGAGGCAGAGGAGCTCAAGGGGAGGCTCGGGCAGAGGAAGAAGTACCCACGTGCTTGGCGGCCTTGGTCAACGGCGGGTGACGAGGTAGATACAGAGTCACGGGAGGGGCGGCAAGCGGACGTGGCTTCGGCGGAGGTGCTCGCTGGCGGCGGCCAAAACGCGGCGGGGCCTGGGCTCCTGGTGGCGCTCGGGCCGAGCGAGGTCGCAGGAGGGGAAGCAAGCCAGCGGTGGTGGAGGAGGAAGTCCAGGTGAGGTCCAGCAACCGGGCGACAGGGCGCGCTGGCGATGGTGGGGATCGATGCAGGGGTGCGCCGGGAGAGGCTCTGTCGTCACCGGCGGCTTGGAGAGGACTGGGCGCTGGGGCTCCTCCCTGGCTCGAGGTGGGAGAGAGGATAGGGAGACGAGGGAGATGGGTCACGGGCGAGAGGAGAGATGGGATCGAGGCCCCTGGTGGTGCGAGGCGTGCCTCTGGCGGCGGAAGGAAAACGATGAGGAGGGGGGTACGCGTGGGGATCGGGTAGGGTTAACTGGCACCGGCGCAGGGCCTTAGCCTCGGTGCAACCGGGCTGCGTGCTTAGAGGCCGGCTGTGCTGCAGGCTCTCTCTCCCTCCCTCTCTTCTAAAGCCCAGAAAAAAATAGCAAAGGAAAGAAAGAAAGAAAGAAAAAAATGGAAAGGAAGGGTGGAGAAAGGATTAGGCATGGGGATAAATTTCCTTGACTCGCAAAAAAATGTGTTTGTTCCGCGAAAAATAGAGAAGGTCAAAATTGAAAGATCTAAATTCAAATCCATTTGAATTTAATTCAAATGGTTTGAATAAGTTCAAGGTAATGAAGAGTCCAAAAATATTCAGATTTTTGGTGGAGCTCCGGAAAATGACGAAAGAATTTAGGGACAAGGTTCGAGGTCAAGAAGCGAGATAACAAAGGCATGGGGAAATTTTGCAAGTGTGTTTTTGGTGATTCCATAAGAATGGATTATTTTATAATAGCTCCACTAATATCGGGAGGATATATTATAAAGAGAAGTCATCCATCCCTCGATTTAAATGGATCGAAGATCCACATGATTTATTTAGTTGAGATGCAAAAGATTTATGACATGATGACATGACGCAATGCACATGATGCAATGAACCAAACAAATCGCACAACGAAAACCCGGAAACCCTGGAAGGCATCTGAAGCTCCGGTCTTGGGGCGTCACATCCTACAACGGCCAATTTGAAGGGGGACAATGAGTACAAGTTATCCTGACAAAAGGTGGTCTTCGCGTGCCAAAGGCTCTAGTGGTGACGCCATCATGGGCTCCATGATGACCTCCGTCTTGCCATCCTGCTGGTCTTGGTCTCGTTGCGCCGATATGGAAACCTTTGCCTAACGCCTTGGGACTCCTCGCCTGCGCCTACCTCTTTAGCACCAAAGAGGAAATTGGCACTCTACGCCCGCTGGCACCCGCCTCGCCTTGGTCGTCATGGATCACATCATGGAAACCTCACGAGGTAACCCTCGCCTTGATCTCTCCGCTCCTCGCGAGCCAGCCTAGTGAGGCTGCCCCTAAGGAGGTCTTGTGTCGTCCTCCTCATGAGGCTTGGCCCCTCTCGAGAGTCTTGAGCTTTGGTTAATGAAGATGGGCCGTATCAGGCCGCTGGTGGAGCCATGCCATGGGCCGCAGGCAGGCAAGTCTGGGTACCCCTGTTCCCAGGACACCGACTGTAGCCCCGGGCCCAAGGCACGCTCGTGCTTGGCTTCGTGGCGAAGCCAAGGGTCAAGTGCGGAGCACGGCGGGCCCTAATAGCCTGCGGCCTTGATTGATGCGTGGCAATTGACGGGACATGGGCGTCTCCGCTTCCCCATGCTGCCTCAGCAATTGCCCGACTTGGCGGGTCCCTGTTGCATGCAAAAAAAAGGTCACTATTACCTTAGATCATGGAGGCAGGTGGTTGGCCTCCTCTGGGCTATAAATGGGAACGGGGCGGAGCCCCCGCCGCCCATCTCTTCCTCCGCTCCTCCTGCTTCTTCTTCTTCTTCTTCTTCTTCCTTGCTTCGGTGTTGCGCCGCATCATCCATGGCGCCAATACGGAAGTTCTGTGCCGGCGAGAAGGGAAAAGCCCCCTGCAAAGAGCTTGGGCCTCTCCCGTCGAAGAAGAGGCTGGTTCGCTCGTGTGATGCCGTTGTGAGCCCGGAGGTGACATGGCCTTGGCAGGAATGGCCTCCCCTGGGCTATCCACTGCCTTTGTACGCCTAGGCAGAGGGCTCCAGAGGAGGTAGCAGGGACCGACGCCCCCTGCACCATGGTCGCGGTGGCCGTGTAGTGGCGGTGCGCGCTGCCGCCCCATGAACCCACATCGAGGGCTCCTCTCATGAGCTCGTGGTGTGCGCGGCGATGCCACCAAGCACGTGGATCCGGTTCCCGCTGTTCTTCACCGAAGAGATGCCGCCGAGAGGGCCGCTAGAGTTCTGGCTGCAGCACGCTGGGTGCAACATCCCGGCGACGGGGGCGGAGGTTGAGGTCGTCTCCCCCGGCAAGGTCTTCATGACCCGCGGGTGGGGTGAGGTCGCCCGCATCTACCGTGCGTAGGGGGCGCTCGCGATCCATTTCAAGTACGATGGAGCCTCCTTGCTATTCTTCAAGGTCTTCGACGAGGAGGGCAATCGCCTGGAGTGCTGTCCTGGAGGGGGCTGCCAGGACAGTGCAGCGGCAGGCGCTTGGCGCGCCCTTGGACCTGCCGATAGCTCCTCCAGGAGCAGCAGTGGCTCCTGGTGGTCCAGCAACTCTCCCGACCCTGACAAGACTCCGGAGACAAGCGACGACAACTACGTGCCCCAAGCTCGCGTCGTGCCCAGAGTGCAGCAATGGCATCCACCCATCGCCGCCATTGATCTAGATGGGGTTGGCGTCAGCCCCCCGTGGCCCACTATTGATGATGACGTTGGCGGTGACGCCTGTAGATAGGGCTCCTAGAAACCTTCTTCTTTTGTTCCCTGCAAGGAGTTGAGATGAACCCCATGGGGGCGTGTAAAGAGTTTGTAGTGTCTTCTATTAATATTTTCCTTATTATGAAGATCTATGACTGTGTGTCTTGCTTTGGCTCAGTCCTCCCTTTCCATCCTCGCGGTAGCCTAGTGCTCTACGCCAACAGGTCCTGGTCCCTAGGCAGGCTGCAGCCGTCGCTGGTATGCCAAGTCTCGATGTCGTGGTCAAGGCCAGGAGGTGAGCGGCCCGAGGTCCAGTAAGAGCTCCTGAGGCGCGATGCTCAAGAGGTCCCCTTTAGCGTGCAAGCCACTACCTGAAGGTAGGAAAGGAAGGCGGCGTTGCCGTAGCAAGGCTGCAAGAGATGGGAATCATGTGTCGCATTGCTTGGCTTATCTAGGTGTGAGACTTATCTTAGTGGTCCAAAGTCGATTCCTTGTGCCGTACCAGCTTTGTGCATCTACTGGGTCGAGCTTGCGTGAGCCTCCCCCTCCTTTCACGTCCTTCTATGTGCTCTGCGTCCTCGGGTCCCGGCCCTCGAGCGAGCTCAGCTGCCGCCGCTATGTCAGGTCATGATGCCATGGTCAAGGCCAGGGGTGAGGGCTGGAGAGCTAGTAAGAGTTCCTGAGTCGTGATGCTCAGGAGCCCCCCCTTTAATGCGCAAGCGAACTGTGTGAAAAAAGGAGGAGCTTGCGGTGCCATCCGCCATCAGCCTCTAGGGGTTCCTGCAGGTTAGCACGAAGGAGGAATACAGGCTGCAACCGCGCTTGCCGGTCTGCCACTGGTCGTCCCACAAGAAGGTGAAGGCACTGAGGGCCTGGTGAGGTGACGTGTGCGGGGCGTGCCGCGAGCCAGAGCTTGACCACTCAGATTTGTCAGTGTTGGAGGAACGAACCCGGGCACATTCGTCATGCCAGCATGGGTAGCCCCCATTGCGGGATAAGCAGGGGCCGACGGGCAGCGCGGGTGGCCACGATGGATAATAGACGAGCAGGTGATAATCATGAAATGACACAAGCAAAGAGGCAGGTTAGCTCAGATAGATGCAAGAACGATACTTGCCACTGGGACGGACCTGAGCGGCCTGAGGATGATGCAGCCCGAGGGGCGCCCCCTGTAGGGTAAGCTAGAGATGCAAAAGGATATGTGTCGCAGGGACAGACCCGTGTGACTTGGGGATAATGTAGCCCGAGGGGTGCCCCAACTGAATGAACTGAAAAGAGTCACCTGATAATGCCACTGGAGTGGTGTTGCAGTAGCCAATGATGCGTGCTGAAGAGTCGTTCCTCACGAGCCGCCAGGGCCCTGAGCCTCAGTAGGCTTCTGGGGCTCGGGTGGTTCCTTGAGGACCGTCGCCATCTCCACCAGGACAGCATGATGTCTGGCCTCCTGAGCCGCCAGGATGCTCCATAGGTGGCGCTGGAAGGTGACGGCCGTATTTGGGAAGCCAAATGGCATGCGAATGTAGCTGCGACCCTCGCACCGACCAACACGCGAAGGCCAGAAGCGCTCCTGAGATGCGGCCCTGTTAAGCCCTTGAATGTCGATGCAGACGCGCCGCCCGCCGTCCTTGCTAGGATGGGGGGCTACGCTAGGTGGTGGGTGGCGGTCGCCATGTATGGCCCTTGCCTCTTGAAGCTCCTGGGTCACCTTGACGATGAACTCCTGAGCACCGGGCGCTCCTCGCCCAGTGCCCTCCTGAGGGAAACATGGAGCTCGGCCCATTGGGCCATTTGTTCGTTCAGCAACGACGGACGCATTGGCATGTTGAACTATGACCAGAAAATATCCTACACTGCATGTCCGTCTTGCGCTTGATAAAACTGCGCCGCATCAGTGGCACTCTTCGGTAGGTCCAAGAATGAGTCTGGAGAACTCCACAATTGATTACGCAGGGCATACTTCGGGTCACCGAATTTAGTCTGTAATAGAAAGGGCTTACCAGCCACTATCTCCCAGCTTGTCGGATCTCCTCCCGAGCCGCTCTAGACTCGGACCGTGCCTCTCGCGCCTCTTGTAAAGCCTTGTGGAGTTCGGCTGCCTTGGCTTTGTTATCCTCCTCGAGTGATTCGCATTGGCTTGTGGCATCCTTTAGCTCTCATGCTATGGTAGATATTCTCTCGTCGCACTGGCGCCGAGCGGCTTGTTCGGCCTTTAACTCAGCAGCTGCCTTCTTGACAGCCGCATTGCTCACTCTGGCTTGCTCCTTAGCCCGGACTAGTTCAGCCCGAAGGGTCTCAACCGCAGCAGCACCATCTGCAATTATGCATGTCCCAGTATATAATTTTCAGCTTCGTGCTCATATTAATATACATGCATAAACTGACGGATCCAAAATGTCGGATCACGGTTTCCAGCAAACCCTTGAGGTTCAAACACTAGGGTGGGCGTGAAGGTTTTCTCCCTATCGATCCACACGCCCTAGCTCTCTAAGATCTTGTGGACGAATTGAATGAACTCACAAGACAAAGACACGAGATTTATACTGGTTCAGGCCACCATTGTGGTGTAATACCCTACTCCAGTGTGGTGGTGGTGGATTGCCTCTTGGAGTGATGATGAACAGTACAAGGGGGAGAACAGCCCCTTGAGGTTGAGGTGTTCTTGTGCTTGGTGAACTTGTGTGGGTGAGATGATCTTGGATCCGCCCTCGACTTGTGATGAGGTCGATCCTCTCCCCCTCTAATGTGGTGGCTACTTCTACTTATATAGGCCCTGGTCCTCTCCCCAAATATTGAGTGGGAAGGGAGCCAACAACAGCCAATTCGAAAGGGGACAGCTAGTACAAGTTATCCTGACAAAAGGTGGTCTTCTCCTGCCAAAGGTTCTGGTGATGACGCCGTCTTGGTCTCCATGGTGACCTCTGTCCTGTCGTCCTGCTGGTCTTGGTCTCGTTGCACCAATATGGAAACCTTTGCTTGATGCCCCGGTACTCCGCGCCTGCGCTTGCCCCCTTGGCACCAAAGGCAAAACCAGGAGACTGCGCGCGCTGGCGCCCGCCTGGTCTCGATCGTCATGGCTCACGTCACGAGGACCTCGCGAGGTTTGCCTGCCTTGATCTCTCTGCCCCTCATGAGCCTGCATGGTGAGGCCGCTCCTGAGGAGGTCTTGCGTCATCCGCCTCGCGAGGCTTGGCCCCTCGCGAGGGTCTTGAATGCCTTGTCGGTGAAGATGGGTCGTATAGACCTGCCAGCCCAGCCACGCCATGGGCTATGGGTAGGCAAGTCTGGGGACCCCCGTTCCCAGAACACCGACAGTAGCCCCTGGGCCCAAGGCGCGCTCGGGCTTGGTTTTGAGGCCAAGCGAAAGGATCAAGTGCAGAGCGCCACGGGCCCCAAAAGCCTACGGCCTCGATTGACGCATGGCGGTTGATTGGACGTGGGCATCTCCGCTTCCCCATGCTGCCTTAGCAACTGCCCGACTTGACAAGTCACTGCAACATGCAAGGGCCGGTGGCGGCGTTGGCGGCAGGCGATGGGGAACGACGAGGTGGCCCGCCGACGGGAGCCTTCTAAGCAACATGGGCGGCGAGGGTAGCCCGACGCTCAGCACGAGCGCGGCGCGCATCTGCCATGGAGACGGCGAAACAACGGGGCGTGGGGCGACTGAAGGAAGCTTCGGCGCACCCCTACCTAGAGCGCCAAATGTTGGATCACGAGTTCCGGCAAACCCATGAGGTTCGAACAATGCGGTGCGCGCGAAGGTTTTCTCCCTATCGATCCACGCCCTAGCTCTCTAAGATCTTGCAGCCAAACTCAACAAACTCACAAGATAATGACACGAGATTTATACTGGTTCGGGCCACCGTTGTGGTGTAATACCCTACTCCAGTGTGGTGGTGGTGGTGGATTGCCTCTTGGGCTGATGATGAACAGTACAAGGGGAAAATAGCCCCCTGAGGTTGAGGTGTTCTTGTGCTTGGTGAACTTGTGTGGGTGAGATGATCTTGGATCCGCTCTCGACTTGTGATGAGGTCGATCCTCTTCCCCTCTACTGTGGTGGCTACTTCTAGTTATATAGGCCCTGGTCCTCTCCCCAAATATTGAGCGGGAAGGGACCCAACAACGGCCAATTCGAAAGGGGGCAGCTAGTACAAGTTATCCTGACAAAAGGTGGTCTTCACCTGCCAAAGGTTCTGGTGATGACGCCGTCTTGGGCTCCATGGTGACCCCCGTGTTGTCGTCCTTCTGGTCTTGGTCTCGTTGCACCAATATGGAAACCTTTGCTTGATGCCTCGGTACTCTGCACCTGCGCTTGCCCCCTTGGCACCAAAGGGGAAACAAGGAGACTGCGCACGCTGGCGCCCGCCTGGTCTCGATCGTCAAGGCTCACGTCACGAGGACCTCGCGAGGTTTGCCCTGCCTTGATCTCTCCGCCCCTCATGAGCCTGCCTGGCGAGGCCGCTCCTGAGGAGGTCTTGCGTCATCCGCCTCGCGAGGCTTGGCCCCTCACGAGGGTCTTGAATGCCTTGTCGATGAAGATGGGCCGTACAGACCTGCCAGCCCAGCCACGTCGTGGGCCGCAGGCAGGCAAGTTTGGGGACCCCTGTTCCCAGAACACCGACACAAAACATACCTTGTGCCTCGTCAAGCTTCCTGTTAATAAGAGTAACGTCCTCGACCGCTAATTCAAGTTTCTGCTTTAAGTCCGCAGCTTCCACAGCATGGGCAGTCGGCATTTACATGCTAGCCTGTTTTTACATTAATCATGTCATTTCATGAGCATATCTTCTTGATCCTCTGATCGCCTCCCTGTGGAAGCCGACCAGAGTCTCAGGGGCTACTATCCATACACAGGCACATTCTGCATGTAAAGAGCGACCAAATATTACATTGCATACCTCAAAGCCTCTTAGCAGGTCCGTCAAGGCTTCATTCAATCCGTTTCTTGCAGATAGGATCCTCTCAACCACCATACCCACTAAGGTAAGATGTTCCTCTGAGATGCACACATTCTGCAACATGCCCATTAATGTATCTGGCGCCTCTGGACTCCTGGAAGCGGCCGCAGGAGTACGAACTCCCTTCAAAGGGATATGTTCACTCGACCCTAGAGTCGTCTTCGGCTGTAAGCCGGATAGTCTGGGGCCTTTACTGTTGGTCCCCATTGGGGTTGCATGCCCGGGACCCTTGACGACCGAAGTACCACCTTCGGCTGAGTCTTCGGGAAGTGGGACCAAACACCTAATTCATTCCGCTTTCTTTATCCATCCCTGGCCAAAGACAGGTTTCTCAGTATATTGATACGGGATAATCAACTAAGCTGTGTTCAAGAGTCAAGTGCTTACCAAGGTATCTGGATGGTTGCAGTCGAGGCCGATGTCCTCAGTTGTATCCGGCCATTGCGTCCGGGTCTCGAAGAATAACTTCCACATCCCTCTATGCGTTGTGCCAAAGAAGCGCTGAAGGGTTCGTGGCCCTTTCAGATTGAACTCCCACATGCGGAGAGGCCAACGCTAGCATGGCAGGACCCGGCAGACTAGCATTACCTGGATCACGTTGATGAGGCCGGTGTCCTTTTCAAGGAGGCTCCGGATACGGATTTGTAGAGTCTGCACTTCGTCAGTCGATCCCCAGTCCAGCCCCTTATCAATCCATGAGGCGAGTTGTAATGGAGGGCCATATCGGAACACAGGTGTCGCTGCCCACTTGGTACAATGGGGTTCAGTGATATAAAACCACTTCCATTGCCATAGGTTGGAAGTTTCCGTGAAGGAGCCCTTTGGCCAAAGAGTATTGGCGAGCTTGCTCACCATAGCGCCGCCACACTCTGCTTGCTCCCCGTCGACTACCTTTGGCTTCACATTAAAGGTCTTGATCCATAAGCCGAAGTGTAGGGGAATGCGGAGAAAGCCCTCACACATGACAACGAACGCCGAGATATGAAGAATGGAGTCTGGAGCCAGATCGTGAAAATCTAGTCCGTAATAGAACATGAGACCACAAACAAAAGGGTGGAGAGCGAACCCTAGCCCCCGGAGGAAGTGGGATACGAATATTACTCTCTCGCTGGATCTGGGTGTAGTGATAACCTCCTCCTTAGCAGGGAGCATGTGGAGGATTTCCACGGTCGGGTACCTTGTCACCCGAAGCTTCGCGATATCCTCCTCCGTGACACAAGAGGCCACCCACCGGCCCTGACGACTGGGTCCGGACATGACTAGGAGGCTTGGAACGATTAAGTTGAAACTTGGCTGTTGGAGCTCGAGGTGGGAAAAGTTGAGGAAGAGGTGGGCGTAGAGGAGAAGGACGGGTATGTGCCCCCTTTATAAAGGCGATAAATATCAAGTGCCACCTCATGAGCCTTAAAACTTGCCTATTCCCTAGGAATCGTACCAACAGGACGGTTGGATTACCCACGCCCGTATTAATGAAAATCTTGTAATAAGGGGCACGGTCTCTGCTTTGATAAGACGTGCCAATAAAACCGCGTCTTGAAACGTGGAGCAGGAAGCTGAAAAACGATTCAGAATAAGGATCGGACAGGGATGTGATGCCACACTGCAAAAGCTGTCAATGGATTGGGCTCTTGAAATATTATGCTCTCGGCGGTTGTGTGTGGTATTTGCTTTGTAGAGCCGGACACATTTTCTGTGTTCGGATGTTGTTTTGGAGTATTCGGAGGAGGAACCTTCCTTGCAATGCCGAAGACAATCTACACGCCAGGCACATTGTCATTGAAGCCTGGTTCAGGGGCTACTAAGGGAGTCCTGGATTAAGGGGTCCTCGGGTGTCTGGGCTATGTAACAAAGGCCGGACTAATGGGCTATGAAGATACAAGAAAGAAGACTTCTCCCCGTGTCAGGATGGGACTCTCCTTTGCATGGAAGGCAAGCTAGGCGTCCGGATGTTTTATTTCCTTTCTCTGTAACTGACTTTGTACAACCCTAGGCCCTTTCGGTGTCTATTTAAACCAGAGGGTTTAGTCCATAGAGGCAAGATCAATCATACAGGCTAGACCTCTAGGGTTTAGCTACAACGATCTCATGGTAGATCAACTCTTGTAATCCCCATATTCATCAAGATCAATCAAGCAGGACGTAGGGTATTACTTCCGTCAAGAGGGCCCGAACCTGGGTAAAACATAGTGTCCCCTGTCTCCTGTTACCATCAAACTTAGACGCACAGTTCGGGACCCCCTACCCAAGATCTGGCGGTTTTGACACCGACAGTTGGTCCTTCCAGGCGCCCTCGTGAGGCTGATCCTGCCAGTGGTCCTCACGGGGCCGGTCGCGCCACTCCTGATGGGGGCCGTGGTCGTCCCAGCGTCCCCCACTTCGTCCTCCTCCTCGACCGTAACCCCGGTCATTGTGCTCGAGGCACTGACTGAAGTGTCCATCTCGAATGGCTCTGAGCTCTTGGCAGTCATTAGTGTTGTGGCTGTGTATGTTGTGGAAGGCGCAGAATGGACTGCAGCTCTTAGACAACTCGGGGTGGTCCCGGCCGTGCTTTGAGTCCGTCTCTGCCACGAGCACGGCTACTCCCTTGTGCTTCACGTCCTTGGCCTTGGCTTTCTTCTCTTCGAGGTTAGCAGCAGGGAGCTCGAGGAGGGAGAGGCGCCCCTCCTCATCTCTTGCGCGCTTGGTCGCCATGTTAAACATCTCCAGGGCCGAGCATAGATCTTCGTGGATGGCGAGCTCCTCCTTCATCTTGACATCGCGGACGCCATCAGAGAACGCGGATATGATGGCCTCATCTATCACCTTGGGGATCTTGAGGCAGACGCTGTTGAAGAGCTGGATATACTTTTGCAGGGTTTCCCCTGGTTGATGCTTGATGCACCGCAGGTCTCCTGCGGCTGGCTAGCGGTCGTGAGTACCCTGGAAGTTCGCGATGAAACGCTCGCGCATCTCTCCCCAAGAGGAGATCGATCCTGCGGGCGGGTTCAGGAGCCACGAGCGAGTGCCATCCTTGAGAGCCATGGGAAACCAGTTTGCCATGACTTTCACGTCGCCGTTGGCTGCCTCGATGCTCACCTCGTAGAGCTGCAAGAACTCTGCAGGGTCGGGGATGCCGTCGTGGCGCAGAGGCAGATCCAACTTGAACTTGCCTGGCCAAACGACGGTGCGCATCTTGGGAGTAAAGGCTCGACAGCCTGCTGTGGTCATCAGAGCCCGCCGTGGCGGTGGAATCAGGTCTTGGTACCCACGTACCGCCACGGTAGGTGGCGCGCGGTCTTGACGTGGTGGTGCAGGGAGTGCGGGAGCGTTTTCTTGCGGTCGAGGGACCTCTTGGCAGCTTCTTTCTTCGTGCGCAGGCACACGACATGGCGAATCACGCTGCGGGACCACGCGTCTTGGGGTGAGGACACCATCTTGATGCCGAGGAGGCGGGGGCGCTCCGTGAGCCGCGCGCCTCGGTACGAGGGTGCCATCTTGGTGCAGGGGCGGTGGAGGCGCTCCGTGAGCTACGTCCCCTGAGGCTGGAGGTGGGCGAGGCAGCAAGAGGGATGGTGCAGGAGAGCCCCCAGCGGCGCTGACGAGCTCGGCTATGCGATCCAGCCAGTCTTCGTAGAGGTCATCGACCGGGCGGTAACGCAGGAGCTCGCATGCCAAGAGCAACGCGGCCTCCGCATCCGTGGGCGCATGACAAGCGTGGGACGACGAGCCGGCCGGAGTCAGTGATGGGGTGGCGGTGCAGCCGTCCCGCCGCATAGAGGGGTGCAGCGATGACGCTTGCTGCTCGTTCGTTGCCGGGCCGGTAGCCGCATTGGCAGCAGGTGATGGACAACGGCGGGGAGGTCCGCCAACGGGCGCCGTCTGGGTGGCCCGGCGCTCATCACGGGCTCGGTGAGCATCTGACATGGATTCGATGGAGCTGTGGAATGTGGATCGACTGAGGTAAAGCTTCAGCGCACCCCTACCTAGCGCACCAAATGTCAGATTATGGGTTCCGGCAAACCCTTGAGGTTCGAACACTAGGGTGCGCACGAAGGTCTCTCTCCCCCTAGCTCACACTCTCGCAATGATCTCAAAGCCTAGCTTGCCGAACCCGAGGAACAAAGGACACAAGAGTTTATACTGGTTCGGGCCACCGTTGTGGTGTAATACCCTACTCCAATGTGGTGTGGTGGATTGCCTTGTCGGCTGGGGATGAACAAGTATAAAGGAAGAACAACCTCCTGAGGAGAGGTGTTCTTGAGCTCGATGAGCTTGTGTGGTTGGGGATGATCTCAATGATCCCTCCTTTGCTATGGTGGTGGCTAGCCCTATTTATAGAGGCACGGGCACTCTCCCCAAATATTAGGTGGGAAGGGATCCTACAGTGGCCAATTTGAAGGGGGACAACGAGTACAAGTTATCCTGACAAAAGGTGGTCTTCGCCTGCCAAAGGCTCTGGTCGTGACATCATCGTGGGCTCCATCATGACCTCAATCTTGCCGTCCTGCTGGTCTTGGTCTCATTGCACCGATATGGAAACCTTTACCTGACGCCTCAGGACTCCTCGCCTACACCTGCCTCTTTAGCACCAAAGAGGAAACTGGCACTATGTGCCCGCTGGCGCCCGCCTTGGCTTGGTCGTCATGGCTCACGTCACGGAAACCTCACGAGGTGCCCCTCGCCTTGATCTCTCCGCTCCTCGCGAGCGATCCTAGTGAGGCTGCCCCTGAGGAGGTCTTGTGTCATCCGCCTCGCGAGGCTTGGCCCCTCCCGAGGGTCTTGAGTGTTGGTTGATGAATATGGGCCATACTAGGCCGCTGGTGGAGCCATGCCCTAGGCCACAGGCACGCAAGTCTAGGTACCCCCGTTCCCAGGACGCCGACAAGTTTTACTCACATTTGGCTGTGAAACTTGAATTTGATGACATAGTTTGCTGTTGGACTACAATTTGCTCGACGTCTTCAAATGGGAACAAAGCTGACCTGACAGGGCCTCTGCTAATTTATTTATTTATTAACAAGAGGGCCTATGCTATTTATTTATTTATGGGCAAAAGGGGATACCCCCGATTTCTGTTAATAGAAACCATTAGATGTTCACAACACTACACCTAGCCTGCTACACAGGTTTCATTCATTACTAGTTTCAACAAAGTGCTCATGCCATAGCCACTGGATACATCACGAGTGCTACATACACTGCAAATAAAGAGACAATCATCCTACAGAGCACATCGATTTTCCCATTATCTTCACAAGCTCTTTCATCTCCTCGTTGTTGTCAAGGCTTTTCAGCAGCTGTTGCTTGGCCATGATCAGAGGAACTGCATCTTTAACCTTCTGCTCTGCATCTTCCTCTTTTGTCGTTCCTTCGGTTACTTGTTCAACACCCCAACCTATTGGTAATGGGATTCCTCGGCTAACCAAATAATCAGCGTAGTTGCATTCCCCCACATCAGCAATGATGAGGACATCAATACCATTGTTACACCCACAGCACCTACTCATGTACATACTAGACCAATTACTAGAGCTCGCGCACGCCAATTAAATTACCAGGTACTTTCGTTTCTTAGTAACGATTCTAATGTTCATGAGAATATGATGCTGCCTAAATTGGATACATTTGTTCATGAGAACATGAGAATATGATTTATCCAATTTAGGCAGCATCATATTCTCATTAACATTATAATCGTTACCAAGAAACGAAAGTACCTGGTAATTTAATTGGCGTGCGCGAGCTCTAGTAATTGGTCCACTATGTATAGAAGCACGGGTTGTGGGTGTAACAATGGTATTGATGTTCTCATCAAGAAACTTCCTAGAAATACAAATCACATGAATCTCCCCTTGCACGAATCAAATTGGAAGATCCTCAACCAAACTATTAAAAATCAGCAACTGAAAGCAGCAGAACAACACTTAAACATATTATTACCCCATGATTCGGGCATTTCTAGAAGACTCGTCCAGGGTTGAGGATTGTGGTTGAGACGCGACGGATGACTCTGCATGAGAAGAGGAGAAGCGAAGGCGTTGGATATGTATGTTTCATTACTTGCAGAGTAGCATAGCACCATATATAGTCATAGTCTAGGTTTGGATTCAAACCAGCTACAGGAACATGTCTCTCTTTTTTCTAAAACTTAGCAATGTCTCTTTACTGGTACACTAGCTTCTTATGTACGCCTTCTCAAGTCTTTGATATTCTTTCTTTTTTTGCGAGGAAGGAAGGAGGACAAAATTGAGAGTTCCTGGGACTCGAACCCAAGACCTCTCGGCTGAAAACCAAGGGTGCTAGTCACTTATGTGGTGAACGTTCCCTGGGAGGAGGAGGGAAAACGAATGCATTTTCCTCGCAGTTTTAGTTGCGATGCAAGATCGAACGGTCGCAGTTTCGGGAATGTTATCAGGCGAATGAGACCAGTTTTTCTTTTCTTCCTATGTATAAAAAAGTATGCTACTTTGTGTTAGCTTAGTCAACAAACGATTGTGCCAACCTTGAACGTTGGATTGACATTCAACGTATGTCGTGTTTCTTCAGTCTGTTCTTCCTCCAGCCGCCAAAGCCAAACCAGCGCCGGCGGGACCACCTGCTCCCGCCTCCCACGGCTGGCTGAGCTGCCGCGCGCGCATCGTGGCAACATCGCACCCTAAAACTCCGCGCATCTTCCTCGGCTCCTGTTCGTTCCCATCCGAGGCCTCACCATGATCCTCCGCCTTGGTTCGCTCATCATGGCACCGCCCTTCGGTGTTGTCAACATGGTCAACAATCGAGAGGAATAAGGAGATGAATGTACATGGTGAGGATGACAGTAGGGACCCAGCAGCGCGCGCAGTATTTTGTTTTTTCGAGACAAAGAAGGGTATCAACTGGGTTGTTCAGGAGCTGTGGCCCGTCTAGCACATGACCAACCCAGTTTGTTTTTTCCTTTCTGAAAATGGCTACCCCAGCTATTTTGTTTTTTGCACAATAACCAACGTAGGCCTACTTTCTTTTCTACGCCCTGCTGGGACGGAAATCTTTCAAGACGAGGAGGGATGCATTTTGCCTAGAAAATGGGCTATAAGTAATAAGAAATGGGCTATAAGTAATATTAAATGGGCTATAAAATAAAAATATATAGCAAGTAGGCAATTAGTTCCAAAATACTTTTTTCTTTCGGATTTTGATATTTTAAATTTCATTGTTTTTGTGCGGGTAAAATTTCATTGGATTTAAATTAAGGTTTGTTTAGTTTTTAAATTAATCTGAATCTGGCTAGAAATTTCAAGTTGTATGCTGTTTGGGACAGATTTGGAGGCAGACTTGTGGGTCTACTAGGTTGACGTGTACGAAAGGCTTTGT
Source organism: Triticum urartu (assembly GCF_056163025.1). Taxonomy (NCBI): domain Eukaryota; kingdom Viridiplantae; phylum Streptophyta; class Magnoliopsida; order Poales; family Poaceae; genus Triticum; species Triticum urartu. The sequence continues at coordinate 206,482,620 of NC_141876.1, read as the reverse complement.
CAGTCTAGTCCACAAACGATTCTAGCAGCACTGACCATTGGATGTTAATCAAACAGCCGTGCTTCTTCTTAAATATCTGATCTTCTTGCTCCAGTCGCCCAAACCAGTCCTGGTGGGACTGCCTGCTCCGGCCTCCCATGGTCGGCTGAGCTGCCGCACAGGCCGCACCGCCCCACCCTACTCCATTGCTGGCTAGGCCATTCCTGTACTCACCCACACCTCATGTTATTTTCCGGCGATGGCAACTGGACTAGTAAACCCTCGTACTCCCCATCGCGTGGGCAACCACTGTCGAGTCTTCCCTGGCTCCGTGTCATTCCCTTCCTAGGCAACACCGTCGTCCACCACCCTGGTGCTCTCGGCACGCCGTGGTTAACATGGTCAATGTACGACATCCATTGGACATGGACTGTACGTGGAGAGGATGACAGCTGGGTCCATGGCCGCATGCAAGGAAATGCCTCCTTATTACGCGCAAAATAATGATTCCTCCACCTGACATCTGGGACCCACTAGAAGGGCCTCTATATTTCGCGAAAAAATGTTCCTCCCGCTGACAGGTCAGACCCACCAGCTATATTTTCGCACGCAAGGAAGTGCCTCCTTATTACGCACAAAAAAATGAATACTCCCCCTGCTTGCTGGGACCCAGCATAGTGGGAGGCTGACATATGGGCCTACTAAGTTGACGGGGACGGAGGGCTTTGTCAACTTAGTCAATATGAACGATTCTAGCTCAAGTGACCGTACGATGTCCATCCAACGGCCGTAGTGCTTCTTCAACCTCTGGTCATCTTGCTCTAGCCGCCCAAAGTAGTGCTGGTCGTGTCGCCTGCTCCTGCCTCCCGTGGCTGGCTGTGCTGCCGCGGAGGCGTCACCGCCCCCTACTACTCCCACCGCTGGCCAGGCCCTGCGGCGACGACAGCCTCACACCGCAGCCGAACCAGCAAACCCTCGTACTCCTCTCTGCATGGGCATCCACTGCCACGTCTTCCCCAGCTCTGCGTCGTCCCCTTCCTAGGCCTCGCCGTCGCCCACTGCCTTGGTGCTCTCAGTGCGGCGTGGTCAATGTGGTCAACGAACGACTTCCATCGGAAGAGTACTGTACATGGAGAGGGTGGCAGCTGGGTCCATGGCTGCAGCAAGGAAGTGCCTCCTTATTACGCGCAAAATAATTATTCCTCCACCTGATAGCAGGGACCCACTGGACGGGCCACCGTATTTTGTGAAAAAAATGTTTCCCCCTGACTGCTGGGACCCACTAGTTACATCTTCGCACACAAGGAAGTGTGTCCGTATTACGAGCAAAAAAATGATTCGCCCCGCTGACTACTTGGACCCCCCAGCTACATCTTCGCACGCAAGGAAGTGCCTGACAGTCGGGACCCACCTAATCGAAGCGTACGTAGCGTTGTCATTCTGGTCGCGAACATGTACGTACATACTGGTCGATGTAGAGGCACGCACGTGTCGTAGTAGAGGCGCGCACGTGTCGTAGTAGAGGCGCGCACGTAGCATGTACACGTATGTACAATGAACAGGTTGCAAGAAAGTAAATATGGCCACGTACGTACATACGGGCAGGGTCTCAAACGCCTACTCGCGCATATATATATATATATATATATATATATATATATATATATATATATATATATATATATATATATATATATATATACGGACGGACAGGGCTTGTGTACATGGAGAGGCAACAGACGGCAACAACAGCATCCTGATCATCGGGCAGCGAACCACCTGGGTTAGAATGGAGAAACAGTGTCTTGTTCATCGGGAGGCAACCGACTAGGTCGGAATACGTCGAGTTCATCAGGAGCCAACCGGCTTGGACAGAACAGCCGATGGAAACGAGGCCTGGTGTACTGCAGAACATAGGAAACGGCCTTGTGTTCGACCGGCCACGTTCGAAACGGGATCTTCTTCATCGGGAGGGCTCTGACATACCGCAAAATGGAGGAAACAGATCTCCTACGGTCGAAACGGGTTCTTGTTGATCGGGAGGTGTCGTGGTTTTGTCATGGCAGATGTCCTCGTGAAAGGACTTAGTCATGGAGCCATCGCTACGGGTTAGCTTAAAGGGGTTAAAGCAGACAAAGGACGCAAGAGTTTATACTGGTTCGGCCCCTTACGGTGAAGGTGAAAGCCTAATCCAGTTGTGATGGAATTGCTACCATTTCGATGACCAGGGAGCGAATCCGCTTTGCCTGGTTCTCGAGTTGTTGTGTCTTGTCCCTAAACCGCCGCCGGGTCGCCCCTTTATATACATAGGTCGACGCCCATCGGTTTACAGAATCCCGAGGCCGGATCATAATCGTGCCTGCCTTGGTCTCTACTCTTTCTATCTTACAATACAAGTTATATATCAATGTCGGTTTATGTCTATAGGCCTTAACCCGCCTTTGGGCCTTGGGCCTTCATAAAGCGTCACATTTTTTGTCTTCATGGGCTTCAAATAAAATAGTCATTATGGGGATAACCCAGCCTCTCCTGGCCAGTTTACGTCCAATAGTAATATCCCCAACATTAGGCCCCAGATTGATTTGAACTGGTTCATGTCAATCTTCAATACTTAGGAAAATTTATTCTTCTGCATCTTCACATAAATCTCATAAACTGCCATGACGTCATCTTCTAGGATCATGATAAACTGCCATGACATCACATGTCATTAAAGATTGCCTAAATCTTGCCTTCATTAATGAGCCTACGACAATCGAGGCGACAAAGTTGTCACATATCTCATTTTTGGGCTCCTCAATTATCGCGCCTGACACTTATCCATCTCACCTTATAAATAAAGCCGAAGGGTCCTTTTCATTTTTTCCTTCGTGCCCCTTCGCATCGTCTTCTTCCTCGCGTCGCCCAAACATTGGAGCTCTGCCGCCGTCGTTGACCTTCGCTTCCACCCCAACGACGGCCGCTGCATCAACCTGACCGCACCAGAGAAACGCGGCGCTCCTCCACTGTTCCATTAGCATCAGTAAGTTCCTCCTTTCCTTGCTCTAGATCCACCATTAGGGTTTTAGTGTTCATCAGAGTCTGTTAAAGCTCTGGCGCCGTTCTTCCCTGTTCTTCTTAGTAGCATAAATGGCTAGTTTGGATCTGTTATTTCATGCACGACCGTAGCCATAATCCCCCTTTTTCCTCATTAGAGCATTCCCTCTATATAGAAAAAACCTCATCTGGATCTGACGAACTGTTTAAGCACCTGAAGTTTAGGCCTGAATATATTCTAGTTTTCCGTCACACCGCAGATCTGAAATTACCATATCAATCGGTGAAACTTGTTTTTCCTCACTTAGGTACTTTTAGATTTGTACCTTTCATACCAATATAGGCGGTTTAGCTTTTTGAAACATGGTAATCCGGCAGGTACCATTAGTCCCCTCTTAAACCGCCGTTTTATTTATCTTTTCACCTCCTCCATTGCCAGACTCCGGTTTAACAATATGCATATACCTCTGCTTTTGCTTATCGCCTTATACTTGTCTATCATAGATCTTAAACTGACATTCATCTTTTATCGGCTTTCCATTTCAATGGCCAAGCAATTTTACGCTTGTAACTGGGTCCCTTCCCGGGTTACTGAAGAGCAATTGAATGGATGCGTCAGAACTGGCGCTTTACCGAAGCAAAGTGAAATCCAGTGGCGTGTTCCCGGTCTAGAAAACCCTCCTACCCCCAGAGATGGCGAAGTAGTAGTGTTTGTTGATCATATGAGCCGTGGCCTTAAACCGCCTGGATCCAAGTTTTTTCATGATGTACTTGCCAGCTTTCAGATCCACCTTCAAGATATTGGACCCAACTCTGTGTCCAATATTTGAAACTTTCAGGTGTTTTGTGAAGCCTACCTACAAGAAGAACCGACTGTCGAGTTGTTCCAGGATTTTTTCCATTTAAACCGTCGTACTGAATTCGTAGACGGGCCCAATACTGAACTTGGTGGCGTCTCCATTCAGAAAAGGAAGGATGTTAGCTTCCCTCACGCCAAACTTCACAGCCACCCTAAGGATTGGTACCGGACTTGGTTCTATTGTAAGGATACTTCCCCTAAAGATGAGAACCCTCTGCCGAGTTACCGTGCTCACCGGCTTACCAACACTCCACTTCCGCAATGACTGACTGCCAAGGAACGGGCCTCGTATGCACCACAACTCGCCAAACTCGAACCTTTCATGGCCAATGGTTTGACAGGGGTGGACTTTGTTCGTTGCTGGATATCTTGGAGTATCTTGCCGTTAAGCCGTCGCCCCGGTTTAATGTGCAAGTATACTGGTGACTCAAAAGACTCTCAATGTCATATTGACATTCAGCTAACAGAGGATGAAGTTACTGAGTCTATCAAGAAGATGTTGAATGAACTGGAAGCTGTCTGCAGTAGGACTGGGTTAAGCCCCTTTTACACACTGAACAAACTGCCAGCTGTAACAGTTGTCTTGCTTCTGCTTTGTACCTGATATTCTTAACTATGCAACCTTTAATATCCTCTGTCCATCTTTTAAACAGGGTGATGACTCATTCTGGAAAAAGAAACCATAGGAGAAAACGGTTAAGGCCCCTCGACCTAAGACGAAGGTTGTCAAGAGACCTACCAAGAGGAAGGCAACTGAACCCATCAGTTTAGACCTTGATGACGACCCTGATGAACCGGGCGTAGAGGTAGAACTTGACTCTCTTGGTTCATTTTTCATACACCTCATTGACAATTATTATTATCAGGATGACGCTGAGGGCAGCCAAGCTGATGACGCAGAGGTAATTATCCTTTCCTCCGGTTCAGACCCTCTGCCAACACAAAAAATCTTACAAGTTATCCCTTTGAATTCGATGGATTAAGAAGCAGTCTGGAAAGTAAGATTTTCTCACCCCCTAGCTCACTTGGACCCAAACTTTCTTTTGAAGAAGCAGCAACACGAAGCTCGCCGGACAACCCGACACAGCGGCCAAGTAGTCACTTCGGCCGGTCTACCAAACACGCGTGTTCAGAAGCGCCGATGTGACGTCTCAAATACTTCCGATACTTCTTATCCCAAGGCGGGTTATTTCCGACAGCCTCCTAATCCATCCGATAAAAATTATCAGGGAACACCACCTTCATCATCCAGCGAGTCAACTGCCACACAGCTTCCGCCCCTCAAGACCGTCCCTGGGTAAACGCCTTAAACTTTCTCTTTTTGACGCTTTATACTTATGTGTTATATTGATATATATATATATATATATATATATATTAGGAAAAATGCCCATGCGTTGCAACGGGAGGAGAAGAAGTATCACCACACCTTCTTTCTTTACCTTCTGAAATAAGATGATGCTTCTAATTTCTAAAGCTTCATGAACCAAGGTTGGCTAGGCATACATAAACACACAATCTGGAACTGCCATACAATAGTTGAACAACATCATCACAAGTGTTTTGTCATGAACCACAATCTAAGTGTTCCACCATTATCATACACATTATGGTAATATTCAGAAATTCATTCACAGATGGATGCTTTATAAATCTTTATAAATGACCATTAGCAACAAATATATCCCATTGAAAGAGTGACAAATTATTCAGGCACCAATGGGAACACATAGAAAACAGTATTTCCAGAGATCCCATTGAAAGAAATTTATGATAGTAAATATGAAAAAGCAAGTATGTCAACCATGCTTAGAGGATTACATCATACTATTTGGACTCATAATGAGCGAGTGTGACATTGGAGTTGAAACTCTGACCGAGATCACCTAAACACAATAGTAAAATTCTCAGTAATATCACTCATAAACTACAATAGTAAAATTATGTTGGAATTCAGACATGACCATGCAAGTTATATCCTGAGCAAATTTGACAATACCTATCAGACCAAATGTATATGGAACATCTGGGCCACTTTTCGGAGGGGTCCTAAACCAAATCTTTTTCAGCGTCTCTTCAGTTCCAACGGCTTAGTAATACTTTGTGTCAAACTGCAAGAAAAGTCATAATTAAGCCTTGAATCAAGATTCCAGCCTTCATAAAACATAAGCATCAAATGTTTGACGCGCCGGTAACCTTCAAGTTCTTGATTGTACAACGACGAATGTATCCCGAGGTATATTTGTAGAACGTATACCGTGAATGCTTTCCCTTTGCAGAACAATTGAGATTATCTTATGAAGTCCCGTAAAACACAGTGCTTGATCCAGGTTCTGACTGTTGTCACCCATGAGATTATCATGGCCGTACTGTTGTGGTTGCCTTGTCTGATATGAACCTGTTAGAGCACCTAATCAATCAGTATGAGAGTGGAAGCCACAAACAACACCATGATTGAGTTGCAGAAAAGGGTAGACACTGATCCTACAGCTCCCTCTTTGCTGATTGCTGATTTATGATTGTATTAGAAGATGGAAGAAAAGCAACATGGTCAGACCTTTAGATCGTATGGCATGCGCCGAGGAGGCCATCCATCCTTCTTCCACCGTTCTTCTTCTCCCTGAATCCCCGTTCTTCTTTTGCCTGAATACTCTTCTGTTTCTCTTTTCTATACCAGGGAAAACCGAAGCCCCGCCATGGCCTTAGAGCCCCCCTGCCAGCAATGGAGGTCCGCCTTTGCCTGCAAGGACTTCGAACCGCCGCATTGGATCACTCTGCCTCGCGCGCCTTTCCGCCATCGCCTAGCTCGTCGGATCCCTCGCTCTGTCCTTCCTCACCGTTCCCCCGCCTTGCTGCCCGCCTTCGAATCAGCCTCCCCAGCCCCTGCAAGCTCCAGCCGCCGCCGCTGCCGTTCCGCATCGAGCCGTCGTGCTGCCCCCAACCGCTCGAGCCGTCGCATTGCCTTGATCAAGAAGGTGCACTCGAGCGTCGTCGGCGTGTAGCCGGTCGTGCAGGGGTAGACGTGCCGGCGTGGTGGGCGGTGTCGGCGCACGGCGGCGCGCGAGGCAGGAGGTGGAGACGGGGATTCGGAGGCAGGGTCGTGCGAGGGCTATTTTCTTTCTTTTTTCTTGGTTGTACCGGTTCGGGTTAACTTATTCCGAGTACTGCGTGTTGAATACCCAAAACAGTAGGACTTTTCTGAAAAACGCCGCGATAGTGAACCCGGAGACTCAATCCGTGCTTTATTATTAGGGATATATATATATATTCTGATCATGGGATCAGAATAATATTCTGATCACAACCTGACCTGCCCCACTAGTAGTACGTTGAACTTCCCTGTGAACTAGGTTGAACTTCCGCCAACACTGCCCAAATGGGGTTGCGATATACCGTTGGAAAGCTATGGACCCCAATATCATGACCCAACTTAAATTTTTGGCAAAATATAAGCGGTTTAAGAGCAGTTTTGAAAACCGTTTTTTCTTCGCACAAAAAACGTGAATCGTATTTTCGATCTCATTTCTAAACTGTTTATCGGAATGAGGAATATAATATGGCATTGGAAAGCTGCTGCAAAACCGCTCCTTCCACATGTTCAAAGTTTTCTCTAATTCCCTATGGTTAAAGAGTAATTTGAAAAAACGTAAAATTTCGTAAACCGAACAGCTGAGTTCGTTTTTTCGATGTCATTTCTAAACGGCTAATCCAATGGAGGCATATGATACGGCGTTGGAAAGCATATGAAAATGCACTACTTTTTCATCTTGAAAGTTTTTTTCTAATTTTGAATGGTTTAAGAGTAATTTAGAAAATGGTCCAAGTCCTACCGAGTTCGTATTTTTGAGCTAATTTTTTAACCGTGTGTCCGAATGCAGCAAATGATATGGCGTTGGAAAGCTTGAACAAATGCGAAACTTTTTCGTATGTATTGTTTCTCCCAATTCTTTACGGTTTTTAGGCAGTTTCGAAAATGGCGAAAAACGTATTTTCGCCGTAATTTCTACAAACTTTATCGGAATGGGGCAAATAATATACCGCTGAAAAGCTACGGAAAATGCGAAACTATTCATGTTGATGGTTTTCTCTGATTCCTAGCCGTTTTGAAGTAATTTCGAAAACGGTGGGATCATGCGTTCTGCCTTTATCGCGAAACAGATTTTTCGAAAATGCACCGCGGGAAGAACTTGAACTTCTCGGCGTGTGTACCTGAACTTCACTCTGTTTGTCACGTGATTTTTTTGCTCGTAGGTCTCCATCCACTGCTCGTAACTCTCCATCCACTCACCGGAATTGAACAAGTGATATACCAGTGGAAAGCTGTTGTAAGCACATAACTTTCCTGTATTGATCGTTTTTTCATACTCGTGATGATTTTAAAAGTTTTTCATCTGAAATTCATTCAGCGTAGTAGTTGAACTTCCTGCTGTTTTCACGTTGAACTTCTGTGACGTAATTTTATTTGTAATTTTCTCATCCATTCGTCAGTGTTACACAAATGATATTCTTGTTGTACAAACCTCTCTCACAATAATTTTTTTAACTTTCTCCGATGGAGTACTTGAACTTATAATGACAACAAATTTAGCCTTTGCATTTTTATTCTTTTTTAATACAAAATGCACACCGTGTAGTACGTGAACTTCTGGCGGTTTATCAACCTGAACTTCTGCGATTATGCGTTCCGCCTTTGTCGAAAAAACAGAGTATCCGAAAATGCACTTCGTGAAGAGGTTGAACTTCTGGAGCAGTTATTTTTGAACTTCACTATGTTTTTCATGTGTTGTTTTTTACCCGTAACTCCCCAACCACTTACCGGAATTGAGGAAGTGATACACCGATGGAAAGCTGTTGTAAACACACAATTTTCCCGTTCATCATTTTTTCATAGTTGCGATGATTTTAAAAGTTTTTCATCTGAAATTCATTCAGTGTAGTAGTTGAACTTCGTGCTGTTTTCACGTTGAACTTCTGTGACGTACTTTTGTTTGTAATTATCTCATTCATTCGTCAGTGTTACCCAAATGATTTTCTTTTTGTACAAACTCTTCTCACAATAATTTTTTTAACTTTCTCCGACCGAGGACTTGAACTTATCACAACAAAAAAGTTCACCTTGCCTTTTTAATTTATTTTTCTCATACTAAACACACCATGTAGTACATGAACCTTTTCCATTTTTGTAATTTGATTTTTTATCTTCTTTTTGAAATCAAATTGCTTCCCAAATAATAACTGAACTTCTTTGTGGATTGAGAGAATTATTTTAAAACACAAAAAAAATAATTTTTATGTGTTTTTGAATATGGAAATACAAGGTGAAACTCTCTTGCAATAATTTTTGAACTTTCCCGCACAGAGCAATTGAACTTCTTTTAACAAACCTTTTAAGCTTTTATTTTTATATAATTTTATTCTCAACTGGAAATGCATTCCTTGTAGTACTTGGACTTCTTGTTGTTTTCACTATGAACTTCTATCACATTTTTGTGTGTACGTCAAATTACACGCAATTGAAGGTCGGACGCCATTTTTTGCCATTTTTAAAATATGTAATTGAAGGTCGAACGTCCCGCAATATAAATTCTGAACAACATACACCAATTTTTTTAACCGTTTTTCGGAATAGAGCGTGTGATATACCCTTTGCAATAGAGCATAAGATATACCGTTTGGAAAGTTTTTGAATACATTGTGAACCTCTCTCTCACGAATTTATGATTTTTCTCGGGCCGAGCATTTGAACTTCTAGCAACATTTTTTTACCTTTTTATTGTATTTTTTCCATACGAAACACACACCATGCAGTACATGAACTTTCGGTTGTTATCACTTTGAACTTCTCTCTGGTTTGAGAGAATTATTTGAAAACACCCAAAACAACATATTGTGTATCTGTTTTTGGACATCTAAACACATGGTGAACCTCTTTTAGAAGAATTTTTGAAGTTTTCCGGGACGAGCACATGAACTTCTAGCAACAAAACTTTCAGAATTTGCGTTATTATTGTATTTTTCTCATACGAAACACACACCATGTACTACATGAACTTCCGGAAGTTACCACTTTGGACTTTTCTTTGTTTCGCTTTAGCAATGGAAAAAATATGAGTTTTTATAGACATCGACCCGCTCTAACTTTTTACAAAACAAAATTATAGTTTTTTCCATTTTCTAATATTTGTTTTTTTGTCACGACATTTTTAGGCATTTTTTTGTTGTCAATGAAATGGCCAAGACGGTCCTTTTTTTCATTAATGAATTTCTTCGGTATATGGTACACGTGAACTTCACATTTATATCTAAACCATGAATTTCTAAAACATAATGGTTAAGATTTTGTTTCAAACAACATGCACCATTTTGTTTTAGAATAAAAATGTTTATACACCTTTGAAAAGTTGTTGAATAGGAAAAACTTTTTAGTGTAGAGCATTTTTGTTCCAAATTTGTAATGGATTGAAAGAATTATTTTAATTCACAAAACAATATTTTTTGTGTGTATTTGCACATGTAAATACAGCATGAGCCTCTCTCACAACATCCATTTTTTGCTTGCTAATATCCATAGTTGGTAGTCAGGCGGGTCAAACAAGGCAGTGAAAAAATAATCTCAGGCTTGGTGAATCTCAGTCCTTGACGATTTCTATCATTGACGAAAGTCGAAGCGACCTCCCGAGAAGGTCAACTAAAATAGTGATTGCAGTGGCAGAGCATGGCCATGGAGCTGGAGCTCAGGCGCCGCTCGGTTTCTCCCGTTTCCGAGCATCCCCTGTGCGGATAAGAACTACAGAAAGAACAACACGTAATCACACATGCAAAAAGCAAGACTTATTGGTGCACACGTTCTTTCTTTTCTACACCACATCTTCTAGTCTATCTCCTCACCACCCACGTGTCCTTTATCTTTCCCCATTTGATCCCATGACACCAAACGAAATCCACACACAGCTACACTTTCGGCAGAAGGAAGAATTGAGTGGAGCGCATCAGTAGAAGCAGTAGAAAATGATCTAAATTCACTGGAATTAAAGCGAGACTGGGGTTTCTCCTCTGATAAATCGTACTTGTCGAGCTCCTCAAACTAAACGACGCACAGATGCAGAGTTGAACGGCCGGAGGAGTTCAGCCTAGGAAGATTCTACAACCGCAACATGCGTGTTCCTGGTACGAACACTAACGCCATGTGGGCTGCTGTCTAGCCGGGCCTCGCGCGGCTGTGACTAAGATGGAGTTAGCGTCGCGTGGGGATTTAGTGGCTTGGCATTGCTCTTGGCCACGGCGAGGCTGCATGCGGGATGATGAGGCCCAGCCCGATGGGGAAGGGAGCTCGACGACACCGAGGTCGGCCGGAATTGGGGAGTTGTAGGGGCGGCGGTGGAGATTAACCGAGGCGAAGCACCAGTGACGGATCCAGCCAAAGCATCTGGTCGGTGAACTTCGTGCAGTGGCGCAGTCGACCTGCAGGAGCATGGGGGCCGACCTGCACGGGATCTACTGCGCGGTGGGGCGATGCTGTGGTGGGGATTCGCAGCGGTGCCAGCACAGGTAGTTCACGGAGGGTGGTTGGCCGGGCCTCGGTCGTCAGGAGGATTTGGGAAGCGGTGTGTATTGGCAGGGATGTTGGTGCATCCGAGAAGAAGGAGAGGAGGCGGCGGGAGGCAGGCCGGAGAGGAGGTGCTGGGGATGGGGGGTGGCGGCGGGAGGCGGGCCAGAGAGGAGGTGCTGGGGATGGAGGGTGGCGGCGGGAGGCGGGCCGGAGAGGAGGTGCCATGGACAGGGGGTGGAGGCGGGAGGCATGCCGGAGAGGAGGTGCCTGTGCCGGGAGGGCGGCGGCGCCTGAGATCGCAGGGGACGGCGACTCGCGAGGTTGCCGAGTGCGGCGGCGCCTGGGGTTGCAGGGGCGGCGGCGCCCGGAGTCGCAGGGGCGCCGGTGCGGGCTGAGCCTGTGGCGGGGGCGCGTTCGATGGGTGGGGCGGCACGGGGTGGGAGGTCGAGGATGCCAGTAAGTTGTTTTTTCTTTTCCTACCGGATCAGGAGTTCGGGAAGACCTCCACGCGCCTATATAGGGCCGACCGTGATCCGAATAACTATTCTGATCCCAGGATCAGAATTGTGCTACTATATATATATATATATATATATCTTTCTCTTTCAGAGCCAAGGCCAGACCCGGCAAGAAGGGTCATGTAGATAAACCGTCTGACGAACATGTGATTGTTGAACCGGAGACAATTCCAGAATCGGAGGGAGCAAATGCTGACGCCACACTTGATGATCTGCCACCCCCAAATCATGACTTTACTGAACAAGTAGAAGTTGATACAACAGTTCAGGCTGATAAACTGGCAAGTCCAGTCCCAACTGAGGATAAGCCGTCAAGCCCAGCTAAGGCTGCTGATGAATCGTCAACTCCGGTAAAGGCTACTGGTGAGTGGGAAGATGTTGTTATAATCACTGGTATTAGCCACACCACCCCTGGCAATCCTATTGCATTATCAAAGCATAGTGCCAAAGAGGAAATTTCTGCTATGGATAAAGGCAAATGGAGCATAGACTTGTCAAGCTATGCCCACCTCAACGCCCAAGAACTTCACTCTGGCTTTTTAAACCGTCTGCACACAAACCGTGACTATGAAGCCAGTCTAGTCAATCTGATGAAGGAGCGTTATGAGGTAACTACATAACCTTTTCTCTCTTATGTCCAATTTCAAGTACCAACTCTAGTAGCCCCCAAGGGACAATTTATGATGCCAATCTAAATCGGGACTTTGCAACATCCAATTCCGCATGCTTATCTTCCAAGGGTCGATTGATCCTTTTTAAAAATGAACTGGTACTTTAGTATTGTAATCCTGTAACTTTCGCCTGTGTAGTCCCCAATGGCCGGTTTATCTTTCCAAGGTGAACTGGGACTTTAACCACTCTTACTTTGAACAGACGTACATTAGCCCCCAAGTGCCAAGAATAATGCTTGTATTACACTTGGGACTTTGAAAAAAAATTCGGATAATGAAGCAAATAGGCATTAGCCCCCAAGTGCCAAGTGTATAACTTATTATGTGCTTGGAACTTCCAAATTTTACTGCCGCTTCATAATATGTCTTTCTCTTATAGGCTGAGCTGGGCAAAAAGGAAGCCCAAATTGCCAACTTTCAAGAAAATATCAAAACCCAGCAAGCAGAGACCTCCAAGGCCAAAGAAGAATTGACCAGCACTTTAACAGCCATGGAGAAGCTGAAGGAAACTTTGAAGAAGGAACAGGCAGACATGGGCATAGAAAAATCTGCTTTACAAAAGAGAGCCGAAGATGCAGAGGCAGCCCTTAAACCAGTGGTCGAAGAGCTGGCCGGTTTAAAGCTTTTCAATAAACATTATCTCATCGGTTGCCGGTTTACTGATGCTTGCAATGACACAGGAACCCGCATTACCCACCTGGGCTCTGATATGCTGATGAAGCTGAAAGTTGCCTATACACTGATAGAGCAGTTATATTCCGGAGCTCAATGGGCCATCTGCACTGCTGCGCATAACAAACCGCCTCCAACTTTGATAAAGGAGACCATTGAGAAAATGTCAATGCTACCTGCCCATCTAGATGAGTTAAAGAGATCAGGTGCAAGGGCCGGTGCGCTGACTGCACTAATGCGGGTGAAGGCATGCATACCGGATCTTGACTCGTCGGATATTGGTAGAGGCTATCCTAGCATAAAAGAGGACGGCTCCGAGTTTAACAATGATGATCTTCGGAGGCTGACGACAGAAATGCACCCTATAGTGAGCAAATTGGCCGCAGAGACAGATCTCTCTCACTACCAGCCAGTTTATGATGCTGATCACAAAAGACTTCCTGCGCCGACACATGATGTAGAAGATCTTACGCCGCCAATCTGTAAGCATACCTATGCCCCTGATGTTGACCCCTTAAACCTTATAAGTGATGAATCTATGTTTCAAGCCTTGACTGGAATCGATTGGACAACCATTGACTTCCAGCCACTTGGTAGAGAGGAGGAAGACGCACCGGCGCAAGACGATCCACAGCCTTCAACTCAGCCCGGTGATGAGTCATGAACCGGAGGCCGGTTTATCCTTCTGTGTACTGCCCGACTATGTCGAAAACAATTATTCTTTCGGGCTATTAAAGCGCCTTGCAATAGGCTAGTTCAAACACTTGTCTGTTATGCCATCGAGCATACTTATTTTTCTTGATACTGATAAGTCGCCATGCTTTTGGGATCTATTATATGCATAATCCGCAGTGGCTGTATTTTACCTTGTTCCTGCATACAGGAAATTGGAAGTGTCCTGGCGGTTTACCGCTGGACGAGTCATGATGCCCAAATATATAGCCTGGGTGTAGAGCCAAGGTTGTATTTAAAAACAACCAGATATAAAATAAATGATACCTGTTACATTGAATCACCTCGTTGGTTGACCAACTATTGTTATAATAGGGGTGATAACACCTAATCTGGAGTATTGATGACTCCTTCCATGTTTTGTCGGTTTACGGTAAAACCATATTGGGTTATGATAAACACCGGTTTATCCATATAATACTGGTGACTTTGTAGTCGAAGCCAGACCGGATCAATGAGTGCCAGATTATAACTGATCATGTACTAACAACTTAACGTTGACAGCCACACCGGGTTTTAATAAACCCCGGTTTATCAGAAGATATTTATGAATCTTATCAAAGGAGAAAAAACTTTGCAAATAAAAACATAAGAAAAATATGCAAGGCTTTTCATGGGCTGCCAGGCCCTAAATCGAGGCTTTTCATGGGCTGCCAGGCCCTAAATCGAGGCTTTTCATGGGCTGCCAGGTCACTGAGCTAAACCATTTTTCAAAGCCTTTTAAGATGGACCTCAATCTTTAACCAATCATCGTTTTAACTTTGACAAGTTCAGGGTCTATGAGATTGACTTGTCAAACGTTCGACGGGTCATACCAGGATTACCTGGATGGAGTGACTTACTTAAAAAGGCAGGATAACCCGGGGTTTTAGGTGAATACACCTAGCTTCCAAGCCTGGCTTGATAGCCTATTGCAAGGGTGCAAACTCTTTGTTCTTTGAGAAGCAAAGAGCCCCCAAGCAACATTTGAGCTGTGCTCAGTGGGTGCCTA
This sequence comes from Triticum urartu, assembly GCF_056163025.1. Taxonomy (NCBI): domain Eukaryota; kingdom Viridiplantae; phylum Streptophyta; class Magnoliopsida; order Poales; family Poaceae; genus Triticum; species Triticum urartu. The sequence continues at coordinate 206,467,613 of NC_141876.1, read as the reverse complement.
TGTTTGAGTTGTGCTTTTGCAACAGACTCTCTTTGGTCCCACATAATTTCCTTTTGGCCTTAAGCCTTATCAAGAGGTGTAGCTATGGTTTGAATACAACCAAGCCCCTAGTGCTTTCCCTTTGGCTTTAAGCCGATCAAGAGGCGTAGCTATGGTTCGAATACGACCAAGCCCCTAGTGACTTCCTTTTATATGTGTGGCTTTATAAGCCGGACCAATAGAACTCCGCTTTATAAAAAGAAGCCCCCATGTAAAAACACATGATGTAAAAACAACAGAGACCCCGCTTTAGCTGAGGCTCCGGTTTATTATATTGATCATAATATATACATTGTCATAATTATGTACATAAGAAGAGCATGTGGCTCAAGTATAGTAAGGCTGAAGATGAGCTATATTCCACGGCCGCTGGGTCTCCTCCTCCGATTTACTTGAGTCTTTGTGCTCTCGAACATTGATAAGGTAGTATGATCCATTGTGCAGATTTTTGCTGACCACAAAAGGTCCTTCCCAAGGTGGGGATAACTTGTGCATATCAGTCTGATCCTGGATGAGCCGAAGCACCAGATTGCCTTCTTGAAAAGTTCTGGTTTTAACCCGGCGGCTGTGATAACGTCGCAGATCTTGTTGAGAAATCGCCGAACGTGCCGCTGCAAGATCACGCTCCTCATCTAACAGGTCCTGTGAGTCCTGACATGCTTTCTCATTATCAACTTTAACATAAGCTGCCACACGGGGCGAGTCATGACGGATGTCACTAGGGAGAACCGTCTCTTCTCCGTAAACCATGAAGAAAGGCATGTAACCCGTAGATCTGTTCGGTGTGGTCTTGACACTCCATAACACAGAAGGTAACTCCTCCACCCAACAACCCAGCGTCCGCTTTAAAGGAACCATAAGCCGGGGTTTGATACCTCTCAAAATCTCTTGATTGGCCCTCTCTGATTGACCATTAGATTGGGGGTGAGCCACTGCTGACATGTCAAGCCGGATGTGCTCACGTTGACAAAATTCTTCCATAGCACCCTTGGACAGATCAGTACCATTATCAATTATAATGCTGTGTGGAAAACCAAACTGGAAGATCACCTTTTTGATGAATTGAACCACCGTGGCCGCATCACACTTACTGACTGGCTCTACCTCTACCCACTGGGTAAACTTATCAACCGCCACCAGCAGGTGGGTCTTCTTGTCCTTGAACCTCTTAAAGGGCCCAACCATATCTAGCCCCCAAGTTTCAAACAGCCAGGAGATTGGAATCATCCTTAATTCTTGAGTTGGTACATGAGTGTGGCGTTCAAACTTCTGACAACCGTCACACCGCTTTACCAAATCCTCAGCATCAGCACGAGCCGTCAACCAATAGAAGCCGTGATGAAAGGCCTTAGCCACCAAGGATCTTGAACCGGCGTGGTGACCACAATCTCCTTCGTGGATCTCACGCAAAATATCACAATCTTCTTGAGGAGACACACAACGATGAAACGCCCCTGTTACGCTGCAATGATGCAGCTCCCTATTGACAATGGTCATTGACTTGGATCGCCGGATTATCTGCTGGGCCAAAGTTTCATCATCTGGTAACTCGCCCCGGTTCATGTATGCCAGGTATGGGACGGTCCAATCCGGAATAACGTGAAGAGCCGCTACCAAATGAGCTTCTGGGTTAGGCACAGCCAAATCCTCCTCCATAGATATTTTGACTGACAGATTATGCAGCACATCTAGAAAGGTATTGGGTGGCACCGGTTTACGTTGAGAGCCTAAGCGACTTAAAGCATATGCCGCTTCATTCTTTCGCCGATCTATATGGTCAACCTGATAACCCTTGAAATGACCAGCCACTATATCCACCTCTCGTCTATAAGCCGCCATGAGTGGATCCTTGGAATCCCAAGTGCCAGACACCTGCTGAGCCACTAGGTCCGAGTCACCAAAGCACTTAACCCGGCTTAAATTCATCTCCTTAGCCATCCGAACACCAAGGAGCAAGGCCTCATACTCAGCTGCATTGTTAGTGCAAGGGAACATTAAACGGAGAACATAACAAAACTTATCAACTCGTGGGGAAGTTAATATGACTCTAGCCCCCGAGCCCTCCAATTGTCTGGACCCATCAAAATGAATAGTCCAATAAGTGTTGTCTGGCTTTTCCTCCGGTGCCTGCAACTCTATTCAATCATTGATGAAGTCCACAAGTGCTTGGGATTTGATTGTTGTGCGAGGTGTATAGTTTAACCCGTGAGGCCCAAGCTCAATAGCCCATTTGGCAATCGGGCCAGTTGCTTCTCTGTTTTGGATTATATCTCCCAAGGGGGCTGAACTGACCACTGTGATAGGATGACCCTGAAAATAATACTTGAGCTTCCGGCTTGCCATGAAAACCCCATACACCAGCTTCTGCCAATGTGGGTATCTCTGTTAGGACTCAATAAGCACCTCACTGATATAATAAACATGTCGTTGAACCGGATACTCTTTTCCAGCCTCCTTGCGCTCCACAACAATAGCCACACTAACAGCCCGGGCATTAGCAGCCACATATAGCAATAAGGGCTCTTTATCGACCGGAGCCGCAAGGATAGGTGGCTTGGCTAACTGCTTCTTCAAATCCTCAAACTCTTTATCAGCAGCATGACTACAGACGAAGTGATCCGTCTTCTTTAGCATCTGATACAAAGGGATAGCCTTCTCCCCATGGCGACTGATAAACCGTCTTAAGGCTGGAATTCGGCCAGCCAAACGCTGAACATCGTTGATACATGCCGGTTTAGCCAGAGATGTGATAGTTGTGATCTTCTCCGGATTAGCTTCAATCCCCCTGTTAGACACCAGAAAACCTAAGAGCTTGCCTGCCGGTACACCAAAGACACATTTGGCCGGATTAAGCATCATCTTATAAACCCGGAGGTTATCAAAAGTTTCCTTCAAGTAATCTATCAATGTTTCCTATTTTCTGGATTTCACCACAATATCATCCACATGAGCATGAACATTACGCCCAATCTGTTTATGAAGACAATTCTGGACACAGCGCTGATAAGTCGCCTGGGTACTCTTGAGCCCAAAAGGCATAGATACATAGCAAAAGGCTCCAAAGGGAGTTATGAAAGTTGTCTTCTCTTGGTCCTTAACTGCCATTTTGATCTGATGATAACCAGAATAAGCATCCAGAAAACACAAATGGTCACAACCTACTGTAGCATCAATAATTTGATCAATACGAGGGAGAGCAAAGGGATCAGCTGGACAGGCCTTGTTCAAGTCTGTGAAATCCACACACATGCGCCAAGTGCCGTTTTTCTTAAGTACCAGCACTAGATTAGCTAGCCACTCAGGGTGAAAGACCTCCACAATAAACCGTGCTGCCAAAAGCTGGGTTACCTCCTCACCAATAGCCTTACGCCTCTCCTCGTTGAAGCGGCGGAGAAACTGCCTGACCGGTTTAAACTTAGGATCTATGTTAAGAGTGTGCTCAGCGAGTTCCCTCGGTACACCTCGCAGGTCAGAAGGCTTCCATGAAAAGATGTCCCGGTTCTCACGAATGAACCCGATGAGCGCGCTTTCCTATTTTGGATCGAGGTTAGCACTGATGCTGAACTGCTCGGATGAATCACCATGAACAAAGTCAACTAGCTTAGTCTCCTCAACCAATTTAAATTTCAGCGGCGGATCATGCTCTGTAGTTGTCTTTTTCAAAGAAGTCATGTCTGCCGGATCAACATTGTACTTATAAAATTTCAGCTCCTCTGTAGCACAAACCGACTCCGCATAAGCCGCATCACCCTCTTCACATTCCAAAGCAATCTTCCTACTCCCATGCACTGTGATGGTCCCCTTATGATCCGGCATCTTAAGTTGCAGATAAACATAACAAGGCCTTGCCATGAACTTAGCATAAGCCAGCCGGCCGAACAATGCATGGTATGGACTCTTGATTTTCACCACTTCAAAAGTCAACACCTCTAATCTTGAATCATGATCGTCTCCAAAAGCAACCTCTACAGCTATCTTGCCAACTGGGTATGCCGATTTACCAGGCACCACACCATGAAAGACGGTGTTCGACAGTTTAACATTCTTATCTGTCAATCCCATGCGACGGAAGGTTTCATAGTAAAGGATATTGATACTGCTTCCTCCATCCATAAGCACCTTGGTGAACTTATACCCCCCCCAACCTGAGGTGCCACCACCAAGGCCAGATGACCCGGATTATCAACCCGGGGTGGATGATCCTCTCGACTCCACAAAATTGGTTGTTCAGACCAGCGCGGATAACGAGGTACAGCCGGTTCAACGGAGTTCACGGACCTTTTATGAAGCTTCTAATCACACTTACATAAGCTTGTGCTGAAGACGTGGTACTGCCCACTATTCAACTGCTTCGGATTGCTCTGATAACCCGGTTGCTGCTGCTGTTGATTCCCCTGATGGTTATAACCTCCCTGGTTGCCCTGACTGCTTTGATTGCCATGTCCGGTTTGGTTGCCTTGGAATCCTGAACCGGAACTGCCACCACCATAACCCGGTCCATGGAAACCGCCTCCTGAACCGCCGGGCGGTGCATGGTCGTATTCAAAGAGATTTGAATTTTTGAACTCCCGCATAATGAAGCAATCCTTCCAAAGATGTTTAGCTGGCATTACCTTCGACTCATGCTTTGGGCAAGGTTGATTTAACAGGCGCTCAAGATTGGGACCTGACCCTCCACCCCGATGGGGCGGTTTACCCTTGCGCCGCTGACCGTTATCCTGGGTGTAGGTGTTAGCCACAAAGTCCAAGCTATTATCCGCCTTGCGTTTACTGTTGTTCCCATGACCTGACGGGTTATGCTGCTGTCCTTTGGTGTTGCCGCTCTTCTTTCCCTTCCCTGTCTTGTCGTCATCGGACTCGGTGTCCTTGGTACTATCAGAGTCGGCATACTTCACCAGAGCCGCCATAAGTGTTCCCATGTCATTGCAATGGCGTTTGAGCCATCCCAACTTCAGCTTCAAAGGTGCAAACTGGCAATTGCCTTCCAATGTTAAAATTGTTGTGTCGGTGTTGAGGCGGTCTGATGAATGCAAAATCTCCGAAACCCGGTGCACCCAGCGGGTTGTTGATTCTCCTTCCTCCTAGACACAGGCAGCTAAATCCACGATTGACATGGGCTGCTTGCATGTATCCTTGAAATTCTAGATGAACTGGGCCCTTAACTCGGCCCACGACCCAATGGAGTTGGCCGGCAGGTTTTTCAACCATGTGCGAGATGTTCCCTCCAACATCATGGTAAAGTATTTGGCACACGCCGCCTCGTCCACATCTAGCATCTCCATTGCCATCTCATAGCTTTCCACCCATGACTCGGGGGATAAATCGGCAGTGTAATTCGGCACCTTGTGCGGGCCTTTGAAATCCTTGGGTAGCCGTACATTGCGCAGTGCTGGGACAAGACATGGTACCCCCAAAGAACTGGAGGTAACCCCTAGTTCCACCGACGTTGTTGGACGAACCGGAGTGAGTTGGCAGGCCTCATGTTGCGTCGCTAACTCGGCCCTTTGACATGCCCTAGCGCGATCCACTACATCCTGAGCATTGCCACCGCCAGCCGCCGGGTTATGGCCGCGGGGCGGATTACGATTCCGCTCACTACTTGATACGGCCGGTTCATCGATATGCCTAATGTAGCTTCGGCTCGGGCGGGGAGTAGAATGAATCCTTTCGCGGCTATATGAATAAGCCTACTACTGAGTCAAGGCCGTCTGAAGGAGCTCCCTAGCCCGTCGTGTTTCAACTGCTACTGGGGATTCGCCATCAATTGGGAGAGCTGCCAACCATGAAGCGGCGGCAACGATGTTATCCAACGGGTTAGAATAATGACACGTGGGTGTTGAGACGCGTCGTGATGGGACATCGTTCCGACGAGGCTGTGGGGGCGGATCCATCACGCGCGGCTGAACCGGTGCCCCAGTCACAGGTGCCTCTGCCCGGTTTACCGCTGGCTGGTTGCTGGTGCCTGCTCCTGGTGTGTTAAAGAGGTTTCTTCCTTCGTAACCCAGTGGCAGGTGAGATCGGTACCTTCTCCTCATGACGTCATCTGACGCACTCTGGTCCAGCATAAGCCGACAGGCCTGTGCCTCTAACCCGGCCCGCTCAGCGGCCATCCTGGTGTTCTCCGCTGCCAGATCCACCTTAGCCTAAGATATCTGATCTTTCACCTTTGCAATCTCCATGTTGTGCTAGTCCTGGTTTGTCGCGTCAATCTCCGCTGCCAGCAACGTTGCCAAAGCGTCGAACAAATCGGACAAAACCTGAGCCGGAGGTGGTGTAGAGCCCCCTGCTCCTGCTGGTGTTGCTGCTGCTGAATCGGAAATAATTGTTGCAGCGTGATGTCTACTACACAACCTTCTTCTTGTAGACGTTGTTGGGCCTCCAAGTGCAAAGGTTTGTAGGACAGTAGCAAATTTCCCTCAAGTGGATGACCTAAGGTTTATCAATCCGTAGGAGGCGTAGGATGAAGATGGTCTCTCTCAAGCAACCCTGCAACCAAATAACAAAGAGTCCCTTGTGTCCCCAACACACCCAATACAATGGTAAATTGTATAGGTGCACTAGTTCGGCGAAGAGATGGTGATACAAGTAATATATGGATAGTAGATAAAGGTTTTTGTAATCTGAAAATATAAAAACAGCAAGGTAACTAATGGTAAAAGTGAGCGTAAACGGTATTGCAATGCGTTGAAACAAGGCCTAGGGTTCATACTTTGAAAGTGCGTTATATCGACTAGAGGGGGGTGAATAGGAGATTTTTATGAAAGTCTTCAGAACATGGGATTTTTGAAGACAAACGATAAAAATAGACCTATTACCATGCAGCGGAAGGTAGACTACACTAGGCAAACCATAGTCAAGTATTCAATAAAGTGAAAGCACAAAGACTAATAGCAGCTAGGTAGTAAGGATCAGATAGGAAGATATTGTGAAGCCAAACAGAACACGCAGTCACTCAGTGAAGACAAATGATAGAGCAAACATACAATGACTTCACAAGGAGTAACAGTAAGTAACGTGAAGTGAAGATGAAACCAGTGACTCGTTGAAGACAATGATATGTTGAACCAGTTCCAGTTGCTGTGACAACTGTACGTCTGGTTGGAGCAGCTAGGTATTTAAACCTTAGGACACACAGTTCCGGACACCCAGTCCTGAACACGTAGCTCAGAACACCCAGTCCTCACCGTATTCTCCTTGAGCTAAGGTCACATAGACCTCGTCCAATCACTCTGGTAAGTCTTCAAGGTAGACTCCCAAACCTTCACAGACTTCGTTCACTGGCAATCCACAATGTCTCTTGGAAGCTCAGAACGCGACGCCTAACCGGCTGGAGGATGCACAGTCCTCAAGTGTAATAAGTCTTCAGATCACACAGACAAGAAGACTTAAGTGATGCCCAATTCTCTCTGGCTCTGGTGGTTAGGTCTTTATCCTTGCAAGGAATTCTCTCTCAAAGGCTTCGAGGTGGGTTGCTCTCAAACGACAAAAGCCGTGCTTTCAATCTGAGCAGCCAACCGTTTATGGTTGTAGGGGGTGGGCTATTTATAGCCACTTGGCAACCCGACCTGATTTGTCCGAAATGACCCTGGGTCACTAAGGAACTGACACGTGTTCCAACGGTCAGATTTCAAACTCACACGGCAACTTTACTTGGGCTACAAGCAAAGCTGACTTGTCCGACTCTGGACAAGATTCGCTCTCATTGTCTTCACTCGAAGACATAGGTTTTTGGTTTAGGCATCACTTCAGTCATTCTGACTGGTTCTCTTGGACCCCACTTAACAGTACGGTGGTTCGTATGACTCAACACAAAAGAAAAAGAACTACGAAAGATCTAAGTCTTCGAGCTCCATAGGCTTCATATCGTGTCTTCTCTTGTCATAGTCTTCAATGTGAATATCTTCATATACCACCTTTGACTTCAATGTCTTCATACATTTTTAGGGGTCATCTCTGGTAGTAAAACCGAATCATGAGGGACTTCTACCTGTGTTATCCTGCAATTCTCACAAACACATTAGTCCCTCAACTAGGTTTGTCGTCAATACTCCAAAACCAACTAGGGGTGGCACTAGATGCACTTACATACTTTCGCTAGTGCAAGTTCCCTCAACAATAATAACATAATTGGATCATATAACTATCCCTCAACATGCAACAAAGAGTCACTCCAAAGTCACTAATAGCGGAGAACAAACAAAGAGATTATGGTAGGGTACGAAACCACCTGAAAGTTATTCTTTCCAATCAATCCATTGGGCTATTCCTATAAGTGTCACAAATAGCCCTAGAGTTTGTACTAGAATAACACCTTAAGACACAAATCAACCAAAACCCTAATGTCACCTAGATACTCCAATGTCATCTCAAGTATCCGTGGGTATGATTATATGATATGCATCACACAATCTCAGATTCATCTATTCAACCAACACATAGAACCTCAAAGAGTGCCCCAAAGTTTCTACCGGAGAATCACGACGAAAACGTGTGCCAACCCCTATGAATTGGTTCATGGGCGGAACCCGCAAGTTGATCACCAAAACATACATCAAGTGAATCACGTGGTATCCCATTGTCACCACAGATACGCATGGCAAGACATACATCAAGTGTTCTCAAATCTTCAAAGACTCAATCCGATAAGATAACTTCAAAGGGGAAACTCAATCCATTACATGAGAGTAGAGGGGGATAAGAAACATAAGATCCAACTATAATAGCAAAGCTTGCGATACATCAAGATTGTACCACCTCAAGAACACGAGAGAGAGAGAGATCAAACACATAGCTACTGGTACATACCCTTAGCCCCGAGGGATAACTACTCCCTCCTAGTCATGGAGAGCACCGAGATGATGAAGATAGCCACCGGAGAGGGATTGGCCCCTCCGGCAGGGTGCCGGAACGGGTCTAGATTGGTTTTCGGTGGCTACAGAGGCTTCTGGCGGCGGAACTCCCAATCTATTGTGCTCCCCGGTCGTTTTAGGGTATATGGAGATATATGGGAGGAAGAAGTGCGTTAGGGGGGCCACGAGGAGCCCACGAGGGTGGAGGGCGCGCCTAGGGGGTGGGCGCGCCCCCCTGCCTCATGGCCTCCTCATTGATCCCCTGACGTGCACTCCAAGTCTTCTGGGCTTCTTCGGATCCAAAAATAAGTTCCGTGAAGTTTCAGGTCAATTGGACTCCGTTTGATTTTCCTTTTCTGCGATATTCTAAAACAAGGAAAAAACATAAACTGGCACTGGGCTCTGGGTTAATAGGTTAGTCCCAAAAATAATATAAAAGTGTATAATAAAGCCCATAAACATCCAAAGTTGATAATATAATAGCATGGAACAATAAAAAATTATAGATACATTGGAGACGTATCACGGCGGCGGAAGAGTGCTGCACCAATTGTGTACCGGGCATGAAGATCACAACTCGGCTCGGCAGTTCAAGGAGGTCCGGAATACTGTTGCCATCGGAAGCACCACTAATCCGGCCATCATGCAGCTGGTAAAGCGACTCGGTCTCTCCAGTTGAAGACTCATCATCAGAGTAGACAACAGTTTTGCCACCAGATGCCGATCTATCCTCATATTCCGCTCCATGGATGACACCTACGAAGGCGTGCTTTACGGTGGGCTGAACCTGGGCAGATCTTGCACGCTGAGCCATCTCGATGATGTCAGTGCAGATGTCCAGCTCAGGGCCCGGTTCGCCGATCTTGCCGATGAAGACGTGAATTCCACCAAAGGGGACCCGGTACCCGTAATCAATTGAGCCAACCTCGGGGCTCCATCCTGCGTCGTCAATGTAGAGCTTGCCGCGACGACTCTTAGTCATCTAGCCCATAGTGTATCCCTTGATTCCTTCGAAGCTGCCCTTCAAGAACTCAAAACCATCGTGCGATAGCCCCACGGTGGGCACCAACTATCGTGGTTTTGTCACGGCAGATGTCCTTGTGAAAGGACTTAGTCGTGGAGCCATCACTACGGGTTAGCTTAAAGGGGTTAAAGCGGACAAAGGACGCAAGAGTTTATACTGGTTCGGCCACTTATGGTGAAGGTGAGAGCCTAATCCAGTTGTGATGCAATTGCTAGGGTTTCGATGACCAGGGAGCGAATCCGCTTTGCCTGGTTCTCGAGTTTTTGTGTCTTGTCCCTAAACCTCCGCCGGGTCGCCCCTTTATATACATAGGTCGATGCCCATCGGTTTACAGAATCCCGAGGCTGGCTCATAATCGTGCCCAGCTCGATCTCTACTCTTTCTATCTTACAATACAAGTTATATATCAATGTCGGTTTATGTCTATAGGCCTTAACCCGCCTTTGGGCCTTGGTCTTTCATAAAGTGTCACCATCTTTGTCTTCATGGGCTTGAAATAAAATAATCATTATGGGGATAACCCGGCCTCTCTTGGCCGGTTTACGTCCAGTAGTAATATCCCCAACAGGAGGGGTGTGGCGTACAGCAAAACGGATGAAGCGGACTTGTGGTGGAGCGCTACGGTCGAAATGGGGGTCCTGTTCATCGGGAGGGGTGTGGCGTACCGCAAAAAGGGAGTCCACGAGATACTGTTCATCTCCACCGTCGACTCCCTCCATGGGCTACTGTTCATCCGCCGTCGACCTCCTCCAGCCTCCACCTGCGACTGTTCATCCAAGGGCTCATGTTCATCCAGCCTCCACCACGTGCTCCTCCACCGGCTATTGTTCAAGCAGCCCTCTCCATGGGGTCTTGTTCAACCACCCCTCCACGGGCTATTGTTCATCTATCCCTCCACCGGCTACTATTCAACCATCCCTCCACGGGGTCCTGTTCATCCACCCCCCAACCGGCTCGATCGATCGGGGTCCTATTCATCCAGTGGTAACGACCTCTACTACCATATGGGGTCCTGTTCATCCAACCCCCCACCAGGAACTGTTCATCCAAACCCCACCCCCCACACCCCCCAACAACGCTCACTGTTCATCCAGAGGCAGCATCGATTGGCTTTAGTTAGCAGCAGTAGCGAAGGAATCACTCGTGTTCAGTTAACAGCAAGGGATCGATCGATCGCTCGGGTTCAGTAACGCGTAGCTTGCAGTGCAATCGCTCGGGTTCAGTTAGGCGAATGCCTCGCTCGGGTCCAGTTAGATCCCAATGCCTCGTACCCACGCGCGTATGTGTACGAGAGAAACACGCATCACTCGGCCCCCGACCACCCATTGTAACCGGGAACTCCCCGATATTTTCCTCTCCCTCGCTTCTACCATGGTTTTTTTCCGTCATTGACGGCCCAAAGAATGCCATGCAGCTGCGTCTCCGGCCCGCCCAAGACGAAAAGCACATTTTCTTTCATGACTTTTTGTCATAGAAGTAGGAGCCCACCACATCTATGATGATACCGGCTTTTGTCACAATTATCGTCATAGAAGTGTCATAAGCATGACAGAAAAAAAATTCGTTCTGCCCAAAATGTCACGGATGTGTCTTTTTTTGTAGTGATTGAAGTGCTCCTGAAGAGGACGAAGGACGGGCGGTCAATCATCCACAGGCACTAGCCTAAAGTTGCAAATACCTTCAACATGAATGAAGGCTCAATATTCGCCTTCCGCTTCAGCAGTTTTCTAGATGAGATGCATCTATCTATGCACCATCTACGATGCTAATTTCAAAAGTTTCTACATGTTGCAAGTGAAACTTGGTGCTGGTGCAGTTGTGTAATGGGGTAGCTGAGTGCTGAAACGTTTAGCGGAGACTAACTGTGTATTCTGATGTATTTCAATTATGAAATCATACTTCCTTAATATGGAAATGAAATATATTATGTGCTTAATATGAATGTCAATTAGATTAATAAATAGATTATTAATAATAGGTAAATTATCCTGCTAATGGCGAATTAGCCTGCTAATTGGGTTTTGCTATTGCAAACGGTTATTGAGAAAATATCGTGGGCGATGACCTCAGGCAACGCACACAGTTTCTAGGAATAAACCATGTTGGATCAATGAACAATCACACACGACCTTCTCTTGAAAACTGTTTGCATTAGGCCACCTTGCACAAACGTTTACCACATAAAAACTATGTGTGATGGACAGCCTTTGCCACACAGTTTCTTCTACGCACCGTGTCTAATGGATTCAATAACGCAAACGATAAAATTGTTAATATCGTGTGTGATGTACCTGCGGACGAAAACATTTTCCTTGGAGCGACTGTGTGGGATGTATATACGAATGGAAACGTTTAGCGGAGACTAACTGTGTGGGATGTACTTACGACCGGAAACGATTTCGTCTGTATAATTGTATTTTTAGCACTACTATACATATAATCGTATTTGATCACTCGTCGGTCGCACACGACCTCATTTTGCCGAGCGTGTGTGCCAGGAGGGCATATCCCTGACAGTTTCTGGGTCGTGTGGGAAGGACCCCCCTATCGCCCACACTCACTTCACGGTGGTTCCAAATGTCATCGCGGAAAGGGGTTCAAAACCGTTTGTATAGCACCTCGATGTACCAGTGAAGTAGTTCATATTGAAATCTATTAAAAGACATATATTTCACACAATATGAAAATCTCTCTAACCAAGGTAGGGATGAGGATTATATGTCTAACTGGAGGGAGTAGTAAAAGCTCTCCTCGTCTTGCGAGCCATCGCGCGTGTGGGCATGGGAGAGGGCGTAGGCATAGTAAGCTTCTACTCGTCCTGCGAGGCACTGCGCGCGTGGGTGAGGGAGAGAGCGTAGGAGTAGTAAGCAAGCTTCTCCTCATTCTGCGAGTTGATGGGACACATCAAAGTACTAGTACATAAGGGCCTACTTTTCGGTATATATGGCTTAATTTGAAAATCTCTCTAACCAAAGTAGATGGTGAGTGGTGGAATAAATTTGTTACTATAGTTCGCAAAAGTACTGAACATGTGATGGTGAACGGAGGGAGTACGACACCATTAGTACTACAGTTCTTTTGGAAGGATTTGCACTAGTCCCTCTCATTCACATGTTCACAGTTCCATCTTCAATAAAATGTTGTGTGCAAGGATTAAGAGAAAACTCGGCATTGCATGTACTCCCTCAATCCATATAGGGTTTGAAATGTATTTTCGAGGCATATGTTAGAGAAATAACATGACATGCAACTTACACAAATCATAACATCAAATTCGTACATGGTCATTGTACTACTAACACATGCATGTGTTGCAATTAGTACGTAGTACATGATAGTAAAGACTCATGAACTAGTATAGTACTAGTTCATTGCTTGGTTTAGATTTGGAATTGAGGCCCATAAACCAGAAGGGAGGGAATATTATTTTCTGGAACCATCCCCATACGGCCATACTTCATGTTTCGAAGAAGGGTTATATGCCTTGCTGCAACAGTACCGTCCAATTCGGGTAAAATAAACAGTGCTGTCCAATCTTCACGTGTGGTATTTTTCTTGGAAAATTACTGTACAAGAGGATTCAACTGTGTGTGAAATGATGTTTTGCTTCATGTATCTAACTTACTATTGGAAAGGTGGGGCTTTGAGATTGACGGGTCATTAGTCATTATTACTGTGGCGTAATGATCGGGGTGACCGGGTGAATCTTCCTTGCGGTTGTGCACTCATAATTTGGTGCACGACACATGGACCTGGATGTTGGATGCCCCACATATCGAGGAAAGGAAGTATTGTACTTCTAGAATGGTTTCTCGCAATGCTATCAACCTTTCAACATTTTTTTATATATATACTGTGCTGGTAAATATAATTTCTTAGTGATATAAAATTATACTAGTACAATGCTACGAAGCTTTCAGCTTTTGTTTCATGTGTCTTGCCTTGAAGGTTCGTTACAACATTCCATCAAATACAAAGCAAAATAATATGCATGCTAATGCATATCAATGATTCACATATCATACCCAATATTTACTTCACTACTTAAGAAAAAAGTTGTGAGAAGGTGTACAAATAAAGAAAAAAATGATCGATCTTGTCCCTAATCATGCTTTCATTTCCTGGCCATGGTGGACATGTTGGTAGCCACTTTCATGTGGCTTGTTGATGCTCACTAAGACATGTTGGGAAAGGGAAAAAAACAAGTAGCAGTTGGATGCAAGCACCGTCCCTTCATTTTGTGCAGTTTCACTAAAATGAAGCTGAGCATCCCTGTTCACAAGGATATTGGATAAATATGTTGCAATAATAGTGGCACTATTGATGAAACATGGAAAGTACACCGGCCGAGCTACATTCTAGGCAAAGAAGTAGAGAAGATCCACATGGAGCGATGTGGGAAGGCGGGCGGTGGAGCAAGGTGATAACCCACAAGTATAGGGGATCGTTTGTAGCCGTTTTCGATAAATAAGTGTCGAACCCAACGAGGAGCTAAAGGTAGAACAAATATTCCCTCAAGTTCTATCGACCACCGATACAACTCTACGCACGCTTGATGTTTGCTTTACCGTAAACAAGTATGAAACTATTTGGCAAGAATATATCTACAACTACTTTGCGGGAATAAAACTACGAATAAATTGCAAGGTAAGAAAAGTGGATAGCTTTTGTCAACGAGAAATTTATTTGTCCCTAGGAAATCGATAACAAGTACCGGTAATAATTCTTGCAATTTTATATGAGTGTCACACCCTGATTTTCATGCCACAACACTTAAGCTAACAATCATGATAAAATGTGGTTTGACAAAAAAATTTGAGTGTTTTAGACCTTGGCCTGATTGGATTTTTGTCTGTTGTTTGCAAGTGCTCTAAAAATCAAATAAATCCTCCAACTCCTATACTTCATCTCCTTGCTCCAAACTCTTGAACCAATGATCATGCCATGTGTATAGGACATAAAAATAATTTCTTACAAAAATAATTTGGCCAAATAGTATTTTTAAAAATTAGTTTTCCAAAAACCCCTGAATTAGGGTTTACACTGCAAGTACTTAATTAAGGGCAGTAAAAATCTATCCAAAAATATATTTGACTCCTATTAGATATAGGATACCCAGAAACCACAAAAATATAATTTTAAAAGTTATTTTCCTATTTTATTTAAAATCTTTTTCTTAAGGCCAGAAATGGTCTTTAATAGGGAAAAATTATTTTATTGTTTCAAAAATATTTGAGAAAAATTAGGGAAACTCAGTGGACATATATTTTCCATATATATGAGTTTAAACACATGGTCATGTTCAAAATATTGGAAAAACCTCCCAAAACCATTTCTGCCCATTTCAAGGATTTAAAATATTTCTACAGGAAATATTCCCCAACAATTCCAAAAAAGTTCTAGAATGTCACATATGACATGTTTGATGATCTTGCAAAGTATCATGTCATGGAGAATAGTATAACCCCATGAAATCTACTCAAAACCATTTCTGTCCATTTTGAAGTTTGAGCAACTTTACATCGCCAAACATGTCCAAATGTTCTCAAACCTTGTGAACATGCTCAAATGGTGTAATAATGCATCTAGACCAAATGGCACAAGTTGGAGAGAATGTTATCTTGATCAAAGTGCCCCAAAACCCTCTCTGACCAGAATCAAATCTGAACAAGTTTGTACTACCAACTTTCTCACCTTGACCCCAACTTTTGTGAGCATGTTCACATGACCAAATGAGGCCACTACACCAAGTGGTGCATCAAGGAGAAGTGATTTGCTCAACTAGATCTACACAAGTCCATTTCTGATAATTTCTATTGTTTACAAAAGTTGCATTGGCAACTTTGCCCAAATAAGCTCCAAATGGGTGGAAGGCCCTAATTATATGTGTCATTTCACCCTGTGGAGTCTCATGGCAATTGGAAATCTTTTTCTTACCAAAACCATTATCAAACACCTTCTGCCACTTTTCAAAAATCACCATTTTGACCACTAAAACTATTCTCCTTGAGCTCAAGTTTTTACCACAGCTCCTCCTAGTCCTCTCCTACCTCCAGTAACTCTTCCCTGGCCTCAGCTCAATGATTAAGGGGTAAAATGCCCCCTTTTACCTCCCTGGACAGCCCCTCTCTCCCTCTTCTTCTACCTCTCTCCTCTCCTACTGGCCACCCAGGGCATCCAAGGCCATCTCCTACTTCTTTACTCCTCCCTAGAGCTACCAGACATGCTTGGCCATGCCCAATTTACCAAAAAAATGGCATGCCGGCCATTTGCACGCTCTGGAGCGCGCTACAGTGCGCTCCTGCATTGTTGCCGCCCCCTTCCAATCGCCTCCGGCCACCTCGGGCCTCCCCAGCATGCCCGACGATGCGCCTTGACGTCTGCGACATGCCACGCCTCTGTTCCCCTCTTCCTTCTCCCTCCTCTGGCCCAGCTCGCACGCGCGCTGGCCGCCCGAGCGCGCCAATGGCACGGGTCACACGCGTGGCGTCTCTGACCCCTCCCCACTCTCTTCCTTAGCTCCCCTCGGCGTAGTCCACACCCAGCAACACCCCAGACTCGGTGCCAGCTCCTCCCGAGCCCTGTGGCAACGAGCAGGAGCTCGCCGGCGCACGAGTCCACGGCAACCCACCGTTCGCCTATTTAAGGGCCTCCCCGAGCCCTCCTCTCCTCACCACTCGCTCTATCACAACCCTAATCACCCCCCTACACCACTTGTTCCTCCCCAGAAGCTCTCGAGCTCGAGATCGAGCTTGAGCTCCGCCGCGGTGGCTCACCGTCGTTCTCACGTTGGAAGCTCTCCCCGATGCTCCTAAGCCTCGATCTGGAACCCCCGCACTCCACTGATCCTTTCCCCCTGTTTCCCCTCTCTATAGCTGTCGGAAACGGCAGGAACCGCCGCCACCAGGAGCTCCTCCGCCATGCCTCCTCATCGCCTGCGAACCAGACCACCCCGGCGACCGCAACCACCTCTAACCGAACGGCGACTCGACGCTGAGTCCATTTGTGCCCCTGCCCGACCTCGCCGTGCCCTACATCGATGCTTGTGAGCTCGTCGGCCCTTTGTCACAGGGTTAGGGATGACAGGCGGGCCCCGCCTGTCAGCCTCTCCTCTCCATCGCCCCTCTCTCTCTCGCTGATGCCTGGGCCCCGCCCGTCAGGTTTAAATCTGGCGCGCGCGCGTGCACCAGTGCGCTGGGCCGCCTCTTTGGCTGGGCCTACTGCGCTGCGGCAGTTCTGGCCCAGCAGGCACAGAGCCCTTTTTCCTTTTCTTTTTCTGTAACTTTTCCAAAAAATCCACACGATTAAATAATAATCCAAATGCAATAATTCCAACTCCTAAATTCTTGTAATAATCCCACCTATTTATTGGTGTTGTTTGCACATTTTTCCAGAAAACTTTTCTTCACACATATTTCGTAAAACCCTATTTTTCCATTTCTGTGATAAACTTTAGAAAATCACAGAGAGCTCAAAATTGATCCAAATGCCATGATTCAAATTCCTAGATGCTTCTAAGTTCATAACTTAGTTTATGAACATTTTTCTCAATACTTTCTGTACCACACAAAATAATGAGCCATTTCTTCATATTTGTCAACTTTGTAAATTCATAGGAAAATCATTTGAACTCCAAATCCAGTGAAACCAACTCCTAGATGCTTCTAAAATCATGGTTTGTTAAATGGGTGCCTTTGCTAATTTTTCAAAAATATATTTCTGTACACTTCTTGCAAATCCATAACCCCTTGATTCCATCATATCAAAATGTTTAGAAACATCCACTGACCCAACTCCAATGAAACCACTCTGGTTATTTTTCATATAACCAGAGATGTCCTAGAAAAGTCAAATTAATATTTTTAGAGCACTTTTATTTTTTGCCTTGTTGTGTTGCTTATTACGGTTGCTTTCGACGATAGTTGACGAAGTAGACGAAATGCTCGGAGTTGGACCAGAGATATTTGAAGACCTCGAAGACTTTGTTAAAACAGGAAAGCATCCCTTTGACCATGTCTATGAAACCCTTTTTATGCATGACATATAGCACCATATTCTTGTTGCAATGGAATCATGATGAGGTGGAACCACTTTGATGGTTTGCCTCCGTTACTTCCTCGTTGATACTTGCATTGTGCATGACCCTACCTCCTTATGAGGGTTATGCCGGTGGGAGTAGATAGGATGCTAAAATAGTTGCTACGCAAAAAGGGAAGGGAATATGCATGGTGATGGAGACAAAGTATTTTCAAAAGACTTTTCGAAAAACCCCATCGGGTGCCACTTATGCCCGGGGGAGATGATGAGTTGGGTAACCACTTGATGACGAAGTGGTGTACCGAGGCAAGTGTGTGTGTTGTTTTTCAAAACGGATTGGTTTAAGTTGCGACCGTTATTGCAACCTTACATGCGCAACCACTCTACCCTTGTATGGGAAAGGGCATTATTGATTACCTAGGCCGATACTAGCTTGGAGCCCGCATTACTAGTGACGGGAGAGTTGTTGGTGCGCTCTCTCGGGACGGGGTCGTGCTAGGTAGGGCGGCCGAGAACATTTTTATGGGGCACCGGACACACCGTTGGTACCCCGTGCTAGTGGTATGTGATGAATATGGGAGTGAGGCTCCACAATTTTAAAGTTGTGAAATGTTGGGCACGGGGGTTACTACCAATCGAGTGGACTCCATGTTAGTGTCGTCTAGGGAAAGATAGTGATCGGGTGCTTACCCCGGGTACTTGAGGTACCGCGGGTCGTGGATGACACGGAAGTTCCCCGGATCTTGTGGTTAAAGTGTGCAACCTCTGTAGAGTGTAAAACTATTCGAATAGCCATGTCCATGGTCAAGGACCGTTGGGTAACCGCTCTTGGGCTACGTCCACATGTTTACAAACCAGTGTATGTGTTTGGATAAGTGGGAAGAACTACTTGGGTCAAGTCAAAGGACTTGACATGATTGAGTTGGGTTGATGCCCACTCTATTTATGTTGATATCTGTAACCTGTCCTCATGGTTAATTGAATTCTCCTGATGCATGTCTTACAAGTTGTTGAACATGTCATTGCACTCAAAACTAGCTTTCTGCAAAAAAATTACCTATATCATGCAGTGTTGTATCTTGAACCAAAACATGGGTTGCTTGAGAGTATATTGAAAGTACTCATTGGCTTGCCACTGGGTATTTTATTGGCCAGGCATGAGAGAACATGATATATTGAAGAGTACCTTGGTGACGATCATGCGAGCTAGGACGCTTCCCAGTCAGAATGCCTGTAGGGTTAAGGCAGATGGCATGGGTCCAAGTTGTTATTAAAGATTTCTGATGCGATGATACACTCAAGACTTGACCATAATGGTCCTACTTGTGTAAAACGGTATGTATGGATGTAAGACTCTTGTTATTCAGCTCCTGTGTGTTCAGTGAGCATTGATCTCTGGGATCACTGTACACGTGCATTCGGTGATCTCGACTTATGAGTCGGGGTCCCCACAGAGCAGGTATCAGAGCCATCCTGACTATTGGAAGCCTTAGTTAGCATGGTCTTTAGATAGGGTAAAATTATTTCTAAAACTATTACTAGTTTTCAAAACTATCTATACTTCTCTTCCCTTCTTAGTTTTTCAAAAACTAAGGTATACTTTCCCCATCGATCTCTTCCCTTCAAAACTATTGCAAATGGTCGCTAGCACCCTCAAGGCCCTGACCACGGGATTCCTTGTAATTCTCGTGGATAGCCTAGAAGGAGTACACCTTGCCAAATACTCACCCACCTCTTCTGAACCCAAGATTCGCGACACCACAACAAGACGATGCCAACAGAAGATACGCCTTTGAAGAATGAGGACATGAAGACCCAGAGGATGGTGACACCTTTGAATTTGCCCCAGGATGATGCAACCTTGTCCTATGACGACCAGGGTGTAAGATATGCAAGACCATGATAGACATCGCTAATAGAGAAATCATGTCCTTACCGTTGTTGTATCGGCAACCACTGGTGGATGAGAACCTCGCCATTTGGCCCGCCTCACTATAGTGAGTAGGAAAACGGTTCTCTTCATCCCCCGCTCTTGGTGTCGATGTTTTCATCAACGTAACCGACATGTTGGACCTCTACTATGCCTTGTTAATATCATTGCATAAGGGATTACCTACCTGGTACCGCCGACGCCTTAGAAGGCAAAAGGGGTCGTCATGATTAAGAAGACAATAGAAGACTGAGTCAATGCCTGCTATGAGGAGCCACCTTCACCCCATCACTTCAATAGGTGAGAAGTTGTTGAAGAATCTTCAGGCTCAACCCCGATTGTTTCATAGAACAACTACAAGAGATGTAGCAACATCTGAGGAAAACCCAAAAGACTACATGAGGCACGAAGTAAAGCGCGACTACTGAGTCCGAGAACCCCTAGGGTAGGATGAGTCGTGTACCCCCCTATGCGCAGTCAAGTCCGTATGATGGTTCGAATAGAACCATGATTGTGTGTTGCTTGTTTTTATTTGATTGTGTTTTGATATCAGCCACCCTTTTACCCTAGGCAACTAGTATGCGGCTATATCACCTGCCTTATTTTATTGTTTGTGTTTGGCCCTATCAACCCTTGTTTGTTTGCACTTGCACTATAGAACCCCCTTTAGGCATTCCCCTCCTCTATGCTACTTTTCCCTCTCATCTCTCTCCTCAACTGAAGATCAGCAAGACAAGCTACACCAAGGATTCTACCTCGGCAACCAACTAGCAATGAATACTTCTGCTACAATCTCCACGACCAAGTGCAACCCCGAAGAATTATGTTTAACCCTCCAGACTAGAAACCCATTCCTAGACCCTTCGGGACATCACAAGATACCCCATATCGAATCTTTAACCATGTGCTTGACCCACAGAATTGCAAGAGAACCAGTTAAGCCTCCATAACCTTGCTTATCACTGGGCTCATTATGGAACTAGTGGACGTAGTGAGCAAGCACATTGTCACCCTAATATAGCATAAGAACTGACGATGACATAAGGAAGACCAATTTGAGGATATAGGAATAGAGGACAAATGACTTCATGAGTTTGTATCAGTGACCCTGAGGAATTATCTGAGACTTTGGTAAATCATGAGTGATGAATGGATTTGGCTAATACGAGATGATGCTTTTGATGGTATAAGGTTATTTGTTTGAAGGACTAGATAAAAAATTGGCATCTCAGAAACCGTGCTTAAGGATAATATAATAAAATGTTCACTCGCACACTAGAATCCTTGAAACCCTTAAGCCCTACTAAGCCGCAACATGGTCGGGTCATGACCATAGGTCTTGACTCTAGATCGAGAACACCCCGGACTATACTCAACTGTGACCACCACCAATATCCCAGCTTACTTTATGTACCCCATGAACAAAGTCTTCATGGAGTGCTTAGACAAGATAGTTGTCATCATCATTTGGTGACCTACTTGTCCACCCGAAGACGGAAGAAGAGCCATTCAGCTAGTCAAGGAACATTTGAAGACTGCCATGCCAAGGAGGAAGAACTACACCAACCACCATCGTCAAGAAGTGAACTTTCTCGTCGAAGACCAAGATTATCTTCAAACCACTCCTCTCAGAAGGACCAAGCATTTCCATGTCAAAGGGAAGCTCACTCCAAGATTTAACAACCCCCACCGAGATTGCTACGAGATGAAAGAGAAGACAGTTGCCAGCTGGAGTTACCACCTGAGTCACCCACTGTGCACAATGTTTTTCCACACGACACCACTCCAGAAACGTTTCCAACTTCCTAACTTGCCTGATCTCTATGAGGGCATTAACCACCAAGCCATCGACCCCTAGCCCAATCTAACCTACCGCGGGTTACCCATTAGCAACCTGGATCAAGAGGAGTGTCATACACGAAGCCACACCATCAAGTACTTCAAGCTCAATGGAGCACTACACGGAAGCAGAAGCAACATGAGGACTTGAAGACTACCCCAGATCCAAGTTTCTGTATCCCTTTCCGCGCCTAGTTTGGGAATCTCGGGGACGAGATTCTTGTAAGGGGGGTAGGTCTGTCACACCTTGATTTTCATGCCACAACACTTAAGCTAACAATCATGATAAAATGTGGTTTGACAAAAACTTTTGAGTGTTTTGGACCTTGGCTTGATTGGATTTTTGTCTGTTGTTTGCAAGTGCTCTAAAAATCAAATGAATCCTCCAACTCCTATACTTCATCTCCTTGCTCCAAACTCTTGAACCAATGATCATGCCATGTGTATAGGACATAAAAATAATTTCTTACAAAAATAATTTGGCCAAATAGTATTTTTAAAAATTAGTTTTCCAAAAACCCCTGAATTGAGGTTTGCACTTCAAGTACTTAATTAAGGGCAGTAAAAATCTTTCCAAAAATATATTTGACTCCTATTAGATATAGGATACCCAGAAACCACAAAAATATAATTTTAAAAGTTATTTTCCTATTTTATTTAAAAGCTTTTTCTTCAGGCCAGAAATGGTCTTTAATAGGGAAAAATTATTTTATTGTTTCAAAAATATTTGAGAAAAATCAGGAAAACTCAGTGGACATATATTTTCCATATATATGAGTTTAAACACATGGTCATGTTCAAAATATTGGACAAAACCTCCCAAAACCATTTCTGCCCATTTCAAGGATTTGAAATATTTCTACAGGAAATATTCCCCAACAATTCCAAGAAAATTCTAGAATGTCACATATGACATGTTTGATGATCTTGCCAAGTATCATGTCATGGAGAATGGTATAACCCCATGAAATCTCCTCAAAACCATTTCTATCCATTTTGAAGTTTGGGAAACTTTACATTGCCAAACATGTTCAAATGTTCTCAAAACTTGTGAACATGCTCAAATGGTGTAATGATGCATCTAGACCAAATGGCACAAGTTGGAGAGAATGTTATCTTGATCAAAGTGCCCCAAAACCCTCTCGGACCAGAATCAAATCTGAACAAGTTTGTACTACCAACTTTCTCTCCTTGACCCCAACTTTCGTGAGCATGTTCACATGACCAAATGAGGCCACTACACCAAGTGGTGCATCAAGGAGAAGTGATTTTCTCAACTAGATCTACACAAGTCCATTTTTGATAATTTCTAGGGTTTACAAAAGTTGCATTGGCAACTTTGCCCAAATAAGCTCCAAATGGGTGGAAGGCCCTAATTATATGTGTCATTTCACCCTGTGGAGTCTCATGGCAATTGGAAATCTTTTTCTTACCAAAACCATTATCAAACACCTTCTGCCACTTTTCAAAAATCACCATTTTGACCACTAAAACTATTCTCCTTGAGCTCAAGTTTTTACCACAGCTCCTCCTAGTCCTCTCCTACCTCCAGTAACTCTTCCCTGGCCTCAGCTCAATGATTAAGGGGTAAAATGCCCCCTTTTACCTCCCTGGACAGCCCCTCTCTCCCTTTTCTTCTACCTCTCTCCTCTCCTACTGGCCACCCAGGGCATCCAAGGCCATCTCCTACTTCTTTACTCCTCCCTAGAGCTACCAGACATGCTTGGCCGTGCCCACTTTACCAAAAAAATGGCATGCCGGCCATTTGCACGCTCTGGAGCGCGCTACAGTGCACTCCTGCACTGTATCCGCCCCCTTCCAATCACCTCCGGCCACCTCGGGCCTCCCCAGCACGCCCGACGATGCGCCTCGACATTTGCGACACGCCACGCCTCTGTTCCCCTCTTCCTTCTCCCTCCTCTCGCCCCAGCTCGCACGCGCGTTGGCCGCCCAAGCGTGCCAATGGCACGGCTCACACGCGCGGCGTCTCTGACCCCTCCCCGCTCTCTCCCTTAGCTCCCCTCGGCGTAGTCCACACCCAGCAACACCCCAGACACGGCGCCAGCTCCTCCCGAGCCCTGTGGCAACGAGCAGGAGCTCGCCGGCGCACGGGTCCACGGCACCCCGCCGTTCGCCTATTTAAGGGCCTCCCCGAGCCCTCCTCTCCTCACCACTCGCTCTATCACAACCCTAATCACCCCCCTACACCATTTGTTCCTCTCCAGAAGCTCTCGAGCTCGAGATCGAGCTCGAGCTCCGCAGTGGTGGCTCGCTGTCGTTCTCATGGTAGAAGCTCTCCCCGATGCTCCTAAGCCTCGATCTAGAACCCCCGCACTCCACTGATCATTTTCCCCCTATTTCCCCTCTCTATAGCTGCCGGAAACGGCCGGAACTGTCGCCACCCGGAGCTCCTCCGCCATGCCTCCTCGTCGCCGGCGAACCAGGCCACCCCGGCCATCGCAACCACCTCCAATCAAACGACGACTCGACGCTGAGTCCAGCCGTGCCCTTGCCCGACCTCGCCGTGCCCTACATCGACGCCGGTGAGCTCGTCGGCCCTCTGTCGCAGGGTTAGGGATGACAGGCGGGCCCCGCCTATCAGCCTCTCCTCTCCATCGCCCCTCTCTCTCTCGCTGACGCCTGGGCCCCGCCCGTCAGGTTTAAACCTGGCACGCACGCGTGCACCAGTGCGCTGGGCCGCCTCTCTGGCTGGGCCTGCTGCGATGCGGCTGTTCTGGCCCAGCAGGCATAGAGCCCTTTTTCCTTTTCTTTTTCTATAACTTCTCCAAAAAAATCCACACGATTAAATAATAATCCAAAAGCAATAATTCCAACTCCTAAATTCTTGTAATAATCCCACCTATTTATTGGTGCTGTTTGCACATTTTTCCAGAAAACTTTTCTTCACACATATTTCGTAAAACCCTATTTTTCCATTTCTGTGATAAACTTTAGAAAATCACAGAGAGCTCAAAATTGATCCAAATGCCATGATTCAAATTCCTAGATGCTTCTAAGTTCATAACTTAGTTTATGAACATTTTTCTCAATATTTTCTGTACCACACAAAATAATGAGCCATTTCTTCATATTTGTCAACTTTGTAAATTCATAGGAAAATCATTTGAACTCCAAATCCAGTGAAACCAACTCCTAGATGCTTCAAAAATCATGGTTTGTTAAATGGGTGCCTTTGCTCATTTTTCAAAAATATATTTCTGTACACTTCTTGCAAATCCATAACCCCTTGATTCCATCATATCAAAATGTTTAGAAACATCCACTGACCCAACTCCAATGAAACCACTCTGGTTATTTTTCATATAACCAGACTTGTCCTAGAAAATTCAAATTAATATTTTTAGAGCACTTTTATTTTCTGCCTTGTTGTGTTGCTTATTACGGTTGCTTTCGACGATAGTTGATGAAGTAGACGAAATGCTCGGAGTTGGACCAGAGATATTTGAAGACCTCGAAGACTTTGTTAAAACAGGCAAGCAGCCCTTTGACCATGTCTATGAAACCCTTTTTATGCATGACATATAGCACCATATTGTTGTTGCAACGGAATCATGATGAGGTGGAACCACTTTGATGGTTTGCCTCCGTTACTTCCTCGTTGATACTTGCATTGTGCATGACCCTACCTCGTTATCAGGGTTATGCCGGTGGGAGTAGATAGGATGCTAAAGTAGTTGCTACGCAAAAAGGGACGGGAATATGCATGGTGATGGAGACAAAGTATTTTAAAAAGACTTTTCGAAAAACCCCATCAGGTGCCACTTATGCCCGGGGGAGATGATGAGTTGGGTAACCACTTGATGACGAAGTGGTGTACCGAGGCAAGTGTGTGTGTTGTTTTTCAAAATGGATTGGTTTAAGTTGCAACCGTTATTCCAACCTTACATGCGCAACCACTCTACCCTTGTATGGGAAAGGGCATTATTGATTACCTAGGCCGATACTAGCTTGGAGCCCGCATTACTAGTGACGGGAGAGTTGTTGGTGCGCTCTCTCGGGACGGGGTCGTGCTAGGTAGGGCGGCCGAGAACATTTTTATGGGGCACCGGACACACTGTTGGTACCCTGTGCAAGTGGTATGTGATGAATATGGGAGCGAGGCTCCACAATTTTAAAGTTGTGAAATGTTGGGCACGGGGGTTACTACCAATCGAGTGGACTCCATGTTAGTGTCGTCTAGGGAAAGATAGTGATCGGGTGCTTACCCCAGGTACTTGAGGTACCGCGGGTCGTGGATGACACGGAAGTTCCCCAGATCTTGTGGGTAAAGTGTGCAACCTCTACAGAGTGTAAGACTATTCGAATAGCCATGTCCACGGTCAAGGACAGTTGGGTAACCGCTCTTGGGCTACGTCCACATGTTTACAAACCAGTGTATGTGTTTGGATAAGTGGGAAGAACTACTTGGGTCTAGTCAAAGGACTTGACATGATTGAGTTGGGTTGATGCCCACTCTATTTATGTTGATATCTGTAACCTGTCCTCATGGTTAATTGAATTCTCCTGATGCATGTCTTACAAGTTCTTGAACATGTCATTGCACTCAAAACTAGCCTTCTGCAAAAATTTACCTATATCATGCATTGTTGTATCTTGAACCAAAACATGGGTTGCTTGCGAGTACATTCAAAGTACTCATTGGCTTG
This sequence comes from Triticum urartu, assembly GCF_056163025.1. Taxonomy (NCBI): domain Eukaryota; kingdom Viridiplantae; phylum Streptophyta; class Magnoliopsida; order Poales; family Poaceae; genus Triticum; species Triticum urartu. The sequence goes on along the minus strand of NC_141876.1, from coordinate 206,441,228 downwards.
CCACTGGTTATTTTATTGGCCAGGCATGAAAGAACATGATATATTGAAGAGTACCTTGGTGACGATCATGCGAGCTAGGACGCTTCCCAGTCAGATTGCCAGTAGGGTTAAGGAAGATGGCATGGGTCCAAGTTGTTATTGAAGATTTCCGTTGTGATGATACACTCAAGACTTGACCATAATGGTCCTACTTGTGTAAAACGGTATGTATGGATGTAAGACTCTTGTTATTCAGCTTCTGTGTGTTCAGTGAGCATTGATCTCTGGGATCACTGTACACGTGCATTCGGTGATCTCGACTTATGAGTCGGGGTCCCCACAATGAGGGAGAGGCATGATCTAACATACCTTCTCTACTTGGATCATATGCACTTATGATTGGAACTCTAGCAAGCATCTGCAACTACTAAATATCATTAAGGTCATGAAACCCAACCATAGCATTAAGTATCAAGTTCTCTTTACTCCCATACACCATAGCCCACCTATCCGCGTTTAGGCTGATGTCATCCCCCGCAACACTGACAATAAGTAAACCATGAACATATTGCAACACCCTACAGCGGGGGCCCCTCACGTTTGTGCGAGACGGAGGGCACCATAGGACAGCACCATAAATAAAATATACAATCATACCAACCAATATCACGATTAACCCACAGGACAAAACGGATCTACTCAAACAACATAGGATAAACATAGATCATTGCGAAATAATATAAGGAGTTGAGCACCATGTTTAACTAGAGATTACAGCGGGGAAAAGAGGTGTTACACTGCTGCATAGAGGGGGAGAGAGTTGGTGTTGACGGTAGCGAGATTGTTGATGTAGATCGCCGTCCCGATAGTTGCCCCGGTGGCACTCCGGCGCCACCGGAAGCAAGGGCGAGAGAGCCCCCCTCCTTCTTCTTCTTCCTTGGCCTCCTCCCTAGGTGGGAGAAGTGTTTCCCCTCTGGTCCTTGGTCTCCATGGCGGTGGAGGGGTGGGAGGCCCTCCGAGATTGGATCTCCCTCTCTGTTCTCTTCTGTTTCGCGCTCCCCAAATCTGGCCGAAAACCGCTTCTTATATTCTCGGAGATCCGTAACTCCAATTGCGCCGAAATTTTAACATGATTTTTTCCGGATATAAGCTTCCTTGCGCCCTAAGTAGAGGTCCAACCGACGTACGAGGTGGGCACAACCCACCACCACGCTCCAGGGGTCTCTAGCGTGCCCTGGTGTCTTGTGCCCTTTGTGGGCCTCCGTTTGCGGTGATTCCAACTCTCAAAAATCATATATATTCCAAAATAATTCTCCGTGAAATTTTATTGCATTTGGACTTCGTTTGATATGGATACTCAGCGATACAAAAAAATGCAGAAAACAAGAACTGGCACTAGGCACTGGATCAATAGGTTAGTCCAATAGATCATATAAAAAGTTGCCAAAAGTGTATAAAAGTTGTATAATATTGGCATGAAACAATCAAAAATTATAGATACGACGAAGACGTATCAGCATCCCCAAGTTTAATTCCTGCTTGTCCTCGAGCAGGTAAATGATAAAAAAGATAATTTTTGATGTGGAATGCTACCTAGCATAAACTTGATCATATATCAAATCATGGCATGAATATTAAGACATAAGTGATTCAAAGAAATATTCTATAATTTGACATAAAGACATCAATACTCAGGCATCCCAACAAGCAATCGTGTCTTTCAAAATATCAATGCTAAGGAAAGTTATCCCTACAAAATCATATAGTCTTGTCATGCTCTGTCTTCTTAACACAAAGTATTTATCATGCACAACCCCGATGACAAGTCGAGCAATTGGTTCATACTTTTTAAAGCGCTTCATCTTTTTCAAATCTCACACAATACATGAGCCCAAGCCATTGATATAGCACTACAGGTGGAATAGAGTATAATGATAGGGGTAAATATAGAGAAGACAAAAATGTAGAAAGTCTCACATCGATGCGGCTAACCAACGGGCTATGGAGATGCCCATCAATCGATATCACTGTGAGGAGTAGGGATTTCCATGCAACGAATGCACTAAGAGCTATAAGTGTATGAAAGCTCAATATGAAAACTAAGTGGGTGTGCATCTAACCCTATAATGAAATATTCCCACTATTCTATGAAAGTGACAACATAGGAGACTCTCCATATGAAAAACATGGTGCTACTTTGAAGCACAAGTGTGGTAAAGGATACTAATAATGCCCCTTCTCTCATTGTTTATTTTTGTTTTCTTTTTTTTCCTTTTTCTTTTTTTATTTTTTTCTTTTTCTTTTTCTCTCATTGTCCGGAGTCTCATCCTGACTTGTGGGGGAATCATAGTCTCCTCCATCCTTTCCTCAATAGGGCACTTCTCTAAAAATGAATAATGATGATCATCACACTTCTATTTACTTATAACTCAAAAGAAATAAAAATTACAACTCAATACCTATGACAAAGTATGACCCTATATGAATGCCTCTAGCAATGATCTAGTGTAACATGTATGTAAAATGATGAACGGTGGCTGAACCACAACTACTATGTCACCTATATGATCATGCAAAGCAATATGACAATGAATGCTCAAGTCATCAAACAGAAGCGGTGGAAGTTGCATGGAAATATATCTCGGAATGGCCATGGAAAAGCCATAATAGGTAGGTATGGTGGCTATTTTGAGGAAGATATAATAAGGCTTATGTGTGATAGTGTGTATGATATCACGGGGTTTGGATGCACCTGTGAAGTTTGCACCACGTCTCGATGTGAGAAAGGGCAATGCACGGTATCGTATAGGCTAGAAAATTGCGGAAAGGTTTCATTGCGTATAATCCATGGACTCACATTAGTCATAAAGAACTCATATACTTATTGCAAAAGTTTATTAGCCCTCGAAGCAAAGTACTACTACGCATGCCCCTAGGGGATAGATTGGTAGGAAAAGACCATCGTTTGTCCCCTATTGCCACTCATAAGGAAATCAATAATAAATCATGCTCAAACATCATAGCATAACGAGATACTATACGTGCATGCTTCGGGAATCACAAACCTTAACACCAATATTGTTATTAAACACAACCGTTTACTAGTACCTCCCACATATTCCATCTCCATATCGCAAAACTATGGCAAGGAATCAAACATATCATATTCAGTGATCCACAAGTTTTATGTAGGATTTTATGACTAACCATGCAATTGACCAATTCCTTTTGACTCTCTAAATAGATATAAGTGTAGCATGAGAGTTTAATTCTTTCTACAAAAGACCATGCTCTAACAAATACTCCCTCCGTTACAAAATAGATGACTCAACTTTATACTAACTTTAGTACAAAGTTAGTACAAAGTTGGGTCGTATAAAGTTGAGTCATCTATTTTGTAACGGAGGGAGTATAAGTGAAGAAATAGAGCATTCTTCAAACAACGGTTTTCTATGTGAAGAGAAACAGGCAATCCAAACTTCAAATGATATAAGTGAAGCACATGAAGCATTCTATAAAGCCACACTCAAAAGATATAAGTGAAGTGCAATGAGCATTCTATAAATCAACCATGGAGTATATAATACCATAACGGTGCATAAAATAAAAAGGTGAAAACTAAATGCAAAAGATGCTCCAAGATTTGCACATATCACATGAACGAAACGAAACCGAAAACATACACTACTAGGGAAAAGCCTAGCAGCAGCGAGGGTTTTGGGCCTCTCAGTAGCACGGGTGCCGGCGCTACTAATAAGGCGCTACAGCTAACGTAAAGCAGTAGCGCCTGTTGTCCCACGCTACTGCTATACATGAATAGCTGTAGCGCACTTTGGGGAAGGGCACTACTGATATTATCTGCAGCACTGTTTGCTGGGACGCGCTACTGGTAAGGAGGCGCTACTGCTAAATTTCCCACCTCGCTACTACTAGTTTATTTATTAGTTTTTTCCTGCATATTTGTTTTGTATTTGTTTTGTATTTGAATAGGCTTTATACAATAATCTTTAGCATATCATACACATACAAATGTAATCATAGAATATACATACAATTAGTCTCATCAAATCATGTCATCATCATAATCATCATCCAACACAAAGTGGTCTCTCGTCATCATCTCGAAAATAGCGATACAAGTCTCGATTACTTGCAAATACATCGGCATCGATCTAAACAATGATATACATGAGAAGAGCTATCACTTTGAGAACATGAGTTCGTATCCCTCTCTCGCATTAGCGTGAACCTAAACTAACTACTGCCTGTCGCTCGGAAACCGGAAACCGGTACACCTGGGCGGCCTGACACTCCCGCCACTTGTCGTATATATACTCCTGGGGTAGCACTTCTTCGCCATCTATGATCTATGCACCTGCATCATCGCATGAGTCGATGATATGCAACATATATAGTTGAGCAACAGAAAGAGACAGACTTGGCAAAAATAGAAACAACATATCATAAGCATAAATAACAAAGTTCATCGTACCCCAAAATGCCCTAACTAGAGTGATTTTCGCTAGTCGAGGAGGAGGACGGTTTAATTACATCACAAATAAAGTTTCACCATGCATAACTCAAAGTTTTGTCATACAGAAAGTATGGACTAAATGGACACATTGTCATATATCGACAATCACTCCAACATGCCGTTCCATCCATCCAAGTCAGGGAGATAGTCCCCGAGCCTAGTGAAAGGCTTCAGGTCGAGACGTTGAGAGGCTATCCATGTTCGGACGTCTTCCCGCGACATTTTTCCTTCTCCGTAGAACATACCTGTTTTTTCGACGACCTCCTTCATGATGATTTGGGCAAGTTCGCGCTGGATGTTATAGAACTCAGCTTGAAGTCGATGATCCTCGATATCTCCTATGTCCTTTGCCCATTGCAGAATATGGGCATCGTCGGAAGAAGGTGCCATGCGAAGGTTCTGGTGATCCCGTCTGTACTCTAGCATGTCGTGTAGGACATAGAATCCATCATTAAGAGAATCGTTCAGTTGCTGGATGCAGCAGAAGTCGGTCTTATGGCCGAAGGCGACCCTGCCGCCCCTTATCTTGTTGTCCCTGACCTCTCCACCCATTGATTGGTAGTAATACATAGCACTGTCGAGAACATCCTTGATGTGGGTGTAATCCTTTTTGTGAATGTTCTTCAACGAGTCCAAGTAAAGAGCGTGGGAGAATCGGGGGTAGAGGATGATGAGGACGGCGCGCCCGCTGCTGCGCAAAATAAGTCCTCAAATTAATTAGCCTCCACCGTGCAAATGAATAATTGAAATTGAAGGACGAAGGATAGCAGCGCGGATGACTTACACGGGATGATAAGGCATGAGAATCGCCCCCTTGTCCTTATTGGCGAGCATGAAACTGACGATGTAATCCCTCGCGTATTCACGGTGATTTGCGCAGACTCCCAAGAAGCCCTCGTGCATGTAGTACGGGTCAGCGACACAGATATGAGATATCTGCTCAACCCCGATGATGTAGTTCATGTGCAAGGCATAAAGGGGGACAAACGTAAAATCCAGCTTCTTCACGTGAAACATGTCGAATATGTAATCGAATCAGAGGAAGAACTTATCCGCGGGGAAGCTGTCGACGTACGACATTTGCCGCGGAACGTTAACCACGTAGAGTGGGTATCCCGGATCTTTCGAGGCGATGAGGTCTTTCTCTACCCGCAGCACATCGTCATGAAGTCTCTTTAGATCGCCGAATCTGGCCCATAGCGCTGTTGCAGGTAGGATTGGTTGACCGGGGATATGCCATTTATCCGCATCGGGGATATCTATACGGTCCTGAAGCCGAGGCTGCTCAGGCGGCTGGATCATAGAAACAGCTTTTTTGCCTTTCCTCGCTCTCTTCCTAAACTTCTTTACTACCGGAAGGTCGTCCATAATATGTTGAGACGGCAATTCAGGCACCGACTCATGACGCTCAAACCCTGAGGAGGCGCCAGTATAGACATACTGTTCAGCAGCGCCATCGTCGTCCTCATCCTCATCCATGGCGACGTCATCAGCGACTAATGGAGCCTCCTCCTTACCCCGTCCGCTATCACCCAACCCGACACCCGACGCTAATTGGGTAGGTGGGGTGTTGATGTTCATACCTTGCTGAGGCTGCGTGCTCGTGGGTGTGCTCCCGGCCGCCTCCAGACGAAGCAGACTCTTTGGCCACAACAGGACCCACCCAACATTGCAACAATCACCAAGTCGCCGCGGTGTCTCGTCGTCATCCCCCAGTAGTATTGGAGGAGGCAAATTCTCGTGGCCCGGCTTGACACTGGCCACGGAAACCTTGAAGACGTTTGGGGGGATCGGCCGGCTGTGGAACAATGGTTCCTTCGGCTCCATTATCGTCGCCTTCCCCACGTCCACCTTCTGGTCGCCGATGGTGTACAATATGGTGCACGGGGTTTCGTCGACCTGCAAAGAAAAGTCTGTGACGTGAGACATCTGAAAGGCAACGAAAACGGGAGATTATACATTTATATTGAAGGGGTCCGGTGTGACAGATACCGTGAGGGCGTCGAGCTCAGCCAAAGACGAAGCACCGCCTAGCACGCCCGATGCGGGAGCCGATGCGGGAGCAGGTGCAGCTGCAGGTGCTGGTGCAACGCTAGTCGAGCTGCTCCCCGCCAAGAAGTCAGCAAGGGGAAAGTCCGCTGCATTTTTTCTGGATTTTGCCTGGTCCAATTGAAAACGGCCGGAACCAAGGTAGTAGAAATATCTACAGCCACCTGTTTTGCGGCAGCTACCACTGTTGTGACTGTCTGAGTTGATTTCTTCTCAACCGCAATCTCAACCCTCTTGTCGATGTTTTCTTCATTTAACCTCCGTCTTTCCTTTCTCTCCTCCGTGGTCTCACGGTAGTACTTCTTCCACGTGGCGCCGTCTCCGACACCGTGCACGCGTCCATACGACGGTCGAGTATCCACCGGTTGTCGTTTCAATATGTTCAACGCCCGGTTGAATGGAGTGTCCCACTTGGGCCTCGCCAATGCCTCAGACGGCGAGTCGCTTTCGGCCGCAATCCTGTGCTGCTCTCTCTGCAAAAGGCACAACGATCGTTTACAAATATGACTAACGTGTGCAGTCTAATTGATCAGAAACTAAAATTACCAGCAGTCTTATGAACTCCGTAATGACCGGTGTTGTCTTGTAAACCTTTTTCACTGGGTCCCAACGGTGCCGGGCCCTGAGGACGTCACGCTCCTCTTGGACGGTGAACTCTGCCAAGGGGTCTGCGATGCCCAGACTCGCGGCTTCCGCATCCTCCTTGGCCCATTTGGACCTCTTTCCGCCGTAACCACGGCTTCCGAGGTGGTGGCTCCCAAAGTTCCTCTCTTGAAGCCCCTTCATGTACTTAGACTTTTTTTTGGCATCTTCGGCCTCGCAAGCCTCCTTGAATATTTGAAACCGCTCTTCCGTGATTGTCGGATTATCCTTTACAATCTCGGAGTAGGGTTCCTTCTTGTCAATGATCCTTGCTTTCACTCGATTTTTCCAGGCGGCCAACGCGTCGCTAAACTTGGTCATGGCGTGTTTGTTTATCTTCTTCATTGCCGGGTCCTCATCTGGATCTTTATAATCATTCTCATTACGGCCCGGGAACAAGAATATCTGGTGAAACTTCTTTAGGAGGGAGCTCCTCATATTTTCTATCTTCTGTAGTTTCTCATCGTTGATGGTGGCGGTTGTCTGTACGATGCAGCCTATTTGATTGTCGTAGCATCGACGCGCTTCCTCGGGCGCCGTTGGCTCAAAATTGTCGTCGTCCACCTTTGTGACCACCACTCTAGTAGTCCTGAGTTTGTTAGGAACCCGTTGCCTCTTTGCTTTCGGTTCTACACCGGCTCCGCTCCCCGAGGCAGCGCCGGTCTCAGTCTCAGCGCCGGTCTCGATGCCGGTCTCATTCTCAGCACCGGTCTGCGTGTCGGTCTCAGTCCCCGATGCCACCGGTGGGCCCAGCAATAACATCGGTTGATCGTCGGTAAGGCTAAAAAATTCGTCTGCCACCCGGTAGGCATCGTCGCAATCACCAGAACCCTGTCCTTCATCGTTGCTAGCCATGTTTCCTATGATTAAATCTAGTCAATTAATTCTAGACCTAATAAAATGAATAATGACATAAAATAGGCCTATTGTTTTGCAGGAATGTTGACTCCTTCCTGGTGCGGCAAATCACGGGCACTCGATATGTCCTAGTTTGTAGCACAAGTCATGCTGAAATTCATGGAAAATTTCGGCATGACCTTTGCTAAAAAGTGGACAAATCGAGAACCTGAAATTTGCCGGAAAAGAAATGAATCAACATTCTGGAAAAACATAGGCCACTAAGCATCATTCCCTGGAAACAGTGTCCAAATATACACGAGCAACCACATGTCCAAATTTTGCAAGCTAATTCAAAAACAAAGTGTATAAGAAAATTCATTTAACTACTAATAGAACAAAATTCAGTTAACTTTAGTGCTCTATAATGATGAAAGGAAAAAAATTCAGTTAACTACTAATTTCATTCATTTAGGTTATTCATTTAACATCACCTAATTAACCTACTGTACCACTACTACTAGCAGCACTACTAACCTAATTAACCTAGCAAAACTCTAGTGCCCTAACTGAAGAACATCTAATTAACATCTACTAGTACCACTATTGCCCTAACCTAATTAACATCTACTAGTATCACTATATACTATACAAGCAGCATCTACACTAATTAAACCCTACTGCCCTAATTAACTTTTGCTCTACTAATTTTTTCTCTAAAATGCAGAGAGAGATGAGTGGGGGAGGGGTGGGGGACTTACAGAGAGGGGAGAGAGGGCGGGCTCGGGCACGGGCAACGGCGGTCCTGGGCGGGCTCGGGCGATGGTGAGGTGGAGGGCACCGACGGTGACGTCGAGAGCGGCCTCGGGCGGCGGTGGTGAGGATGACGGCGGCCTCGGGGGGAGACGGTGAGGTTGCGGGCGTCCACGCCGGCAGGAGACGGCGGCGAAGTGGGCAACGGCGAATTGGGAAGACGGCGGCGAGGGCGAGGGATTTGGGGAAGAAGTGGTGGCCGGGGTCGGGGGGGAACCGATGTTTAAGTGAAACGTAACGGTAGCGAGTTTCCGGAAACGCGCTATAGCTATGTTAGCTATAGCGCGTTTACTGAAACTCGCTACTGCTATTCCTTTCTCCTTTTTTCCTTTTTTCTTTTATTTTTCTTTACATTTTATTTTTTTCCTTTCTCCTTTTTCTATTTCTTTCATTTTCATTTACTTTTCTACTTGTTTTTCACTTTATTTTATTTCCGTTAGCAGCAGCGCCTTACACGTAAGCGCGCTACAGCTAAGGAGCGTAGCAGTAGCGCTGGGCCAGTATACGCGCTACTGCTAGGTTGGGCTAGCCATGTGCGCCCAGTTCAAACATAGCAGCAGCGCTTGTCGCCAGTACGCGCTACTGCAAAAGTCGTAGCAGTAGCGCGGTTTATTTACGCGCGCTGCTACTAATTAGCAGTAGCGTTTGATTTTGTACAGCGCTACTGGTAACATTCTGTGTATTAGGTTTTCCCTAGTAGTGATACCGATACTTGTTGAAGAACGATGGGATGCCTTCCGAGGCATCCCCAAGATTAGATGCTTGAGTCTCCCTGAATATTTACTTGGGGTGCCATGGGCATCCCCAAGCTTGAGCTCTTGCCTCTCCTCCTTCTCCTCATATGGAGACCTCCTCGATCTTTGATCACTTCATCCACACAAAACTCAACAGAAAGTTCGGTAAGATCCATTAGTATAATAAAGCAAATCACTACTCTAAGTACTATTGCAAACCAATCATATTTTGTTTTTTGCATTTTAGCTACTGTAATATAACCTTTTCATGGCTTAATCCACTAATAGAATCAATAGTTTCATCAAAACAAGCAAAACAATGCATCAAAAACATAATCTGTCTTAACAAGACAGTCTGTAGTAATCTGAATATTCACCATACTTCTGGTACTCCAAATTTCTTAAAAAATTAGGAAAAATAAAAAATTTGTATAGAAAGACAGTGAAAGAAGTTTCAAAACTGTTTGACGTTCCAGTAAAAAATGTAAAATCGCGCACTACAGCCAAAGTTTCTGTTTTGCACCGCACAAACCAACAAGCAATCTAAACATCCTAAAGGCAAACTTCGCACATTATTTTTATAATACAATGGAATTGTACAAGGGGATAATTATTTTTGTTGAAAAGGTTCTGTAATTAAGATTCACAAAGTTTCCGTGAGCATGAACAAAGTTCAAGGAGCTCCCCCACTTCAACAATGCTTATCTCTTTCACTTCCACTTTCCTTTTTGAAAAGTTTTGTGTTCCCTGTATTTTTTTAACTTTATAAAAAGCACTCAACAGAAATAAATGATTCCCTAAAACTTCCGGGTTGTCTCCCTGGCAGCGCTTTCTTTAAAGGCATTAAGCTAGGCATAAAGTGCTCACGTAATGAATCCACCCAGATCCCAAGGTATATCAAAGCCAATTTTAATTAATAATGATTTGGCATTTAGTAGTGAGCACAAAGCAACATATATCATGCAATGACGAAGTCTAACTCTCTTCCTATGCATCAGCATGTCATATAAGAACAATTTATGCACATCAAGTAAAGGCCAATACATAGCATAAGCAGTTTCTTGCAATTTTTTCGTGTTGGAAACATAGAGAGGCAGAGATGTAGTTCCTCTCTCATAATAATTGCAAGTAGGAGCAGCAAGCACATGCATATTATACTCATCAAAATCATCATGTGCAATGGTAAAAGGCAACCCATCAATATAATCCTTAACAAGTGCAAACTTCTCCGATATAGTGTAGTTTGGAGAATTCAAGAAGATAATAGGACTATCATGTGTGGGTGTGTAACATCCCAAATTTTCAATTTGGAATGTTATACATTAGATCATCATTGCATATCATATTTTATTTTGTATTTTGGTTGATCCTAGAAATTCTACGCAACTCAATGACATACGGAGAGAGTTGGGGATTTCGTTATTTCCATATTTGAGTTTTCTCAAATTTTGGGAATAGGATCATTTGTTTTTATTTATTTTATCATCAATTATTTATATTACAAAAATATGAGAGAGGGAATAAAATGACTTTCCCACAATAAAGAAATATTGAGGATTTAATAATAAAATCAAATAAGATTTTATTTCGGAGTTTTTCGGTGTTTTATTTGAATTTAGGAAAAATGTGCGTTTTTCAAAATTGCATTTAGGTCCCAAATAAATGTTCACCTTGTGCGGCTTGATTTTAGAAGCCTGTGAAAATTTATTTCGGAATTTAGTATTTCTTTGTTTTTCTTCCAAGCGGAATAATTAAAAAAATTCGGCGTTCGTCGTTTTTTTTCTCGGATTAAATCCGCGATTTTTCTGATCGCGATTTCTGATCCAATTTTCGTTTTAGTATAACTTTTCGCTCGTTTATCGGAATCAGGCGATTCAAGCGCCTAGAGCTTCGTCTCAAAACCCTCTATCCGTTTAACCAACTTAAACAAGATTTTGCTACTGTAAAATTTGCCCTAGATCCAGATTACTAGAACGAAGTTGTTTTCTTTCGCCGTTTGACTTTCGTTGCTTCGTTTGATTTGATTCTTTTTGCCAACCGGAGTTCTTAAGTTGAACCTTCTGGTTAGATCTCTTATTTGAGTTTTACCCGTGCATTAGATGAGTACTTATTGTATGCTTGTTTGTTTGTCTGCGATAGAATACCCGGAGTGCACCGCCTGTTACTTCGAATCGTTAGGTTTCGCGGATCATCAGCAAGGCAAGTAACACTTTGATCATACCTTTTCTACTACCCAGTTTTATTGCATTAGATCAATCCTCACACATTTCATGATTAGGATCTAATTAAATTGTGGGATGGGAAGTAGATGAGATAGTACCTATTACCTATTATTATCAAACCTTTGGGAGTTACTTCTGCGTTTGCTTATTATGCCATGCTATGCTAGTAGACGTGGATTGGGTGAGTGATATCCATGACAGATGTGAGATTGTTAATTAATGGTTTATCTAAGGTGGCAACTTGAACACACATCTGGGTGGATTGAGGCACCTGGGTATTCCAGGACTTGCCTGTTTTCTTTTGGACCGCCACCCAGGCTCAAAGGGATCATGAGACTATTCATACTAGAAACTTCCGTGTGCAGCCACAAGCTATTATGGGCTCTAGCATAGTTGACTATGTCATCCGAACTCTTAAAGTGGTAGACTAGCAGATGTAGGGGATGTAGGTGGTACGGTCTACCCGATCGTAAGGTGCTAGCGCTTCTAAAAGACTATGTCTCGGTCATCCGTCTTCTCAAACACCATGTAGTGCGAGAAACCAAACGGAGGCGATCGCGTCTTGTGGGGAAAAGTGTGCAAACCTCTGCAGAGTGTAATAAACTAATCATGGTTAGCCGTGTCCCCGGTTATGGACATCTTGAGTATCTAGTACTTGGATTATCATGTGAATCTTAACATGTTACTCTAAATTAATTTTGTTGGGTTATGTTTAAAGATGATGCTTAATTGGGATAGAGAATGTTGTCAACCATTCTCAATGTTTAACAACCACCATGATAGTTAAATAAATTTATTCCTTTGGAGTAGGGAAAAATTGGCTTTACGCAAAACTGTAACCATAGAGCTTTCCATCAGCCAAATATGCATGTGGTATAGATGTTTCATTCCATTACTCTCTATGTGTTACCTTGCCAGCATATTCCATGTGCTGAACCGTTTTCGGGCTACAACGTTAATGTTGCAGACTTTTCAGACGACGATTAAGGAGTTTTAGGTCGTGGTTCTATACTCAGTGATGCCATTGGAGTTGATGGACTCACTTATCTTCCAAGCCTTCTGCTATTATCGTTATTAGATGGCCTTAAGCCATATTTATTGTAATAAGTTCTCTTATGAGACATTCGATGTAATAAGTGTGTGATTGCTACTCTGCTATAAATCCACCGAGTATTGTGTGGTGTCAGCATTACTTATCCAGGGATGACACCGGAGCACAGAGATCAGACTGTTTGAGGTCTGGTCGCTAGAGAGATGGTATCAGAGCACACGCTGACTGTAGGACACGACCACTAAGCTAAAGACCTAGATCACTATTCACTCTCTTCTCTTCTGACCTCTCATCTTTTCTACTCTTTAGGATGTCGGATGCAAGGAACAAGTTCACGCAACCGAATGAAGATACACCCTTTGGACGGCACTTGAAGGAGGTCACTAGATACCTGAACATAGGAGTACCAAGCTTCACAGGAACCTACAACGCCACTTTACCTGAAGAAGAGCGCTGGATGATTCAAGTTCAAGTTCCAGGAAGGACGTTCATGCCAGTCACTGAGCCCATAGAATTTTCTTTTGATGCACCAACTTGGAGTCTAGGAAAGAGCATGGCAGCTCACATCGCCATGGGACGCATTGGAGAAGTCTACCGCAAGGATCTCAAGGATACTATATATCATATTTGTGGGCACCGAGATGAGCACTGGGAGATGATCAACACCCGGAAGGATAGATCAATTGCAGCTTTTATCCAGGAGTTAAACCAGCACATTCGACGACTGGAGAACCAGATGTGCACCGACATGATAGATCTGAAGAAGGCTAAGACTAGAATCAAGGAACTGGAGGAAGAACTCAAGGCTACACGTGAAGATTATGAAGAGGAAATTGAAGTATTGGTGGATAAGAATGCCGACCTAACTATGAAGCTAGCAGTATTTATGGGAGGCCCTACGCCAGTAGATGAAGACGCAGAACCCCAGGAGATTAGCCCGGAAGACTACATCATCATCGACGGCACCGACTCGGAACCAGATAGTAGCAATGATGACTATGTTGATGAAGCTGGAGCAGATATCATGGAGTCTGCAACCAAAGAATATTTCTAGTAGACCACCACATCAGTAGTAGTAGTCCACCATGTAAATACAGTAGTTCGAGCACTTTTGCGATAGTTAGATCGATTGTATGCCCTTGTTTGATTGATTGAAGTGAATTGTTTGCTTTTGCCTCATGTGCATATGGGTAGTGTTTTCTCTTTAGACCCCCTCTATTCTTATATCTCATCTTTTCTAAACCCTCAGATGCCTCCGAGATGTGACCCCGGATTTGCCTTTCCACCGGAGCTCACCCAGTTGATCCAGCAGCAGAACACATTGATGTAGTTGCTAGTCCAGAATCAGAATCAGGGGAACAACAACAATAACCCACCACCACCACCACCACCTGTTGACCACTTAGCCCGTTTTCTTAGCCTGAATCCGCCGGTGTTTTCCAGTAGCACCGAGCCATGGCCATGAAGATAGCTAGGGAGTTGACCACAGCAGGATGCACAGATGCGGAGAAGGTGAAGTTTGCCGCACATCAGCTAGAAGGACCCGCAGCATCATGGTAGGAGAATTTCACAGCCACTTTCCCAGTAGACACTATCACATGGGACCAGTTTCAGCAGGCTTTTCGTACTGCCCATGTTTCAGCAGGAGCTATGGCCATGAAGAAGCGTGAGTTTCGCAACTTGTGCAAGGAGGACGGACAGTTGGCCAGTATGTGGAGGACTTTAGTAAGTTAGCACGTTATGCCCCAGATGACGTCGCTACGGATGCAGCTAAGTAGGAGAAGTTTCTGGAAGGACTGAACGATGAGCTAAGCATGCAGTTGATGGTAGCAACCTTCAACAACTATCAGGAGTTGGTAGATCGTGCTCTTATGATTGAAGGGAAGCAGCAGCAAATTGAGAATCGCAAGAGGAAGTATGGACAAGGAAAGTACAATTCAGGAGCTTAGCAGAAGCCACGTTTTACCCCTAGACCGGGAGGAAATTTTCAGCGTACCCATGGAGGAGGTAGCTCGCACAATCACAATGGCACCAAGAATGGTAATGGCAACGGAGGAAGCAATGGCCAGAACCGCACCAACCCCTCAACCCCAGCCAAGAAGGACTTGAGCCAAGTCACTTGCTTTAAGTGTTCAAAGACCGGACATTATGCCAATGAATGTCCTGAATTACAAAATGGAAATAGCAATGGAAGTTCTGGGAAGAAGCCGAACCCTTTTAACAGGGGACAGGTGAACCACGTTAGCATGGAGGAGGTTGAAGCTCAGCCCGATGCAGTAATAGGTAAGTTTTTGGTTAAGTCATTTACTGCACTCGTTCTTTTTGATACTGGTGCATCGCATTCATACATCTCAAGGGGATTTGTGGATAAGTATAACCTACCAACCCAAGCCCTTAGGTCACCCATGTTAGTAACCTCGCCCGAAGCAGAGTATGTGGCTAGTCTATGGTGTGATCGGTTACCATTAAGGATTGGTAACTATGTTTTTCCCTCAGACCTAATAGTATTGGAATCTCAAGGATTGGATGTGATATTAGGCATGGATTGGTTATCAAAGTATGAAGGGAATATTGAGTGTGCTAGTAAGTCAATTTTGCTTACCACCCCAGAAGGGAGAAGGATCAAGTATGTATCCCGACATGTGCCAAAGAGGACTCAAGTAAATTGCCTAACAGGAGTTGTGCAGGAGGAAGTACCGGTGGTAAGGGATTTTCCCGATGTATTTCCAGAAGAGTTGTCAGGCATGCCACCGGATAGAGATATTGAGTTTTTGATTGAGCTATTGCCAGGCACAGGGCCAATATCAAGGAGACCATATAGGATGCCAGCAAAGGATTTGGTGGAAATTAAGAAGCAGATTAAGGAGTTACTAGATAAAGGATATATTCGCCCAAGTTCTTCGCCTTGGGGATCGCCAGTACTTCTAGTGGAGAAGAAGGATGGATTGTTAAGGATGGTTGTTGATTATCGAGGATTGAATGAATTAACAATCAAGAACAAGTACCCACTACCAATGATCAACGATCTATTTGATCAATTGCAAGGAGCTAAGGTATTTTCCAAGATCGACCTGCGATCAGGATACCACCAGTTGAAGATTCGAGAACAGGATATTCCGAAGACAGCTTTTACCACCAGGTATAGGCTGTATGAGTATACCGTTATGTCATTCGGTCTGACTAACGCACCTGCCTATTTTATGAACATGATGAACAAAGTCTTTATGGAGTTCTTGGATAAGTTTGTCGTAGTTTTCATTGATGATATCCTGGTTTACTCGAAGAATGAAGAGGAGCATAAGGAGCATTTGCGTTTGGTACTTGGAAAGCTCAGAGAACATCAATTATATGCCAAGTTCAGCAAATGTGAGTTTTGGTTGAAGGAAGTAGGATTCCTCGGACACGTTATATCTGGAGAAGGTATAGCAGTTGATCCCACTAAAGTTGATACCGTGACCAAGTGGGAAGCCCCAACAACAGTTGGAGAGATCCGGAGTTTTCTTGGACTCGCAGGATACTACCGGAGATTTATTGAGAATTTCTCAAAGATTGCGAAGCCTATGACAGAGTTGTTAAAGAAAGATACCAAGTTCATTTGGACAGAGGAATGTGAGGCTAGTTTCCAGGAATTGAAGAAACGTTTGGTTACCTCACTAGTATTGATTTTGCCAGACCAGACCAAAGATTATGAGGTGTATTGCGACGCTTCATGTCAAGGGCTTGGAGCAGTGCTTATGAAGGAAGGGAGAGTTGTTTCATATGCCTCAAGACAACTGAAGCCTCATGAATTGAATTATGCCACGCATGATTTGGAGTTAGCAGCCGTAGTGCATGCATTGAAGACTTGTAGACATTTTCTGATTGGAAACCATTGTGAGGTGTACACGGATCATAAGAGTTTGAAGTACATTTTCACACAGAAGGAGTTGAATCTCAGACAAAGGAGATGGTTGGAGCTTATCAAGGATTATGATATGAAATTGCATTATCATCCTGGAAAGGCTAATGTAGTAGCAGACGCATTAAGCCGCAAGAGCCATGTCAATACGTTAATGACGGGAGAAATACCAAGGGAGTTAGCCGAAAATATTTGTGAACTATGTTTGGAAATAGTTCCGAGAGGCTATGTAGCAGCATTGGAGATTCAGTCAACTTTGAAGGATAGAATCAGAGAAGCTCAGAAAGCTGACAAAGAGATTGCCGCTATAAAGGAGAAACTGAGCAAAGGAAAAGCTAAAGGATTTCGTGAGGATGGGCACGACACCCTATGGTTTGAAGACCGCGTTTACGTGCCCAATGACCCAGAGATCAGGAAGTTGATTTTGCAAGAGGCACACGATTCACCGTATTCAATTCACCCAGGAAATACCAAGATGTATTTGGATTTGAAGGATATTTTCTGGTGGACCGGAATGAAGAAGGATATTGCGGAGTATGTAGCAGTTTGTGATGTATGCCAGAGAGTAAAGGAAGAGCATCAGAAGCCAGCAGGATTGTTACAACCATTGCCGATACCCGAATGGAAGTGGGATAAGCTAGGCATGGATTTTATCATGGGATTGCCCAGGACTCGTTCAGGCTATGACTCGATTTGGGTTGTAGTTGATCGATTGATGAAAGTAGCTCACTTCATCCCAGTAAAGACCACTTATACCAGTGCTAAGTTGGCAAAGATATACATGACCAGGATCGTATGTCTGCATGGAGTTCCGAGGAGTATCGTATCAGATAGAGGAACCCAGTTTACCTCAAAGTTCTGGAAGCAGATGCACGAAACTTTGGGTACCAGGCTAGAATTCAGTACAACTTTTCATCCACAGACAGATGGACAGACCGAGAGAGTCAATCAGATTTTGGAGGATATGCTGAGAGCTTGTGCGCTAGATTACGGATCTAGTTGGGACGATACTTTGCCATATGCAGAGTTCTCTTACAACAACAGTTACCAAACCAGTTTAAAGATGGCCCCTTTCGAAGCTTTGTACGGAAGGAGGTGTAGGACACCGTTGTCGTGGGACGAAGTTGGAGACCGCCAGTTGTTTGGACCTGACTTGATTAAAGAGTCTGAACAGAAGGTGAAGTTGATTCGCGATAGGCTCAAGGTAGCCCAGTCCAGACAGAAAAGTTATGCAAATTCTAAACGTAAGGAGACAGTTTACGAAGTTGGAGATAGAGCTTATCTTCGAGTATCTCAACTTCGGGGAACAAAGCGTTTTGGAGTTAAAGGGAAGTTAGCACCACGATTTGTAGGACCATATCGAGTTTTGGAACGTATGGGAGAAGTGGCCTACAAGTTGGAACTGCCCAAAGGATTGACAGGAGTTCATGATGTGTTCCACGTTTCTCAGTTAAAGAAATGTCACGCGGAGATGGTTGATATACCATTCAGAGACACAGTGCCTTTGGAAACTATCCATTTGGATAACGATTTGACCTACGAGGAGAAACCAGTCAAGATTCTCGAGTTTGCCAACCGAGTTACTCGTAGCAAGGTTATTAAGTTTTGCAAAGTTCAGTGGAGCCACCACACGGAGGATGAAGCCACCTGGGAGCGAGAAGAAGATTTGCTCAAGGACCACCTCACCTATTTTCTAGCCAACCCAAATCTCGAGGGCGAGATTCATCTTAAGGGGGGTAGGTTTGTAACATCCCAAATTTTCAATTTGGAATGTTATACATTAGATCATCATTGCATATCATATTTTATTTTGCATTTTGGTTGATCCTAGAAATTCTACGCAACTCAATGACCCACGGAGAGAGTTGGGGATTTCGTTATTTCCATATTTGAGTTTTCTCAAATTTTGGGAATAGGATCATTTGATTTTATTTATTTTATCATCAATTATTTCTATTACAAAAATATGAGAGAGGGAATAAAATGACTTTCCCAAAATAAAGAAATATTGAGGATTTAATAATAAAATCAAATAAGATTTTATTTCGGAGTTTTTCGGTGTTTTATTTGAATTTAGGAAAAATGTGCGTTTTTCAAAATTGCATTTAAGTCTGAAATACATGTTCACCTTGTGCGGCTTGATTTTAGAAGCCCGTGAAAATTTATTTTGGAATTTTTGGAGTCCGTTTAGTATTTCTTTTTTTTCTTCTGAGCGGAATAATTAAAAAAAATCGGCGTTCATCGTTTTTTTTCTTTTTCTCGGATTAAATCCGCGACTTTTCTGATCACGATTTCTGATCCGATTTTCGTTTTAGTATAACTTTTCGCTCGTTTATCGGAATCAGGCGATTCAAGCGCCTAGAGTTTCGTCTCGAAACCCTCTATCCGTTTAACCAACTTAAACAAGATTTTGATACTGTAAAATGTGCCCTAGATCCAGATTACTAGAACGAAGTTGTTTTCTTTCGCCGTTTGACTTTCGTTGCTTCGTTTGATTTGATTCTTTTTGCCAACCGGAGTTCTTCAGTTGAACCTTCTGGTTAGATCTCTTATTTGAGTTTTACCCGTGCATTAGATGAGTACTTATTGTATGCTTGTTTGTTTCTCTGTGATAGAATACCCGGAGTGTGCCGCCTGTTACTTCGAATCGTTAGGTTTCGTGGATCATCAGCAAGGCAAATACACTTTGATCATACCTTTTCTACTACCCAGTTTTATTGCGTTAGATCAATCCTCACACATTGCATGATTAGGATCTAATTAAATTGTGGGATGGGAAGTAGATGAGGTAGTGCCTATTACCTGTTATTATCAAACCTTGGGAGTTACTTCTGCGTTTGCTTATTATGCCATGCTATGCTAGTAGACGTGGATTGGGTGAGTGATATCCATGACAGATGTGAGATTGTTAATTAATGGTTTATCTAAGGTGGCAACTTAGACACACATCTGGGTGGATTGAGGCACCTGGGTATTCCAGGACTTGCATGTTTTCTTTTGGACCACCACCCAGGCTCAAAGGGATCATGAGGCTATTCATACTAGAAACTTCCGTGTGCAGCCACAAGCTATTATGGGCTCTAGCATAGTTGACTAAGTCGTGCGAACTCTTATAGTGGTAGACTAGCTTATGTAGGGGATGTAGGTGGTACGGTCTACCCGATCGTAAGGTGCTAGCGCATCTAAAAGACTATGTCTCGGTCATCCGTCTTCTCAAACATCATGTAGTGCGAGAAACCAAACGGAGGCGATCGAGTCTTGTGGGGAAAAGTGCGCAAACCTCTGCAGAGTGTAATAGACTAATCATGGTTAGCCGTGTCCCCGGTTATGGACATCTTGAGTATCTAGTACTTGGATTATCATGTGAATCTCAACATGTTACTCTAAATTAATTTTGTTGGGTTATGTTTAAAGATGATGCTTAATTGGGATTGAGAATGCTGTCAACCATTCTCAATGTTTAACAACCACCATGATAGTTAAATAAATTTATTCCTTTGGAGTAGGGAAAAATTGGCTTTACGCAAAACTGTAACCATAGAGCTTTCCACCAGCCAAATATGCATGTAGTATAGCTGTTTCATTCCATTACTCTCTATGTGTTACCTTGCCAGCATATTCCATGTGCTGACCCTTTTCGGGCTGCAACGTTAATGTTGCAGACTTTTCAGACGACGATTAAGGAGTTTTAGGTCGTGGTTCTATACTCAGTGATGCCGTTGGAGTTGATGGACTCACTTATCTTCCAAGCCTTCTGTTGTTATCGTTATTAGATGGCCTTGAGCCATATTTATTGTAATAAGTTCTCTTATGAGACATTCGATGTAATAAGTGTGTGATTGCTACTCTGCTATAAATCCTCCGAGTACAGTGTGGTGTCAGCATTACTGATCCAGGGATGACACCGGAGCACAGAGATCAGACTGTTTGAGGTCTGGTCGCTACAGGGTGCAATAGCAACAATTTCATTCTTAACATAAGGAACTATAGCAAGTTCATCTCCATAAGCATAACTCATATTGGCATCATGGCCACAAGCATAGCAAGCATCATCAAAAAGGGATATTTCAAATGAATCAATGGGATCATAGCAATTATCATGGAAATCATCCTTCGGTAAGCATGAAGGGAAATTAAATAATGTATGAGTTGAAGAGTTACTCTCATTAGAAGGTAGGCACGGGTAGCTAATCTGATCTTCCTCCTTTTGTTCTTCTCTCTCCTCATCATCTTTTTCATCCAATGAGCTCACAGTTTCATCAATTTCTTCTTCCATAGAACCCTGCAAAATATTAGTCTCTTCTTGGACATCGGAGACTTTCTCAATAAATTCATCAATATCGGAATTGTATTTACAATTATCATAGCAATATTTAAGGATGGCAAAATTTTCAGGTCTATAAACATCATCATCAAAAGCTTCATATTTTTCAAACAAAGATTCAATTTTATATGCACCCTTAAAAGCAACAAATTCTTCTATTCGTTCCACATGATAATAATCATATATACCTCTAGCATAAGAAGCCAAGGTTTCATTATCATTACATTCGCATGAATAGGGAAGGTGTGGAACCTCAATCTTAGAGCAACAAGTATAATCACATCTCAAGCATAGATTCCAAGCATACCATTGCAACATTTCAATTTGATCCCATAAAAGTTTTCCCTTCTAAGTCAAGCGATAATCCCTAAAGTATTCAGGTTGATCCAACGTTACTCCCATTATCAAGTTGAATGGGGTTTTCTCGGGATTATCAAAGTAGTGCATGATATTTTTCACATAATGAGCATCGAGGGTTTTAGGAGGTTCCCCATCTCCATGAGTAGCAAGTACAACTAATTTTTTGGTGTTTCATGTTCCATATCCATAACTAAAGATAGAGAACAACTTAGAACGAGAAATAAAAACTACTTAGGGATAAAGCAAACAAGCACACATGAGAATATTCACCCCACGCTATTGCTCCCCGGCAACGGCGCCAGAAAGGTCTTGATAACCCACAAGTATAGGGGATCGTTTGTAGCCTTTTTTGATAAATAAGAGTGTCGAACCCAACGAGGAGCTAAAGGTAGAACAAATATTCCCTCAAGTTCTATCGACCACCGATACAACTCTACGCACGCTTAACGTTTGCTTTATCGGAAACAAGTATGAAACTATTTGGCAAGAATAAATCTACGAGTACTTTGTGGGAATAAAACTATGAATAAATTGCAAGGTATAAAAGTGGATAGCTTTTGTCAACGGGAAAGTTATTTTTCCCTGGGCAATCGATAACAAGTACCGGTAGTCATTCTTGCAATTTTATATGAGGGGAGGCATGAGCTAACAAACTTTCTCTACTTGGATCATATGCACTTATGATTGGAACTCTAGCAAGCATCCGCAACTACTAAAGATCATTAAGGTCGTGAAACCCAACCATAGCATTAAGTATCAAGTCCTCTTTACTCCCATACGCCATAGCCCACCAATCCGCGTTTAGGCTACTGTCATCCCCTGCAACACTAACAATAAGTAAACCATGAAGATACTACAACACCGTACAGCGGGGGCCCCTCATGTTTGCACGAGATGGAGGGCGCCATAGGACAACACCATAAATAAAATATACAATCATACCAACCAAGATCACGATTAACCCACGGGACAAAACAGATCTACTCAAACATCATAGGATAACCATAGATCATTGGGAAATAATATATGGTGTTGAGCACCATGTTTAAGTAGAGATTACATCGGGGGTAAGAGGTGTTACACCGCTGCATAGAGGGGGAGTTGGTGTTGACGGTAGGGAGATTGTTGATGTCTTAAGGGAAGCAAATTCATAGTAACTATAAAGGAAACAATTTCATAGGCACCCTTAAAGGAAACAAATTCTTCAATTTGTTCAATATCATAGTAACTATAAACACCTTTGGCATGAGAAGATAAGATTTTATTATCATTAAACTCATATTGGTAGGGAAGGTGTTTTTATGATCTTCAGAACAACAAGTAAAATCATGTATTTCGCATAAATTCCAAGCATAGCAACGTAGACAACTAATTTGATGCCATAAGAGTTTCCTTTTTGAGACAAGCAGTGTCGCACAAAATAAGAATGCTCATCTAATGGTTTTCCCTCAACTAAGCTAGTTGGGTTTTCAGCACGAGCACAAATGGATGGAAGATGGTCCAAGTAGAAAGCTTCAGTTATATGGTAGATTTTGAGTGGTTCCTCAAGCACTGGCTTAACAAGTACAATTAATTTTTTTGATGTTTTGCATTTACTACCCATAACTAAAGATAGAAAATAAGAGCACAAAATAAACACTACTTAGAGATAAAGCTAAGAAGCGCACATGATATTCACCCCACGCTATTGCTCCCCAGCAATGGTGCCAGAAAAAGGTCTTGATAACCCACAAGTATAGGGCTTCATTTCTAGACTTTTTCGATAAGTAAGAATGTCGAAACCAGTGGTGAGATAAAGGTAGAATTAATATTCTTTCAAGTTTTATCGACCATCAATACAACTCTACGCACACCAACATTTGCTTTACCTAGAAACAAGTAATAAAAGTAGAAGTACTTTATAGGTGTAGTTGGATAGGTTTGCAAGAATATAAAGAATGTGAAAATAAAAGTTACGTGTTCTTTTAATAAAAGAAAACTTAAGTTAGTATAGGGAGTGTGGAAAAGTGGTGGTAGGTTTTGTAAGATTGTCCTAGGCAATTGATAACAAGATTGATAATCATTATTACAATTCTATATGAGGGAGAGGCATGAGCTAACATAACTTTCCATACTTGGATCATACGAACTTATATGAATGGACCTCTTGCAAGCATCCACAACTACTAGAAATCTTCAAGGTAAACCCAACCATAGCATTAAATAACAAGTCATACACGACAACTCCCTTACTCGTGTTTAAGCTTCTGGCACTCTCGCAACCCACTATAAGCAAATCATGAACATATTGCAACACCATTCAGCGGAAATCCCCCACATGTGTCTGGCATGGAAGGCACCATAGTATAGCACCAAAATAAAACACGCAACTCAAACCAATCAAGATCATTAATCAACCCATTGGACAAAAGAAATCTACTCAAACATCATAGGATGGCTATACATCACTGCATAATAATATATAGCATAAAGCACCATGTTCAAGTAGGGGGTGCGGTGGGTTGCGGGAGAGTGGACCGCTGATAATAGATGAGGGAAGGTGTTGTAGGTGATGAGGAAGATGACATAGTTGTTGGATTAGATCGTCACCATGATGGTTCCCCCAACAGGCGCTCCAGCGCCACCGGGAGAGAGGGGGAGAGATCTATAACTCTGGTTGGGCTAAAAATTTAACACGATTTTTATCTGGATTTTAGCTTCCTTGCAGCCAAAGGACACCTCCAACCGACTTACGGAGTAGCCATGATCCTGCCCGGCGCGCCCAAGGGTATCGTCTCATGTCGATTCTTTCTCCCAAAAATGACATATATTCCAAAAAAATCTCTATAAAATTTTATCGTGTTTGGACTTTGTTTGATATGGATTTTCTGTGAAACAAAAAACATGCAACAAATAAGAATGGACACTGGGCACTGGATCAATATGTTATTCCAAGAAAAGCATATAAATTGTTGTCAACAGTATGTGGAAGTAGTAAAATATTGGCATGAAACAATTAAAAATTATAGATACGACGGAGACGTATCACAGTATATGCATCACATTCATGTACATGATGACCTCTTGCTTATTGCACATATTGTTTGCAAGAAGAAATCACAGACATGAAGGTATATCATTCTCATTATTACTCTGATGCATGTAGCCAAGATACATGTAACACATTATATTCCCTTCCTTTTGTGCATGAGCATTCCAAAAGCAGATACCTTCTAAAAGGTTGCACACTTGTAGGTGGGCTTATGTGTGTTACATGTTCCTCAAAGCACTTATATATTTCTTGACACCTTATTGTTTGAAGCTTTGATGTATGTTGTCATCAATTACCAAAAAGGGGGGAGATTGAAAGCACATTTCTCCTTTAGGGGTTTTGGTAATTCCTATCAACATACATGTTGTTGGACTAACACTTTCACCTGGTATATTTCAGAAAAGTTCAACATTGGCATGACAAGGATGTGAGGATGTGGATCCTACAAAATGCTAAGGACATGGATTGGAAAAAGCTTCAAGACTCTACATTTTTTGTTAAGTGATCCAAGATCACATTGAGTCCATAGGAAATCTAATACTATTAAAAGGAGATGAGGTTTTGGTCATGACTTAGTTGCTCAAGTACTTGAAGATATTGCTCCAGAACCCTCAACCATTTTCTCCAAATCCTATCTGTCCAAAACCCTAACTTACAGACTCGGTCCACCGAATCCTATACATCCGGACCTGCCAAGTTACTTCAGATAGAGCCACTAGCCCAACCTTAGAAACTCGGTTCCACCAAGATGACGATTAGTCCCACCGATTTGCACTGGCCAAGTTTCTATAACTCTTCCATTCCATTTTGGAATAACCGAGATGGTTTGATCAGAGTTATCGAAACGAGGTCTTGCTTAGGTTATCGCATATCAGAGCGACCGAGTGGATTTGTTCGGTCTCAGCGAGAAGCCTAATGTTCGAATCTTTTACACATGTTGGTCTCATCTGAGATTTTTGTTTCGGTGCCATCGAGTTGTGTCAAAAGGTTGTAACAGTTGTATTCTTGGTGAGGGATATTTATAACCCTTCACCCCCGCTTACTCTTTGTGAGAGCCATCAGAACGAAACTACACTTCCATCATTCATTTTCTAAGAGAGAACCACCTACTCATGTGTTGAGATCAAGAGATTCCAATCCAACCATTTGAACCTTAATCCCTAGCCTCCTCAAGTTGCTTTCCACTCTATCCAAGCCAAATCTATGAGGGAGTAATTGAGTGTTGAGGAGACTATCTTTTCAAGCACAAGAGTAAGGATTTCATCATCAATACACCATCTATTACCTTTTGGAGAGTCGTGTCTCCTAGATTGGTTAGGTGTCACTTGAGAGCCTTCAGGATCATGTGGAGTTGAACCAAGGAGTTTGCAAGGGCTCGGAGATTACCTACTTCATGAAGATCTACCCTGAGTGAGGCTAGTCCTTTATGGACGTAAGCCATGGTGGAATAGACAAGGTTACTTCTTCATAGACCCTTCGTGGGTGGAGCCCTCTGTGGACTCGTGCAACCATTACCCTCCATGGCTTGAAGTCTCCATCAACATGGACGTACCACGCCAAAAATCACCGTGTCTTGATTGCGTTTGAACTTCCCACCTCTACCCGTTTAATTTCCGCACACTTGCATGTCATACTACTTCCGATGCTCTATCTCTGGATATGCATGTGTGGAAAGTATTGGTTGCAACTTAACTAGTGCCAAAATTTGCCTAAACTTCAAGGAAACTAAAAATTGCACCTTTGGTGTGTTAATTGTCTATACACCACCCTCTAGATCTATCTTCTCCATCCCATAGTAGTTCAGTACATTGGTTAAATCTTCAACCATAGCGACTAGGTGGGTGGAGGGTGGGACATAAATTTCCCTATCATCAGCTTTAAATCTGATTTGGTCGTAGCTTAAGGATGGAATTGCAAGATTTTGGATTCGGTCTAGCACCTCGTTTAAGTGCGAGAGGTCCGCCGAGTTCATTACTTGACTATAGGATGGGCTGATTTGTAGTATGCTCTGTGGGTCAGCTGATGCAACCTCTTGATCTGCAAGAGAAGTGATCGGATCCGAGCTTGGAGCCGATTCTGAGGTAAGATCTAACTTGAGGTCAAGATCCGATGAAACAGTGGTCGGATCCACACTTAAGGTTAGGTCCAACATAAGATCTAACCCACATTCTAGATTGGAGGCTGGTTCCAAGGTCGAGGCCGCGGTAGTCGAGGAGATCTCAAGTCGATCTGGCCTCCATCCAGAGTGGGAGAGATCGTCGTGGGAGTTGGTAGTGTATTATAAACTTCCGAACATGGTAACTTTGTTCAGGATAAAGCTTTCGACGCGGTCGAGATGGCTGATCGCGTTGGCGTAAAGAACAACGCTGCCGAACGCAAAAAGCTGGCCAGGGACAAAGATGTCTCCATAGCAAATATTGTTGTTGATGTAAAGAAAAGTCATTGATCCTTTTTTACCAAACAGTGGGACCTGTATGGGCCACCAATGTCGGTACTAAAACCTGTTGATCCCGTGTAGAGGGTCCTGAGCTGTAGATGTCGGAACGATGGGTAACAGGAGACAAGGGAGACAATGTTTAGCTAGGTTCAGACCCTCTCAAAGAGGTAAAACCCTATGTCCTGCTTTGATTGTATTGATGTGATTGAGTATCGAGTACAAGATGATCTACCTCGAGTTCGTATGTTGTGTTCTAAATCCTAAGGCTCATGTTTGTACCTCTATGGACTAAACTGAGAGGAATATGCCCTAGAGGCAATAATAAAGTTGTTATTTATATTTCCTTATATCATGATAAATGTTTATTATTCATGCTAGAATTGTATTAACCGGAAACTTAGTACATGTGTGAATGCATAGACAAACAGAGTGTCCCTAGTACGCCTCTACTTAACTAGCTCGTTAATCAAAGATGGTTAAGTTTCCTTACCATAGACATGTGTTGTCATTTGATGAACGGGATCACATCATTAGATAATGATGTGATGGACAAGACCCATCCGTTAGCTTAGCATAATGATCGTTTAATTTTATTGCTATTGCTTTCTTCATGACTTATACATATTCCTTTGACTATGAGATTATGTAATTCCTGAATACCAGAGGTACACCTTTTGTGCTATCAGGCATCACAACGTAACTGGGTGATTATAAAGATGCTCTACAGGTGTCTCCGATGGTGTTTGTTGAGTAGGCATAGATTGAGATTAGGATTTATCGCTCCGTGTATCGGAGAGGTATCTCTGGGTCCTCTTGGTAATGCACATCACAATAAGCCTTGCAAGCAATGTGACTAGTGAGTTAGTTACAGGATGATGCATTACGAAACGAGTAAAGAGACTTGCCGATAACGAGATTGAACTAGGTATGATGATACCGTTGATCGAAACTCGGGCAAGTAACATACCAATGATAAAGGGAATAACGTATGTTGTTATGCGGTTTGACCGATAAAGATCTTCATAGAATATGTGGGAGCCAATATGAGCATCCAGGTTCTGCTATTGGTTATTGACCGGAGATGTGTCTCGGTCATGTCTACATAGATCTCGAACCCGTAGGGTCCGCACGGTTAACGTTCGATAACAATTTGTATTATGAGTTATGTGTTTCGGTGATCGAAGTTTCTTCGGAGTCCCGGATGAGATCACAAACATGACGAGGAGTCTAAAAATGGTCGAGAGGTAAAGATTGATATATTGGACGATGGTATTCGGACACCGGAAAGGTTCTGGGACGTTTCAGATATTTATCGGGGAATTGAGGGGTTACCGGAACCCCCCCCCCCCCCGGGAAGTTATGGGCCTTAATGGGCCATAAGGGAGTAGGAGAGGGCAGGCCACAAGGTGGCACCCCCCCCAAGGCAGTCCGGATTGGACAGGGGGAGGGGGCGCGGCTGTAACACCCCGGATATGACTTACCCAATATGTATTCCAACTCTTGCCGTTTTCGGCATTAAGTTATTTTATTTTCTCGGGTTCGGGTTTTTTGTCTCCGTGTGTTGTTATCGTTGTCATGCATCTCATATCATGTCATCATGTGCATTGCATTTGCATACGTGTTCATCTCTTGCAACCGAGCTTTTTCCCCATTGTCCGTTTTGCATTCCGGCGCTTCGTTCTCCTCCGGTGGTCTTTTCTACCTTTCTTTCGTGTGTGGGAATTAGACATTTCCGGATTTCGTGTGTGGGAATACCCACCAAAACCCTCTCCATCATCTACAGCATTCAATCACGATCGCGTGGCCGAAAACCGCACCTCATTTGGAGCTTCCTAGCTCCTCCTACCTCTATAAATATCCCCTCCCCGAAATTCCGGATCCAAACCACCCTAAACCTAGCCCCGCTCCTCATCTGCGCGCCGGATACGTCCGTCCGCGCACCGGACAGCGCCGCCGCCCACTCCCGTCACGCCACATGGCGGGCGCCCCACATCGCCGCCCCACATCGCCGACTCCGGCGGCCGAGCCACCTCGCCGCGACGCCGCCGGCCGCCGCGCCGCCACCGGGCCGCCCCTCGCCGCTCCTCCGCGCCGACGTCCTCCTCCTCCCGGCCGGAGAGCCCCTCCGTCGCGCCAAGTTCGACTCCGGCGAGCTACAGTAAATTCGGCGATCCTCGTTTTCCGCGCCCGGCCAGATCCAGATCTTGGATATTTTCTCTCGGTTGACTTTTTCTCCCGAAACCCTAATTATCTTGTCATGTTCATCACATCGTAACTTTGCATCCGTAGCTCCGATTTGGGCATATAGCATACAAAATGTTCGTCTCAGAGAGTACATCATTTCATTCCATTGCGTCATTTTCATTTGAGTTCATCTTGATACCCGAAATGCTGTTAGAAGAGGGCTACTTGAGTTAATTGTCAGATCTGCTACTCCATTTAGATATTTGTCATTTTTGCCATGATTAATGTGTGCATGATATGCCCATGAGCTCTACATATGTTTTGTTAAGGGTTTTTTCATCTTTCCAGAGGTGCAACCCATGTATTTTTGTGATGTGTGTGGTGACTAGCACAAGCTTGCAAAGTGAGGCACTTGGTAATGCTGATTTCAGGGACTTAGCTTTTCCACTATGTTCATATGTTCATGTTCATATGTTCATGTTGTTTCCTAGTGATCCGTGCCTCTTTTGAGGATGATCAGTAAGGATTTTTTTTTGATCTTGTAGTGCTCTATCCATCCATGTCTTTGTTTGCAATTATGGAGCACCCTAGCTTGAGTCAATCGAGCTCTACTTTTGCTACTTCCTGAATGTGGGCAGATTGTCTACTTGTTAGCGATTTTGCCGATGATGTTGTAGTTGATCCGTGCATGCTATGTTATTGTTCCAGCCATGTCTAGCTTTTTATTTTGTGTATTCTTAATGGGTGTATGCTGAGATTGTCATGACTTGCTCCGTAGTGAGCGCATCGAGCTCGTAGACATGCCTACTTGAGATCTGATTATGTTTTTGCCATGTTCACATGCTTGCAATTGTATTTTCTGATCCCTTTTGGCTCAAGGTCACTAAGGGACTTTTGTTAAGCTCTTTGAGTAGCTCCATGCCATGCTTTACTTTGCCATGTTCAGGTCCTGTAGCATGTAGTTTTGTTGCTCCGAAGAGTGCTATCTGATCTGAAATTCCAGACAAGTGTTAATTTCACTAAGTCTGAAATCTGTTTGTCATATGCATTTTTTCCATGCTTGTTTGAACCTGTTAATGGATGAATTGGACGTAGATCAGTGCTAGACTTTTGTTAAGCATCATGAATGCATCCCTGCCATGTATTTTGTTGCCATGTTTGGGTGCCGTAGCATGTTCATCTCATTGCATTTAGATGACTACTTGTTGTAAATCGCAGATCGGTGTCATATTTGAATCGCTTGCCATTTCCAAACCGTAACTCCGATTCCGGCGTTCCTTATATCGTTTTCAAATGATTTCGTCTCATCTTTCCAGTGGCACACTTGGATTCCCAAGTTGAGGACAGGTTCATGCATTCCTTGTCACATCTTGCATATGCATCCCGCATCGCATCCCGCATAGCATATCATCTTTGCATCATATTGTTTGAGCTTTGCACGTGGTTGATTGTGTCCTTGTTGCTTGTTTGTCTTGTTTTGGTAGAGCCGGGAGATGAGTTCGCTAACGAGGAGCCCGTTGAGTTTGCTTTCGAGGATCCAGTCAACTCTGACAACTTTGCAGGCAAGATGATCATACCCTCGAAATCACCACTATCTTTGCTATGCTAGATTGCTCGCTCTTTTGCTATGCCAATGCTACGATGCCTACCACTTGCTTTCAAGCCTCCCAATTGCCATGTCAAACCTCTAACCCACCATGTCCTAGAAAACCGTTGATTGGCTATGTTACCGCTTTGCTCAGCCCCTCTTATAGCGTTGCTAGTTGCAGGTGAAGATTGGAGGTCGTTCCTTGTTGGAACATTTATTTACTTGTTGGGATATCACTATATTATCTTGTTATCTTAATGCATCTATATACTTGGTAAAAGGTTGAAGGCTTGGCCTCTCGCCTAGTGTTTTGTTCCACTCTTGCCGCCCTAGTTTCCGTCATATCGGTGTTATGTTCCCGGATTTTGTGTTCCTTACGCGGTTGGGTTATAATGGGAACCCCTTGATAGTTCGCCTTGATTAAAGCTTTTCCAGCAATGCCCAACCTTGGTTTTACCATTTGCCACCTATCCTCTTTTTCTCTTGGGTTTCCGGAGCCCGAGGGTCATCTTATTTTAACCCCCCCCCCCCGGGCTAGTGCTCCTCTGAGTGTTGGTCCAACCGAGCGATGTCCGGGGCTACCAAGGGCAACTCTGGGCTGGCCTACCCGACGTCTGGCTCATCTGAGTGTGCCCTGAGAACGAGATATGTGCAGCTCCTATCAAGATTTGTCGGCACATTCGGGCGGTGTTGTTGATCCTGTTTTAACCTGTCGAAGTGTCTTGAAGAACCGAGGTACCGAGTCTGATCGGAACGTCTCGAGAGGAGGTCTATTCCTTCGTTGACCGTGAGAGCTTGTCATGGGCTAAGTTGGGACTCCCCTGCAGGGATTTGAACTTTCGAAAGCCATGACCGCGGTTATGGGCAAATGGGAATTTGTTAATGTCCGGTTGTAGATAACTTGAACCTTAACTTAACTAAAATGAATCAACTGAGTGTGTTATCGTGATGGCCTCTTCTCGGCGGAGTCCGGGAAGTGGACACAGTGTTGGAGTAATGTTTGCGCAGGTTGTTCTCTAGTTTCTCGCTCGCGCTTTGCCTCCTCTTCTCGCTCTCTTTTGCGAATAGGATAGCCACCATATTTGCTAGTCGCTTTCTGCAGCTCCACATATTTACCTTGCCTTACCTATAAGCTTAAATAGTCTTGATCACGAGGGTGCGAGATTGCTGAGTCCCTGTGGCTCAAAGATTACTATTACACCAGATGCAGGGCCTGATGATTCCGCTCCAGGTGACACGCTCGAGCTCAAGTGGGAGTTCGACGAGGACTCTCAACGATACTATGTTTCCTTTCCTGATGATCAGTAGTGGTGCCCTGTTGGGGGTGATCGGGACCGTGTCGCATGTTGGGTTATCTTTTATTTTGGCGCCGTAGTCGGGCCATGAGTGTTTGAATGATGTAATGTTATTTATGTACCTTGATTGACGTGGCGAGTGTAAGCCAACTATGTTATCTCCCCTTTATTATTATATTACATGGGATGTTGTGAAGATTGCCTAACTTGCGACATATGCCTTCAATGCGATTATGCCTCTAAGTCGTGCCTCGACACGTGGGAGATATAGTCGCGTCGAGGGTGTTACAAGTTGGTAATCAGAGCCTTCCCCGACCTTAGGAGCCCCATTGCTTGATTGTTTTAGCAGCCGAGTTGTGTCTAGAAAAATGTTTTGAGTCATCTAGGAATTATATATCGAAGAGTTTAGGAATTCTTTTTACTTCCCAGTCCCTTCATCGCTCTGGTAAGGCATCCTGACGTAGAGTTTTGACTCTTCTCTTCTCAAATTTCACTAAAAAAATTTAGGGGATCACGCGGGTATCTTGGAATCGTTCCGATGGTTTTATGATGAGAACATTGTCTTGGTGCCTCCTGTCAGGGGTTTTGTGGAAGTGTCCCGGGGAGTTGAGCTCTGAGGTGTTGTCGTCATAATATTATCGTTGCAGTTCTGGAATACCTGAGTTTAGTACGTTGACATTGAAAATCTCTTTTATGCAGTTCGTTGGTGAGATAACCTCGACGCCACCCAGTACTGGGGCGGGAGTTCAGGAGTATCGCCATAACTTGTATAATGGATGCTTTTCGAAGGTTGAGGTAGATGGTTTCCGAAGTTTTTCTCGGTTATGTGTTGAAGGATGGATACAGCTGGATGTAGGATTTGCTAGAATTGGGTGAGATATTATGCTTCCCCTATATCCCTAACACCTGATTGCATAACCGGAAAGGTCCGGGAGTTTCATAGGTGGGAATTCTAGTAGCTCTAGTTCTTCTTCCACGGATAGTTGGTTTGAGATTGGGATTTCTTACCGAGTATTCGTTCTTGATCCGTACCTTGTTGATTTATTTCTCTACCTTAATTCTACGTGGCTTCTCCATTTATGGATATGTGACCATTTCAAGAGGAATGCATTCGTTCAATTTTGTTCGGATGTGAAGACTATATGTTGCAATTTTCATTCCGTTGGATTCAGCTTCAATATTTGTCTATCAATGTGCTAATGGATGTCAACCTCTTCAGGATGGCTCCTCCAACGCGCACGACTCTGAATCCTGATCCGCCACCACCTCCACCTCCTCCAGAGGCATGGCAAGCTGTGATGGCCGCAACCAATGCAAACACATAGTTGATCATGCAAATTCTTCAAGAGCGCAATCAAGGCAACCAAGGGAACCAAGGCAACAATCAGAATCACTTTGCTACACTCAACCAGTTCCTTGCTAATGGGCCAAAGACTTTCAGCAATTGTGTTGAGGCAACTAATGCTGACGATTGGCTTGTGGATCTGTGCAAGCATTTCGAGTGCAGTAACGTTAGGCCTGAGGACTTTGTCAAGTTCGCTTCCTTCCAACTCAAAGATCAAGCTGCAGAATGGTTCCAGCAGTACAAGGATTCCAGAGGTGGACGTGTTATTACCTGGGATGAATTCCGTTAAGATTTCAGAGCTCATCATATTCCTCAGAGCATGGTTGAAAGCAAGCGTGAGGAATTCCGCAACCTGAAGCAAGGCTCTTTGTCTGTCTATGACTACAACAAGTTGTTTCAGAAGCTTGCCCGCTTTGCTAAGCAGGACGTACCAGATGAGAAGAGCATGATATACCAGTTCAGGGGTGGTCTCAGAGAAGAAATTCAGCTCGCTCTTGTTCTCTTTGAACCCGTGAGGTACGATGAGTTCTACAACATGGCATTGAAGCAAGAGGCCGCTCAACTGAGGTGTGATGCTTCCAAGAAGCAAATCAGAGATGTTACTCCTTCTTCCTCTACTCAAGTGGCCAAGCAGCAGAAGTATTGGCTTCCTCCTCCTCCGTTCCGTCAGCCGTATCAGCAGAAGAGCAAAGGTGGAAGTGGATCTTCCCACCCACCCAACCCTGGCTTCCAGAACAAGACTTTGTCTCAAGCTCCAAGATCGAGTGCTCCGTATCACCGTCCGCTTTCAGAGGTCACATGCAACAAGTGCCAACATAAGGGTCACTATGCCAACAAGTGCTTCAACCAGAGGCGTCTTCCTCCTCCTCCTCCTGTCAGATCGGCAAGTACAGCTGTGGTCAAGCATAACCCCAAGTCCGCCAAGGTCAATTTGATGAACGCAGCTCAGGCAGAGGATTCGTCAGATGTCATCATGGGTAACCTTCCTGTTAACGATGTTCCTGCAAAAGTTCTTTTTGACACGGGTGCATCGCATTGTTTCATCTCGAGACCATTTGTTTCTAAGCATGAGTTGCCTTTACAAGATTTGCCTAGACAGTTATCTGTTGTTTCTCTGGGTAAATTCATGAATGCAAGCGCTATCGCCCCGGATGTTACTATCACCTTGGGTGACTACAAGTTTCTATCTTCTCCTATGGTTCTTGGTGACTCGGATATTGATCTTATTCTCGGGATGGATTGGCTTTCTAAGCACAAGGCTCAGCTTGATTGTGCAGCAAGGCAGATCCAATTGACTCATTCGTTTGAGGATGTAATTGTCTTTGCCGCTCGGGATAATACCATCCGTCTGTTTTCTCTCAGTGAGAAGGGTGAACTGGATGCTATCTCGCAAATTCCAGTCGTTTGCGAATATCAAGACGTCTTTCCAGAAGAGCTTCCAGGAATGCCTCCGCACCGGCCAGTTGAATTCGTTATTGATCTTGAGCCTGGCACGGAACCTGTGTGCAAGCGTCCTTACAAGCTGGGACCTGAAGAGTTGAAGGAGCTGAAGAAGCACCTCGATATTCAAGAGAGAATGGGTCTCATCCGGCCTAGTTCTTCTCCGTGGGGTTGTGGTGTTCTTTTTGTGAAGAAGAAGGATGGAACGGACCGACTTTGTGTTGATTACCGTCCATTGAACAAGAAGACCATCAAGAACAAATACCCACTTCCCAACATCAATGAGTTGTTCGAACAACTCAAAGGTGCCCAAGTATTCTCCAAGCTGGATCTTCGTATGGGTTATCATCAGATTCGTATCCGTGAGCAAGATATTCCCAAGACGGCTTTCAGGACAAGCTATGGTTCATATGAATACACTGTCATGTCTTTTGGCCTCGTCAACGCTCCTCCGACGTTCTCTCGCATGATGAACTTCACCTTCAACGCCTACACCAATGACTTCGTTTTGGTCTATCTCGACGACATTCTGGTTTTCTCGAAGAACAAGGAAGATCATGCCAAGCACTTGCGTTTGGTGCTCGATAAGCTCAAAGAACATCAGTTCTACGCCAAGTTCTCCAAGTGCGAATTTTGGCTTGATGAGGTTCTTTATCTTGGTCATATCATCTCTGCCAAGGGCATTATGGTGAATCCTGAGAAAGTGTCTGCAATTGTGAATTGGGAACCTCCTCAGAACGTGAAGCAACTCCGTAGCTTCCTCGGTCTCGCAAGCTACTGCCCAAGATTCATTGAAAACTTTTCTAAGATCGCGAAGCCTCTCTCTAATCTTCTCTAGAAGCACGTCAAGTACGTTTGGTCTCCGGAGTGTGACATTGCTTTCAACACTTTGAAAGAGAAATTGATCACTGCTCCAGTTCTGACTCCGCCTGATGAATCCAAGCCGTACGAGGTCTTTTGTGATGCCTCTCTCCAAGGTCTTGGCGCAGTATTGATGCAAGAGAAGAAAGTGGTTGCTTGTACCTCTCGCCAGTTGAAGCCTAATGAGAAGAACTACCCCACTCATGATCTCGAGTTGGCGGCAGTTGTGCACGCTCTTTTGACTTGGAGACATCTCTTATTGGGAAGAAAAGTGGACATTTTCACTGATCACAAGAGTCTCAAGTACATCTTTACTCAGCCTAATCTCAACCTCAGGAAAACTCGATAGGTCAAAATGATTCAAGAGTATAATCCGAGTATCGAGTATACTCCAGGCAAGGCCAATGTGATTGCTGACGCATTGAGCAGAAAGGCTTATTGCAACAGTCTGATTCTCAAGCCTTATCAACCCGAGCTTTGTGAAGCTTTCCGCAAACTTAATCTGCAAGTTGTTCCTCAAGGATTCCTCGCCAACCTTCAAGTCTCTCCTACCTTGGAAGACCAGATTCGCCAAGCCCAGCTTCTTGATGCTATGGTGAAAAAGGTGAAGATTGGGATTGCCAAGAGTCAACCCAAGTACAAGTGCTACCGCCTTGACGACAAGGACACTCTCTTCTTCGAGGATCGTATCGTCGTGCCCAAAGGTGACCTCCGTAAAGTGATCATGAACGAGGCTCACAATTCTCTCCTCTCCATCCACCCTGGGAGCACGAAGATGTATCAGGACCTCAAGCAGGCTTATTGGTGGACTCAAATGAAGCGCGAGATTGCTCAATTCGTGAATGAATGTGATGTCTGCAGAAGAGTGAAGGCAGAACACCAAAGGCCAGCTGGTCTCCTCCAACGTCTTGCCATTCCAGAATGGAAGTTTGACCACATTGAGATGGACTTCGTGACTGGGTTTCCAAAGTCCAAGCGTGGCAATGATGCTATATTCATTGTCATCGACAAACTCACCAAAGTGGCTCACTTTCTGCCTATCAAAGAGTCAATCACTGCAGCTCAATTGGCGGAACTCTATACCTCTCGAATTGTCTCTCTGCACGGTATTCCTCAAGTGATCTCTTCAGACCGTGGCAGCATCTTTACCTCCAAGTTTTGGGATTCTTTTCAGAAGGCCATGGGCACCAACATCCGCTTCAGCACAGCTTTCCATCCTCAAACTAGCGGTCAAGTCAAGCGTGTCAACCAGATTCTCGAGGATATGCTCAGAGCTTGTGTGATCTCCTTCGGCATGAAGTGGGAGGATTGTCTTCCATATGCTGAATTCTCCTACAACAACAGTTTTCAAGAAAGTTCGGGCAAGGCCCCATTTGAAATTCTGTATGGCAGGAAGTGCCGTACCCCTCTCAACTGGTCTGAAACCGGTGAACGTCATCTTTTGGGTAATGACTTAATCACAGAGGCAGAGGAAATGTGCCAAGTCATTCGAGATAACCTCAAAGCAGCCCAATCCCGCCAGAAGAGCTACTATGATAGTAAGCACCGTGATTTGGCTTTCGAGATCGGAGATCATGTTTACCTCCGCGTCTCTCCGATGAAAGGTACTCGTCGCTTCGGTATCAAAGGGAAGCTTGCCCCCAGATACGTGGGACCTTTCAAGATTGTCAGCAAGAGAGGCGACCTCGCCTATCAACTCGAGCTTCCTTCAAACTTTGCAAATGTTCATGACGTGTTCCATGTCTCTCAGCTCCGAAAGTGTCTCAAGACTCCTGACCGCACCGTCAACTTCGAGGACATTGAGCTCCAAGAAGATCTCTCCTATCGTGAGCACCCCGTTGCTATTCTTGAAGAGACTGAACGCAAGACTCGCAATAAGTCAATCAAATTCCTCAAAGTCAAGTGGTCACACCATTCCGACCGTGAAGCTACCTAGGAACGCGAGGATCACCTCCGTTCTGAATACCCGGCGTTCTTTCAGTCCTAGATCTCGGGACGAGATCCTTTCGTAGTGGTGGAGTGTTGTAACACCCCGGATATGACTTACCCAATATGTATTCCAACTCTTGCCGTTTCCGGCGTTAAGTTAATTTATTTTCTCGGGTTCGGGTTTTTTGTCTCCGTGTGTTGTTATCGTTGTCATGCATCTCATATCATGTCATCATGTGCATTGCATTTGCATACGTGTTCATCTCTTGCATCCGAGCTTTTTCCCCGTTGTCCGTTTTGCATTCCGGCGCTTCGTTCTCCTCCGATGGTCTTTTCTACCTTTCTTTCGTGTGTGGGGATTAGACATTTCCGGATTGGACCGAGACTTGCCATTTGGACTTCGTTTGATGCTTCAACGGTTAACCGAGGGACCGAAAAGGCCTCGTGTGTGTTGCAGCCCAACACCTCTCCAAGTTGGCCCAAAACCCACCAAAACCCTCTCCATCTTCTAGAGCGTTCGATCACGATCGCGTGGCCGAAAACCGCACCTCATTTGGAGCTTCCTAGCTCCTCCTACCTCTATAAATATCCCCTCCCCGAAATTCCGGATCCAAACCACCCTAACCCTAGCCCCGCTCCTCATCTGCACGCCGGACACGTCCGTCCGCGCGCCGGACATCGCCACCGCCCACTCCCTTCGTGCCACGTGGCGGGCGCCCAACATCACTGCCCCACATCGCCGACTCCGGCGGCCGAGCCACCTCGCCGCGACGTCGCCAGCCGCCGCGCCGCCACCGGGCCGGCCCTCGCCGCTCCTCCGCGCCGACGTCCTCCTCCTCCCGGCAGGAGAGCCCCTCTGCCGTGCCAAGTTCGACTCCTGCGAGCTACAGTAAATCCGGCGATCCTCGTTTTCCGCGCCCGACCAGATCCAGATCTGGGATATTTCCTCTCGGTTGACTTTTTCTCCCGAAACCCTAATTATCTTGTCATGTTCATCGCATTGTAACTTTGCATCCGTAGCTCCGATTTGGGCATATAGCATATCAAAATGTTCACTTCAGAGAGTACATCATTTCATTCCATTGCATCATTTTCATTTGAGTTCATCTTGATGCCCGAAATGCTGTTAGAAGAGGGCTACTTGAGTTAATTGTCAGATCTGCTACTCCATTTAGATATTTGTCATTTTTGCCATGATTAATGTGTGCATGATATGCCCATGAGCTCTACATATGTTTTGTTAAGGGTTTTTCCATCTTTCCAGAGGTGCGACCCATGTATTTTTGTGATGTGTGTGGTGACTAGCACAAGCTTGCAAAGTGAGGCACTTGGTAATGCTGATTTCAGGGACTTAGCTTTTCCACTAAGTCCTTGATCTGTTTATCTCATATGGCCATATGTTCATGTTGTTTCCTAGTGATCCGTGCCTTTTTTGAGGATGATCAGTAAGGATGTTTTGTTGATATTGTAGTGCTCTATCCATCCATGGCTTTGTTTGCAATTATGGAGCACCCTAGCTTGAGTAAATCGAGCTCTACTTTTGCTACTTCGTGAATCTGGGCAGATTGTCTACTTGTTAGCGATTTTGCCGATGATGTTGTAGTTGATCCGTGCATGCTATGTTATTGTTCTTGCCATGTCTAGCTTGAATTTTGTGTATTCTTGATGGGTGTATGCTGAGATTGTCATGACTTGCTCCGTAGTGAGTGCATCGAGCTCGTAAATATGCCTACTTGATATCTGCTTTCAGTATGCTGAGATTATGTTTTTGCCATGTTCACATGCTTGCAATTGTATTTTCTGATCCCTTTTGGCTCAAGGTTACTAAGGGACTTTTGTTAAGCTCTTTGAGTAGCTCCATGCCATGCTTTACTTTTCCATGTTCAGGTCCTGTAGCATGTAGTTCTGTTGCTCCGAAGAGTGCTATCTGATCTGAAATTCCAGACAAGTGTTAATTTCACTAAGTCTGAAATCTGTTTGTTGTATGCATTTTTGCCATGCTTGTTTGAACCTGTTAATGGATGAATTGGCCGTAGCTCAGTGCTAGACTTTTGTTAAGCATCATGAATGCATCCCTGCCATGTATTTTGTTGCCATGTTTGGGTGCTGTAGCATGTTCATCTCATTGCATTTAGATGACTACTTGCTGTAAATCGCAAACCGATGTCATATTTGAATCGCTTGCCATTTCCAAACCGTAACTCCGATTCCGGCGTTCTTTATATCGTTTTCAAACGATTTCGTCTCATCTTTCCAGTGGCACACTTGAATTCCCAAGTTGAGGCCAGGTTCATGCATTCCTTGTCACATCTTGCATATGCATCCCGCATCGCATCCCGCATAGCATATCGTCTTTGCATCATATTGTTTGAGCTTTGCACGTGGATGATTGTGTCCTTGTTACTTGTTTGTCTTGTTTGGGTAGAGCCGGGATACGAGTTCGCTAACGAGGAGCCCGTTGAGTTTGCTTTCGAGGATCCAGTCAACTCTGACAACTTTGCAGGTAAGATGATCATACCCTCGAAATCACCACTATCTTTGCTATGCTAGATTGCTCGCTCTTTTTCTATGCCAATGCTACGATGCCTACCACTTGCTTTCAAGCCTCCCAATTGCCATGTCAAACCTCTAACCCACCATGTCCTAGCAAACCGTTGATTGGCTATGTTACCGCTTTGCTCAGCCCCTCTTATAGCGTTGCTAGTTGCAGGTGAAGATTGGAGGTCGTTCCTTGTTGGAACATTTATTTACTTGTTGGGATATCACTATATTATCTTGTTATCTTAATGCATCTATGTACTTG
This sequence comes from Triticum urartu, assembly GCF_056163025.1. Taxonomy (NCBI): domain Eukaryota; kingdom Viridiplantae; phylum Streptophyta; class Magnoliopsida; order Poales; family Poaceae; genus Triticum; species Triticum urartu. Next base: position 206,400,872 of record NC_141876.1, on the reverse strand, counting down.
GTAAAAGGTTGAAGGCTTGGCCTCTCGCCTAGTGTTTTGTTCCACTCTTGCCACCCTAGTTTCCGTCATATCGGTGTTATATTCCCGGATTTTGCGTTCCTTACGCGGTTGGGTTATAATGGGAACCCCTTGATAGTTCGCCTTGATTAAAGCTTTTCCAACAATGCCCAACCTTGGTTTTACCATTTGCCACCTAGCCTCTTTTTCCCTTCGGTTTCCGGAGCCCGAGGGTCATCTTATTTTAAACCCCCCCCCCCCCGGGCCAGTGCTCCTCTGAGTGTTGGTCCAACCGAGCGATGTCCGGGGCTACTAGGGGCAACTCTGGGCTGGCCTACCTGACGTCTGGCTCATCTGAGTGTGCCCTGAGAACGAGATATGTGCAGCTCCTATCGGGATTTTTCGGCACATTCGAGCGGTGTTGCTGGTCTTGTTTTAACCTGTCAAAGTGTCTTGAAGAACCGAGGTACCGAGTCTGATCGGAACGTCTCGAGAGGAGGTCTATTCCTTCGTTGACCATGAGAGCTTGTCATGGGCTAAGTTGGGACTCCCCTGCAGGGATTTGAACTTTCGAAAGCCGTGCCCACGGTTATGGGCAGATGGGAATTTGTTCATGTCCGATTGTAGATAACTTGAACCTTAACTTAACTAAAATGAATCAACTGAGTGTGTTATCGTGATGGCCTCTTCTCGGCGGAGTCCGGGAAGTGGACACGGTGTTGGAGTAATGTTTGCGCAGGTTGTTCTCTAGGTTCTCGCTCGCGCTTTTCCTCCTCTTCTCGCTCTCTTTTGCGAACAGGATAGCCACCATATTTGCTAGTCGCTTTCTGCAGCTCCACATATTTACCTTGCCTTACCTATAAGCTTAAATAGTCTTGATCGCGAGGGTGTGAGATTGCTGAGTCCCTGTGGCTCACAGATTAATATTACACCAGATGCAGGGCCTGATGATTCCGCTCCAGGTGACGCGCTCGAGCTCAAGTGGGAGTTCGACGAGGACTCTCAATGATACTATGTTTCCTTTCCTGATGATCAGTAGTGGTGCCCTGTTGGGGGTGATCGGGACCGTGTCGCATGTTGGGTTATCTTATATTTTGGCGCCATAGTCAGGCCATGAGTGTTTGAATGATGTAATGTTATTTATGTACCTTGATTGACGTGGCGAGTGTAAGCTAACTATGTTATCTCCCCTTTATTATTATATTACATGGGATGTTGTAAAGATTACCTTACTTGCGACATATGCCTTCATTGCGATTATGCCTCTAAGTCGTGCCTCGACACGTGGGAGATATAGTAGCATCGAGGGTGTTACAGCGGCCCCCTCTTTCCTTTCCCCCTCCCTCTCCATTCCCCCTTCCCCCTCTTGGAATAGGGAAGGGAATCCAACTAGGATTGGGAATCTATCGTGGAATTGTCACGGAAGATGTCCTTAGTGTCAGGACTTAGTCGCGAGGCCAACGCATCTATGTGGTAGCTTGACAGGGGTTGAGCGGGACGAGAGACGCGAGGTTTTACCCTGGTTTGGCCCCTCATGGTGGAGGTAAAAGCCTACGTCCTGCTTCATTGATATTGATGATGATGATCACGGTTACAAGAGTGCTCTATCTTGAGAGCTATTGTCTAAACCTAATTTGTCCAACTTGTGGAACTTGTGAATCTTGTCCCACTTTGGGGAGCCCTGCCCCTCCTTATATATGTTGGAGGGGCGGGTTATATGTAGAGTCCTATTAGGATTAGGACTAGTCTATCTCCAATACAAACCGGATACAAGTCCAGGTCTTAAATCCTTGTAAGATAATATTCCTCCTGCCTTCCTCTTAAACCAGCCCACCATTAGACATGAACTGGCCTTCTGGGTCTTGGGCCTTGTCATCTGTCTGTCCCGCACGCCGGATTACCAGTGAGTCATATTGACCAGGTGGGTTGCTTGTAAACTGCCAGGTCAGGGCGGGTCGCCGGTGACTCACCAAGTGTCAGCGGGGTCTTCAGATAAACCGCCAAGTCCTGGCCGGGTTAACTTCCGGCCAGTTTACACCGCGGGGTATATCCTCGACATTAGCCCCCAAGTTTAGCTTGGATTTATTCATGGTAAACTTATACTGCAAAATAAACACAAGAACAAATTTGACAGGTTATGCTCCGGGTTAAGAATATTTATAAACCGGTACCTGATCATCCTTAAGTCCTTGTTATTTCCTCCTTCTGGGAAATCCGGGTCAACAAACCAGCTTCATAATCAATTTGCCGACATTGGCTTGTCACCGAGAAATATTGTGAAGAATAACTCCTTTGATTCAGCTCCGCCGGTTTAAGAAATATGGGTTTGAAAATACTTATCTGATATTCAGCCGGTTTGAAGATGTAAAACTTGCCGGTTTAATATTACCAAAATGGCTGGTTTATAAATATTGATGGCACCGGGTCATAATTGTTGTCAACACCGGGTTATGTAATTGATCTTCCTAATTTGCTCAAAACTGATAAAATGAAGATATTCCTCCTTTATATGCATAATACCTGTAGCCCCCAAGTCTTAAGAGGAGAACATAGTGATAACTTAAGACTTGCTCCAATAAGTGTTTCAACCTTGAAGAAATCCGGTTTATTCATCTCAAAACTGAATACTCCATATATGTAGCCCCCAAGTGCCGGGTTGTCATGCTTGCAGCAACCTGGGACTTGTAATTACTTGATGCTCATAAAAACTTCAACCAGTGTAGCCCCCAAGGGCCGGGTCATTATGCAATAATGAGCAGGGACTTTGTAAGTATAACCTTGTAAACTTTGAACAGCAACGTGTGGCCCCCAAGGGCCGGCTTAGTAAGATAATACTGAATCGGGACTTGATATATATACTTTAATGAAAATAACATATTATAATGTAGCTTCCATCGTAGGGCTTGAACCCACGTCCACAAGGTTAAGAGCTTTGTGCTTTACCAACTGAGCAATGGATTCTTCAATATTATGGACGAAAACTTGTGTACCTTGAATTGTTGACAAGAGCAATTGGTAGCCCCCAAGGGCCGGCTCATTATAATATGATGAGTCGGGTCTTCAATAAGACTAGTAAAAATGACTTTGCATTAGCCCCCAAGTGTCATGGTGCATGCTTGCAGCAACATGAAACTTGCATGTAATCTCAATTTGAATAATGTAGCCCCCAAGTGCCGGGTTGTAAGCCTGCAGCGACTCGGGACTATTCCTTCCATTGTAGAATAAATCATATCCTTTGATAAAAGAGTAGACATTGCGCTATAGCGACTTTTGAAAACCTTAATAATAAAAATCCATCCATGTTGGCTATTCAAGATAATATAATCCGGTATGAAAACCTTATTCATTCAACATCATAATGAAATTTCAGCCAAGTTTGGCTATTTGAATAATATAACCCAATGATTTATAAGCGCATGATTCCAATGGCGCAATCCAAATATATACTGGCGACTTGTTGTCCAAAGCCAGGCCGGTTTAACAAACCTGTTTCTGCATACAACAAGTTTAAAGTGTCCTGGCGGTTTACCGCCGGACGGGTCATAATACCCAACATATAACCCGGGTTTATAACCAAGGCTGTACTTAAGAATAATCAAATATGAAATATATCGTACCTGTGACATTGAATCACATCGTTGGTTTTACCAACTTTTTGTAGTAAGGGTGATAACCCAAATCTTGAGTACTGATAACTCCTTCCATATTGTGCCGGTTTATAATAAAACCATGCCGGGTTGTGATAAACACCGTGTTACTCCATAAGAGGATGTTAACAACAAGGATCAAACCGGGCAAATAGTCTCCGGATTGACGTGAACTGTGTTCCATCAATTGATTGGTTAAAAAACTTTGTCGGTTTAAAAAACGCAATAAAAAGCAACCCCCCCCCCTTAAAGAAAAGTGTAAATCAAGTGCAATGACAAAACGTTGCAAAAAAAGGTTTATTTGAGCTGATCAGATGGTGTTACCATGGCCGAACACGACCAAGCTCCCGTTAGGTGTAACTATGGTTCTAGTCAGCCAGGTCCCCAAATGAAACCGTGGCATTTATGCTGATCAAGTGGCATGGTCATGGTTCGGGTTCGACCAAGCCCCCAAGTGATTCCGTGGCCTTAGGCCGATCAAAAGGCATGAGTGGTTCAGACATGACCAAGTCCCCAAGTGATCTGGTGGCTCTCGCCTATCAAGAGGTATGGTATTGGTTCGGACACGACCAATCCTCCAAGTGATATAACACAATGCTTTTAAAAAGCAAACTCAAGGGGTAAACCGGAGGCTGCTTTAGAACAACTCCGTGTAACCACACATGATGTAAAAGAACAGAGACCCCGCTTTATGAAGCAGAAGCCCCCAAGTGATCTATAATATGTCAGGCCAGTAAGGTGGGATACCCATGTTCGAACCGCGCATCGTGGCAGCAGGTCCTCTTTGGCACTTTTTAAATTTCTTGCAAGAGATAAATTCTTCTTGAACCGAGATCTTGAATCGGATATTGAGAGCTTCAAAGCTTTGTGGGAGACATCTTTCCCTTGAACTGGATTTTAAACCGGAATCTTCATTTTTAGCCGGAAATTTTTTGACGGCCTTTAAACTCGAACTTGCGAGAAGTTAATTCCTTTTTGAACCGGAAATTCTTAAACCAGATTTGAGAGCTTCAGAGCTTTCTCAGAGAACAAATTTCCCTTGTACTGGATTGTAAACCGGAATCCTTTTCTGATGACCTGAAACTTCTTTATTGAGCCGGGATTTTGTAACTGTCATATACTTTCTAATCCGGAAATCTTTTGACAGCACGATGTGAATCCAGGACCGGGTTATCTTTCCCTCCAACGTATTGGGGTTCTTGACTTCACTGAAAACCGGCAACGTTTGCTAAGTCATATCATTGTAGCCCCCAAGTCTCAAGGTGGCTCGAGGAGTTGGCTTGAGATTCTCCACATTTGACCGTGATATAAACCGGCATAATTTGTATATCATTGATGTTGATAGCGCGATGTGACCCGGTGCGATGTGAATCCACAGAAGGTTGAGGTGACTGCGGGTTGTAAATGATCCCATATGAGCTGTGTCAGCAACTCGGCCAATGGTTCCTTCCAACTGGCAATTTGAAGTTAATCAAAACTATAGTGGCGGCGACTTGTGCGCCCAATAAACAGCTCATGCAGATAGGTGCGGCCCGGTATGTTGATGTAGACCAGGACGCGAGAGACGGACGACAAAGACGGCCGCAGCTTCAGAGACGGCACAGCGAGATGAGTCGGCCGCGGCATAGTAAATCGGCGCGGACGGGAGAGTCGGCCGCGGGAGTTGTAAACCGGCGTGGACGGAGAGTCGCCTGCGGGTATTGTGAACCGGCGCGGATGGGGAGTCTCCTGCGGGCATTGTAAGCCGGCGTAGATGGAGAACCGGCCGCGTGTTGACATAAACCGGACCACAGGCGGTTTGCGCGCCTCCGTTGAGCAGTGCGGAATGGTCAAAAGCCAGTATATAATGACGCCAGTGCGCGCTCCATATGCATGGTGTAACACCAATGTTGTGGCGAATAATTGTCCTACATATAAAAATATGCAAAACCAACGTAATTGTTCTTTTTACGAAAACAATATATGTCAAAAATAGACTTAGATAGATGTCACCTGATTTGTTCGGACGACGGATGATCCGTTTATCGCGATCGAGGCGGCTGAACATGCCCCCAGCGGCTCAAGACCGCAGGGGCGGCTCTGATTTGTTGATATACATATCAGAGTCAACCGTGATATTTAAATGACAGAGCGGACGCGTGAGTCGGCCGTGGCATTGTAAGCCGCGTGGACAGACAGGTCAGCCGTGGGCGCGGACGGTTGAACCGGCGCGGGTATGGTCGAATGAACCGGCTACAGGCGCGGCCCGGTGAGTTGATGTAGACCGGACCGTTGAGGCGGCGATTTGCGCACATCTGATAAGCCATTTGATATAGTGTGGATATAGCCGCGACCTCCAATGACAGCGCGCGGGGACCGGATCATACTTTAATCATGACGTAATTGACCTGTGCATACAATAGCATACCTCGAGAAAATCTTTTGACATTATGTAATTACATCAAAAAAGAGTTTTAGAAAAATAGCACCTGATTGTTACGGCCGCGGCGGCTCTTGTTGGAAGAAGTAAGGCCGGTGACTCAGAGATGGGACGGTGCGCTGAGCCGATGAGACGAAACCGAGTCCATGTCTATTGTCCTCCCCCGGTCGTGGCTTCCCTTTTCTATATTTTTTTCTTTACTCTGGACTCCACGCTTGTTTCAACAAGTAGTAGTAAACCGGATATTTTCCTTGTCCGGTAGCCGATCCAGTTAGTTAATGTTTTTTCCTTCCACACAGCCATGCATGTAGCCTGTCTTTTCATGCGGTGATTTCCTTTGGGACTTGAGCTGCTCAGGAGAAGTGGTATTCCTTGGATATGTATTATTCTAGCATCCGTTGGTTCCGATAGCAATGGCGCTCTGGGTGCTGTTGGTTGTACGCGAGCCCGCTGCACGTGCGGTTCCTTGGCAGATCCGACCCGATTTGGGTGTCCGGCTCGGGTGTCCTTCCTCCGAAAAAATCCGCCAAACTTTATTGCTAGTTACCAGATCGGATTCGACGGATCACTTTTCGTCGGCGGCGCACAGCAGAACTTTGAACCCTAACTTGTCTTCAGACCAAAAACTCATATTGCCAGCTCTAACGTTAATAACAATTCTGATCACAAACGTGGGATTTGCCAGCTCTGCCAAAGACTATTTCCTGCCAAACTTTCTTCATCCGGCCAATTGCAAACTTCTCGAGACTCTGAAAAAGATCCCTCCAAGAACTCAACACCACCGTGCGTGAGCCCCACGGTGGGCGCCAACTGTCGTGGAATTGTCACGGCAGATGTCCTTAGTGTCAGGACTTAGTCGCGAGGCCAACGCATCTATGTGGTAGCTTGAGAGGGGTTGAGCGGGACGAGAGACGGGAGGTTTTACCCAGGTTCGGCCCCTAACGGTGGAGGTAAAAGCCTACGTCCTGCTTCATTGATATTGATGATGATGATCACGGTTACAAGAGTGCTCTATCTTGAGAGCTATTGTCTAAACCTAATTTGTCCAACTTGTGGAACTTGTGAATCTTGTCCCACTTTGGGGAGCCCTGCCCCTCCTTATATATGTTGGAGGGGCGGGTTATATGTAGAGTCCTATTAGGATTAGGACTAGTCTATCTCCAATACAAACCGGATACAAGTCCAGGTCTTAAATCCTTGTAAGATAATATTCCTCCTGCCTTCCTCTTAAACCGGCCCACCATTAGACGTGAACCGGCCTTCTGGGTCTTGGGCCTTGTCATCTGTCTGTCCCGCACGCCGGATTACCAGTGAGTCAGAATGACCAGGTGGGTTGCTTGTAAACCGCCAGGTCAGGGCGGGTCGTCGGTGACTCGCTAAGTGTCAGCGGGGTCTTCAGATAAACCGCCAAGTCCTGGCCGGGTTAACTTCCGGCCGGTTTACACCGCGGGGTATATCCCCGACAAAATCCTAGTTGGACTCCCCCCTTGGCGGACCCTCCTTGGCCGCCAGCTGTAACACCCCGGATGTAACTTTCCATATTTGTAACTCCGACTCTGCCATTTTCCGCTTTAAGTTATGAGATTTCCCTTCGAGGTTGGGTTTTGTCTTCGTTTTGCATTTTGTTCATGTCATGCTTTTCATATCATGTCATCATGTGCATCACATTTGCATATGTGTTCAACTCATGCATCCAAGAAGTTTCCCCGTTGTCCGTTTTGCAATCCGACACTCCTACGTCCTCTAGCGCACCCCTCCTGCCTCTTTTCATGAGCGGGTGCTAAACGTTCTCGGAATGGACCGAGATTTGCCAAGCGACCTTGGTACACCACAGGTAGACTGCTTGTCAAATTTCGTGTCATTTGGAGTCTGTTTGATACTCCAACGGTTAACCGGGGAACCGCAAAGGCCTCATGTGTGTTGCAGCCAAACACTCCTCCAACTCCGGCCAGCATCTCCAGCAAACCTCATTTCCCGTGCGAAGAAACCCTAGATATGTTCTTCTGCGAGGTAGCTTTCTGCCAAGTCCCTAACGTTGTATGCCTCTATTCATCATGCCATAACTTTGTGTGTGCTGCTCCGTTTCATGCGCATGATATATCAAATTATTCATCATGATGTGCTGTTCATTTTGTTCCATTGTGGCATGCTTGTTTGAGTTCATCTGGGTGCCCAAATCTTTGATACAAGAATGCTTAAAATGTTAGTTCCTGTTACTTAGCAGATTATGAGGATTTGTCATTTTTGTGACATTTGTTGTGTGCTGCATATGAGCATGAGCTCTACATGTGTTTTGATCTATGCCTTGCCATATTTACAGGGGTGCTTGCCATGTATTTTTGTGATATTTGTGGTGTCTAGCACAAACATGCAAAGTAGCCTTCGTGTTATTGCTGAGTTCGGGGACTTAGGATGTTGCTAAGTCCTTGTTCTGCTGTTATTTTGATGCTATGTAAACATGATGCTACAGTGAGATCCATGCTTGTTTTGAGTTGCTTCAGTAAGGATGATTTGGACATATGGTTGTGCTCTATCCATCCATGCCCCTATTTGCAATTATGGAGTGCCATAGCATGTATTAATCTTTCTCTACTTTTGCTATAAAATGTTCCTGGCAGATTGTTTATGTGTTAATCAATTTTGCCATGGTTGTTGTAGTTGATCCAAGCATGCTATGAGTTTTCTCTTGCCATGGTTAGCTTCATGAACATGTCTTCTTGCTGATGCTATGCTTGTTTTGTCATGCAATTCCTTGTGGTGAGTGAATCGAGCTCGCAAAGATGCCTTCATAATTCTGTTTATGCCATGCTCTGTTTTCTGCTAAGTCTGAATCTATTAATAGAACTTGTTATGTTTACATGGGTGCCATCATATCTTCTGTGCCTTTTTGGCTCATGATCAGTAAGGGACTTTTGTTCTATGCATTTAGTTGATTCATGCCATGCCTTGTATTGCTATGATATGTTCCTGTAGCATGTTGTTTGCTTGCTCTAAACATGGCTTCCTGATGTTAATTCCTGGCATGTTAGTATTTTCACTAAGTCTGTGATGCTGATATCGTTTGCACTTTTGCCATGCTTGTTTGAACCTGCTCTTGTGTGATTTAGCCGTAGCTCAGTGTTCATCTTTTGTCAAGCATCTTGAGTAGATCACTGCCATATGCTTTGTTGCTATGTTGGAGTGCGGTAGCTTAGTTTGTTGTTGCATTCTAGATGGCATCGTGTTGTTAATCGCAGAATTGTGTCATTGTTTTGCTTGCCATTTGCAAACCGTGCATCCGATTCCGGTGATCTTTATATCGATTTCGACCGAAATCATCTCATCTTTCCAAAGGAACACTTGGTTTGCCAAGTTGATGCCTGGTTCAGTCTTTCCCTTCCGAAGCACGCATATGCATTGCATATCACATCTCGCATATCATGCCATGTTTTGCATCATATTGATTGTGTTCCTTGCTTGTGTTCTTACTTTGGGTAGAGCCGGGAGACGAGTACGTGATTGACGAACTTGTTGAGTACGCTAAAGAGGATCAAGCTTTCGTCAACTCTGAGAACTTTGCAGGCAAGATGACCATACCCTTGAAATCACTTCTATCTTTGCTTGCTAGTTGTTCGCTCTATTGCTATGCTGCCATACCTACCACTTGCTATATCATGCCTCCCATATTACCATGTCAAGCCTCTAACCCACCTTTCCTAGCAAATCGTTGTTTGGCTATGTTACCGCTTTGCTCAGCCCCTCTTATAGCGTTGCTAGTTGCATGTGAAGTTGAGGTTTGTTCCATGTTGGAACATGGATATTGTTGGGATATCATTATTATATCTTGTTTACTTTCATGCATCTATATACTTGGTAAAGGGTGGAAGGCTCAGCCTTATGCCTGGTGTTTTGTTCACACTCTTGCGGCCCTATTTTCCGTCATACCGGTGTTATGCTTCATGGCTAAAGGCCCAAAGGTATCACACCCCGAGTATGTTGATTTCAATAGTGATGAAGATGACTTTTTAGGTGATGATGATTTACTTGTTGACAACTCTAGTGATGAATACTATGATGAAACGTCAATTAATCATGCTAATCAAGATAAAACGAATGACAATGATAAGGAGAAGATTGAGTTTCTAACTAAAGAACTAAACACTCTTAAGTTAGCTCATGAAACTATCTTAGGAGATCATCGAGAAATTTTAAGGACTCATGAGAAATTACGTTTTGAAAAGCTCAACCTTGAGCAAGAGCATGAGTTCTTAAAGGCAATCAATGATGATCTTCGCAAGAAAAATTCTTCTTACATTGCCAAGCGTTTACTCTTATCCACTTACATGCCTCAAGTCAAGTCTAGTAACAAGAACAAGAAAGATTCTTCCTCTAGTAGTAACAATAATCTTGTTAAATCCAATGTTGTTGCTTCTAGTAGTTCTCTTGATTCCACTAATGATTCTCTTAGCCAAGTTACACTTGAGCAAGAAAATAGCTTATTGAAGGGAATTATAGAGAAAGGTGTTTACAAGAGCCTTGCCGGGAGTAAGCAATCCGAGGAAATTGTACGCAAGCAAGGAAGACATCGGAAGAACCAAGGTGTTGGTTTTGAACGAAAGTTCAATGCCAATGGAGTTGATTGGTCAGAAGATCAATACCCCAAGACGAAGTTTGTTCCTCAACAAGAGAAGTATGATCCTACTTCCTTCAAAGGGACACAAGCTCAAGATGATCTTCCACCACAAGACCACAAGCAAAAATGCAAGTATAAGCTTCAAGAGGAAATTGATGCTTTTGAAGAAGCACCCAAGGCCTTGGTCAAGTGGGTTCCCAAGACTACATCAAGTTCTGCTTCATCAAGTACGACTACAACTCCAAGGATTCCCATCAATATGATGTGGATCCCGAAGAAGAAGAACTAGAGAGTTCATGAGGGTGACTCCGCCAACATACTTCACTCTTATCATTTTGGCAAGAAAAAGTGCAATCAACTTCCACATCTTGCACTAGTTCAAGGAGTCACAAACCCTCTTGTTGGTAAGACAAGGGACAAGGTAACCTAATGCTTTCATAGACATCATCTTGTGTGTGCATCACTCTATGTCTATGGATATCCTTGTTTGTTCCTTGTGGGACTAACCCGTGTAGGTATTGAAAGTGCAACTCACTCCAAAGGATTGCTCCAAATGATCTACATCAACATTGAGCATCCACATCTTCAACACCTACATGAAGTCTTCATCGACAAAACCCAAGGTTAGTTCATCCCTCTTAGGGGGGATCTCACATCTAGGGGGGATTTACTCTAAGAATTGAGCTAAAGCAACTCTAATGGTGTGAACACAACAACACTTTATGTAAAAGTGGTAACCCCACTTGTGCTTAAACGATGAGTATGACCTATCATCAAATGTTCTCATTTGACTCCTAAGTCAATATACGCATATATAGATGACCTAGTCATCGCTAATTGCTTGATAGATGCTAGAATTGGTTGTGCATGCTTTGCCACATATTTCATTTGCCATTTTATTGTGTGAGCATTTTGGTTGCATAATTTACTCATTCGAGGACATCCACTTGTTGCTTTGATTGTTTGGTTCCTTTTTCTTTTGCCAAGTGGATGGACAAGAATGCCTAAGAACCTTCTCTAGCTATCTATGCTTTTCTTGTCTCAAACTCTATTCATGCTACATCACAAAGTTTGATCAAGTCAGATTCGAACCACTCTGTGTGAGGAGCACTCGGAGTCCCCGATTCGTCATAGACTTAAACTTCCAAAACTTCTTTGTGTGTTTCGGTCTGACCGATTCATCCATTTCGGTCATACCGAGATCACTAAGTCGATCTAGGTTTTCAATCTTGGTGCAACCGATTTGAACTTTTCGGTCACACCGAGTTTCAGTAACTGCTTGCAGTTATGAATCTCTGTGCCACCGAGTTGTTCCACTCGGTCACACCGACAGGGTCAGGCTATATATATCCCTGGGCCAAAATTTCGAAAATTTTCCGAACCCCTTCGCCCGCGCTCAGCCTGCTCTGGCTCCCTGGGTCTCCGGATTGTCCTCCTCATCGCCAGCTGCATCCCGCTGCCGTCAACGGAAATCGTCTCTGCCGTTGCTGCCGTAGCAGGTCCATAGCCGCACTTAGGGTATGGACTTGATCCTTGTGCTAATCCCTCTCCGATTCCTAGCACATTGTTTTGCCATGTATCTTGCCACGATTGAGATCACTCTATCCAGCGAAATCACTCCGTAGTTTAGTCGTGGATTGAAAATTTAGGGTTAGGTTTTCGCTGAAATCATCTCGGACCAACCGAGTTGTTGAAATCGGTTCCACCAATTTGGCTAAGGCCATTGCACATGTGATTCTCGGTCTGACCGAGAATTGCAAATCGGTGTGACCGAGTTCAATACTTTGTGAAACCCTAGCAGTCTCGGTGCCACTGAACTGTGACTCGGTCTGACCGAGTTCACTAGTTTAGGTTCCAAAAGCTGCTTCGGTATCACCGAGTTTTCAAATCGGTAGATCCGAAATTCTTTCTGTGGAAAACTAAAACTAAGTTTTTAACTCATTCTTTTGCAAAAACCTCTATACTTTGTGATGCTCATCCAATCTACCTCATCTATAATCTACTCATAGGGTCTGCTGTCAGTGTTTGCATCATGTCAGATTAGAGTGATAGTCAGAACAAGTCTGAGGAGCAAGTTAACATGAGTGAGGGCACTAGTCCCTCTAGCAGCTTTGATGAGGGAAACGGGAGTACACCCAGCAACTTGCCTAAGGCAGCCACCAGGACCAGAAAGAAGTGAACCTCAAATTTTGAGGATGAGGACTATGTGTCTGTTGAGGAAGAGGCCACCTCAAAGAGGAAAGTTCTGAAAAAGGAATATGGCATAGCTGCTGCTACTAAGCCAGGAATGAAGCAAAAGGTTCCTGCCAAGAGAGTTCCCATGTCAAAAGCCAGAACATCCACTCAAGAGACTTTGGGATCTGCACCCAAATAACAGGTTGTGGCAGAGAAGAAAAGGAAGGAAAGGGTCAAGAAGACCACTTCCAGAGTGCTTGGCAGATCTTCAATAATGAGAGATTCTGAAGAAGAGGAAGAGGAAGAGGATGCGGCACCAACACCCAAAGATCAAAAGCTTACGGGAGATGCTATAAGGGCAGGGGCTGCTCCATCTAAGCCCAAAACTGCTCCTAAGACTGCTGCTCCAGCTCCAAAGCCAAAACCCAAGAGGAGCACCAGGAACATCCCTGCTGAGGAGAAGAACAAGGCCCCAATGCCTCAAACTACTGAAGAAGATGATGATTTTGTTGTTTTGAGGAAGTTGAAGCCCAAAATTCCAGATCACAATCATGCTCACCCAGTTGCAGAGAACATGAAAATCAGGAAGGATTCAGGATTGAGGCTATGGAGAGAGTCTGATCCATAGGCCACTAGGAGAAGGACTGCTGTGGACTACATGTTCCATACAAAGGAACAGCAGGACTTCTATGAGACTATTTTACTTGACAAGAAGCCCATAGTGTGTGACATGAGATGGATTGATTGGAAATTCATTAAGGAAAATGAGGATCACTTCCCTGGTGTATATGATAGCCTCAAGGCATGTGGAGTCGATGAGTTTGTGGCTCAGAAGCTCACAAAGTGGAATGATGAGCTTATTATGCAGTTCTACTCCACAGCTCATTTCTACCCAGACGGAAGGATTGTATGGATGTCTGAAGGTACTAGGTACCAGTCAACGGTTGAAGAATGGGAAAAATTGATCAATGCTCCTGAGGAGAATGAAGATGACTTGGATGTCTATGCCAAGAAGAAGAAGGATCACAACACCATGGCACATATGTACAAAGAGATCCCAGATGCTGCTCTTGAGACACACAAGTTTGGATCAGTACATTACCTTCTGTCAGGTTTGCCAACAATCAACTGGATCCTTAGGCACACTCTATTGCCAAAGTTATGTGATCACAAGATGATCAGAGGCCATGCAATTAACCTGCTTCACATATTTGATGTGCCTCAAAAGTTCAAAGTCATGAGCCTAATTGTGGAAACCATAAAGAGAACAGATGTAGATCAGAAGAGAAGTTGTGGGTATGCCCCATAGATCTAGGAGCTAATCAACTCCAAGATGGGCACTGGCACATATCTCTTGGACAAGGAACACATGCCCATCTACCCAGACTTTGAGGACAACACTGTGGTGATGGATGAAAATGAACCATCTTCTGTGCAAGCACAAGCAAAGAGGAAGAAGGCAAGGACTGAAAAGGCTGCAAAGATGCCAACCATTGATGAGGCATCTCAGTATCTTCTGAAGAGCAAGCAAGATCAGCTTGGCTACTTGATTGCCTCCACTCTGAGGATTGAGAAGGGATTGGCCACCCTGACTCAAAACCAGGAGAGCTTGGAGAGGATCATGGAGCAAAAGTTCTATGATTTAGATGTGAAGGTCACTGAGATCCAGTCAGTTGTTGAGCAACTTCATGATGAAGTGCAGGAGAAGAAGGGCAAGTCTACCACTGATGCTTTTGTTAGAGTGCCCAGAGGACAGAGATCTGCTGCAGTGCCTGTTACAGACACCAGAGCAACTTCATCTGCACCAGCTACAGCTTCAGTGCCACCAGCTCCAGCACCCACTCTGTGACGCCCCAAGACCGGAGCTTCAGTTGCCTTTCTTGTTTTCCGAGATTTCTTTGTGTGATTTGTTTGGTTCGTTGCTTTCTTCTTTGCATCTTTTGCACTGCATCATGTCATCATGCCATTTTTTTCTCAACAATCAAATCGTATGGGTCTTCGATCCATTTAAATTGAGGGAACTCACATGGTGGTTTCTCTTTAAAACATACCCTCCCGATATTTAGGGAACTATAATAAATATTATAACACACTTGCAAAATAATTCCATGTATTTTATACTTCAAGTTTGGTCCCCAAACTTTGCCAATAATTTCTTTAAACGCTTTCCCGTTCTCCACAAAAATTCTGAACATTTTTGGACTCTCCAAAAATGTTTTCCTAATTCAAACTCATTTGAATCACATTCAAATGTGTTCGAATGCAATCCTTCCAAACGGCGCCAAATGTATTTTTCTTGGATCAAGCTCCTTTTTATGAGTCTAAGAAAATTGGCGCCCTGCACAAATTCTTCTCCTATCTCTCTCTACATTTCTTATTTCTCGGTTTATTTGTTAAATCAGGAAATAAAGAAGTAATTAGGAAGAGGGAGAGAGAGAGAGCCCAGCCTGGCCACTTGGGCCTCCTGCGGCCCATTTGGCCCAAGGCTTCTCGCAGCCCAACCAGCGCTAACCCTAGATGGCCCGAGGCCCAGCCAATCTCCCTCTCCTCTCGATCCCTCTCCCTCTCATCCTCCTGATCCCATCTTCCTCTCGCTCTCATCCTCTCGATCCCTCCAGGCCGCCGCCACCCACACACACCAGGAGGAGTCCCGCTTCGTCCCCTCGTCCTCCTCCCACAGCCGTGCCCGAACCTCCATGGCATCGCCGCCCTGCTGACTCCAGCGAGGACGTGCCTCCCCTCCAGCCGCGAGACCCTCTCCGTCGCGCCATCCCTACCCCCCAGAGCCGTTGCCCTTGTAACGACCCGAATCTGATAAGATTCGATTTCTCTGTGCTCACTGTGCTAGTCCCTGGATCGACTCGCTAGCACACACAGTACATATGAATATCAAATAACAAGTGCATCAGTTACTACAATGTATGATCCAGAATTCATAAAGTATTACAAACTGAGTAGCACATAGCTAACTTTATTCAATAATATCAGCGGAAAGGTAGCATAATAAACGATGAGTCCATCAATGCCCACTAGAGAACATGTCGAGTGAAGGCTCGTGACCCTACTGTATCTCACTGATCATCTGAAAATCCTGCAACATGATAAGTTGCAGCCACAAAGGGTCAATACATTGAATGTATTGGCAAATCACACAAAATGATATAGCAAACCTACATCCACAAAGCAATGTATGACAAACAAAACACACAAGTTAGTTTGGAGAAGAATGTCTTCACCTACCTCCACTACCTGAACTCACAACCGTCTCTAATTTACTCGCCCAAGATAACCCAAAGATTCTAAATAAACATGACAAGAACTTCAGAAGTATGTCTCAAGTGCGCTCTGTCAGTGGCGCATTCTCTAGGAACAATAGAGCGCTCTGCCAAGGACGCATTCACCTGATTTATGTTCCAAAAACTATACCTCGCCTCAAGTGCGCTCTGTCAATGGC
The DNA here is from genome assembly GCF_056163025.1 of Triticum urartu. Taxonomy (NCBI): domain Eukaryota; kingdom Viridiplantae; phylum Streptophyta; class Magnoliopsida; order Poales; family Poaceae; genus Triticum; species Triticum urartu. Next base: position 206,384,568 of record NC_141876.1, on the reverse strand, counting down.
GCATTCTCTAGGGGCAATAGAGCGCTCTGCCAGTGACGCATTCACCTGGTTAATAATCCCGAGCCTATGGCTATAAACACTCACCACTATCATGGATCACTCGAGACATGCCCACGTCTACCATAGCAAGTTGATCACACCATCACAGAACACAATCAATACCAAACATGACAACACGGGGTACACATATCAGGCCAACACATATATCATAGCATAAAACCACACATGCATAACAGAATATAAGATGAGCATAATCAAAAATTGCAACTTGCCTTGAACGCTGTTGAAGTACTCTAACGCTCAATTCTGATCCGCTTCACACTCCGGACAATCTATACGATTAACGAAGGCACCGATAAATAAACCGTACTCCCATAACACAACAATAAAATAAAAAGCAACAAATTCAAATAAAAACTTAAATAACAGAACTTATCAGTAGATATATATCATCTACATGCTGGCAGGATCACAATGCAAAAAGAATCAACTGAATTGGATCAATGGTTTAAAAGATATGGCCTCCGGAAGTTTGAATTCAAATTTAAACACCTTCATATTTGAATAGTTCAACAATGTGAAATTTTGGTTCTGCGGTATTCTCCTGGTCACTACGAGTACACAGGAAAAAGAATCGATGAATTTGGAGTTCCGGATGTCAAGATAAACCTAAATGAAAATTTGATATGGAATCTGCAAAGAAAAATTATGCCATAATAGCGTTTTGGGAAGAACTGCCGCGGCTGCCGTGGACGTGCCACGTGTCGCATGATGATTGGCTGGAGGTTGTTTGCTGCTGTGGCTAACCGACGAACGTCCACTAAATAGTGCATACCGGTTTATAGAAAAAGAACAACACTGATCTAATCCAGACCGTCGGAGGGAGATCGGACGGATGGGATGACTCACCGGAGAGGAACAGAGTATGCCGGCCGGAATTGAACGAGACGGCGGCGGCGCGGCTCGGATTTGAAGCTGGCGTCGCTGGAGAGGCCTCCCGAGCTCGGGGAGAACAGGACGAGGCGAGGAGGGACACGTCGAACTCCAAAACGTCCTCCGGGACGACCGGGCCTTCTGCTAACGTAGGTGAGGTTCGGCTGGAGCGGCGACGGCGGTGTTCGTCGGGGCGGAGGTCGAAGCACTCGGGTGGGTGCTTCCATGTGAGAACTAATAGGTGAGGGAGAGAGACGAGACCATGGGTAAGAGAATAGGGGCAGAAGGAGAAGCTAGGAACCTTCTGTGGCGATGAAATCGAGTGGCGGAGGTGCTCCTGCGGTGGCGGACTCCGGCGAGATCCGGGCGAGGTGAAATGGGCACGGGAGAGAGGGATTTTGCCAAAAATCGGCAGAGGAGAGTAAGGGGACTATTTATACGGAGTCAAGACTGGGCGAGGGACAGTAGATCGATCGGAAACGATGGGGATTTGGATCGGGAGGAGTCTCCAGGAAGAACACGGGCAGAGGAGATAGATGACAAGCGGGCCATCCCTGTCAGCGGGAGAGAGAGAAGAAAAGAAAAACAAAACGTGAAGTGCGGGGTGGGCTGCGGCTGTGCGGGAAATGGGCTGGCCTGCCTGCTGGGCTGCGCGCGCGGGCGAGGAAAAGGAGCTGGTGCATCACATTCCTTCATGTCATTCCCATTTGCATCGGAGAACAATTTTAGTACTAAGGCATTACCTAGAGCTATGCAAGTCGTCTCTCCGGCTAAGCGTCTGAGTTCTACTATGATGGTTCCGGATATTTCTATCATGATGGGTGATTTCAAGTTTCTGGCTTCTCCAATGGTTCTTGGTAACTCAGATATTGATCTTATTCTCGGGATGGATTGGCTTTCTAAGCATAAGGCTCAGCTTGATTGTGCAGCCAGGCAGATTCAATTAACTCATTCGTCTGAGGATGTAATTGTCTTTGCCGCTCGGGATAATACCATCCGTCTTTTTTCTCTCAATGAGAAGGGTGAACTGGATGCTATCTCGCAAATTCCAGTGGTTTGCGAATATCAAGACGTCTTTCCAGAAGAGCTTCCAGGAATGCCTCCGCACCGGCCAGTTGAATTCGTCATCGATCTTGAGCCTGGCACGGAACCTGTGTGCAAGCGTCCTTACAAGCTCGGACCTGAAGAGTTGAAGGAGCTGAAGAAGCAACTCAATGTTCAATAGAAAATGGGTCTCATCCGGCCTAGTTCTTCTCCGTGGGGTTGTGGTGTTCTTTTTGTGAAGAAGAAGGATGGAACGGACCGATTTTGTGTTGATTACCGTCCATTGAACAAGAAGACCATCAAGAACAAATACCCACGTCCCAACATCAATGAGCTGTTCGAACAACTCAAAGGTGCCCAAGTATTCTCCAAGCTTGATCTTCGTATGGGTTATCATCAGATTCGAATCCGTGAGCAAGATATTCCCAAGACGGCTTTCAGGACAAGCTTTGGCTCATATGAATACACTGTCATGTCTTTTGGCCTCATCAACGCTCCTCCGACTTTCTCTCGCATGATGAACTTCATCTTCAACGCCTACACCAATGACTTCGTTTTGATCTATCTCAACGACATTCTGGTTTTCTCGAAGAACAAGGAAGACCATGCCAAGCACTTGCGTTTGGTACTCGACAAGCTCAGAGAACACAAGTTCTATGCCAAGTTCTCCAAGTGCGAATTTTGGCTCGATGAGGTTCTTTATCTTGGTCATATCATCTCTGCCAAGGGCATTGTGGTGAATCCTGAGAAGGTGTCTGCAATTGTGAATTGGGAACCTCCTTAGAACGTGAAGCAACTCCGTAGCTTCCTCGGTCTTGCAAGCTATTGTCGAAGATTCGTTGAAAACTTTTCTAAGATCGCGAAGCCTCTCTCAAATCTTCTCCAGAAGCACGTCAAGTACGTTTGGTCTCCGGAGTGTGACATTGCTTTCAACACTTTGAAAGAGAAATTGGTCACTGCTCCAGTTCTGACTCCGCCTGACGAATCCAAGCCGTACGAGGTCTTTTGCGATGCCTCTCTCCAAGGTCTTGGCGCAGTGTTGATGCAAGAGAAGAAAGTTGTGGCTTATACCTCTCGCCAGTTGAAGCCCAACGAGAAGAACTACCCCACTCATGATCTCGAGTTGGCGGCAGTTGTGCATGCTCTTTTGACTTGGAGACATCTCTTATTGGGAAGAAAAGTGGACATTTTCACTGATCACAAGAGTCTCAAGTACATCTTCACTCAGCCTAATCTCAACCTCAGGCAAACTCGATGGGTTGAAATGATTCAAGAGTATAATCCGAGTATCAAGTATACTCCAGGCAAGGCCAATGTGATTGCTGACGCATTGAGCAAGAAGGCTTACTGCAACAGTCTAATTCTCAAGCCTTATCAACCCGAGCTTTGTGAAGCTTTCCGCAAACTTAATCTGCAAGTTGTTCCTCAAGGTTTCCTCGCCAACCTTCAAGTCTCTCCTACCTTGGAAGACCAGATTCGCCAAGCCCAGCTTCTTGATGCTATGGTGAAGAAGGTGAAGATTGGGATTGCCAAGAGTCAACCCAAGTACAAGTGCTACCGCCTTGATGACAAGGATACTCTCTTCTTCGAGGATCGTATTGTTGTGCCCAAAGGTGACCTTCGTAAAGTGATCATGAACGAGGCTCACAATTCTCTCCTCTCCATCCACCCTGGGAGCACGAAGATGTATCAGGACCTCAAGCAGGCTTATTGGTGGACTCGAATGAAGCGCGAGATTGCTCAATTCGTGAATGAGTGTGATGTCTGCAGAAGAGTGAAGGCAGAACACCAAAGGCCAGCTGGTCTCCTCCAACCTCTTGCCATTCCAGAATGGAAGTTTGACCACATTGAGATGGACTTCGTGACTGGGTTTCCAAAGTCCAAACGTGGCAATGATGCTATATTCGTTGTCATCGACAAACTCACTAAAGTGGCTCATTTTCTGCCTATCAAAGAGTCAATCACAGCAGCTCAATTGGTGGAACTCTATACCTCTCGAATTGTCTCTCTGCACGGTATTTCTCAAGTGATATCTTGAGACCGTGGCAGCATCTTTACCTCCAAGTTTTGGGATTCTTTTCAGAAGGCCATGGGCACCAACATCCGCTTCAGCACAGCTTTCCATCCTCAAACTAGCGGTCAAGTCAAGCGTGTCAACCAGATTCTCGAGGATATGCTCAGGGCTTGTGTGATCTCCTTCGGCATGAAGTGGGAGGATTGTCTTCCATATGCTGAATTCTCCTACAACAACAGTTTTCAAGAAAGTTCGGGCAAGGCCCCATTTGAAATTCTGTATGGCAGGAAGTGCCGTACCCCTCTCAACTGGTCTGAAACCGGTGAACGTCATCTTTTGGGTAATGACTTAATCACAGAGGCAGAGGAAATGTGCCAAGTCATTCGAGATAACCTCAAAGCAGCCCAATCCCGCCAGAAGAGCTACTATGATAGTAAGCACCGTGATTTGGCTTTCGAGATCGGAGATCATGTTTACCTCCGCGTCTCTCCTATGAAAGGTACTCGTCGCTTCGGTATCAAAGGGAAGCTTGCCCCTAGATACGTGGGACCTTTCAAGATCGTCAGCAAGAGAGGCGATCTCGCCTATCAACTCGAGCTTCCTTCAAACTTTGCAAATGTGCATGACGTGTTCCATGTCTCTCAGCTCCGAAAGTGCTTCAAGACTCCTGACCGCACCGTCAACTTCAAGGACATTGAGCTCCAAGAAGATCTCTCTTATCATGAGCACCCCGTTGCTATTCTTGAAGAGACTGAACGCAAGACTCGCAACAAGTCAATCAAATTCCTCAAAGTCAAGTGGTCACACCATTCCGACCATGAAGCTACCTGGGAACGCGAGGATCACCTCCGTTCTGAGTACCCGACGTTCTTTCAGTCCTAGATCTCGGGACGAGATCCTTTCGTAGTGGTGGAGTGTTGTAACACCCCGGATGTGATTTACCCAATATGTACTCAAACTCTTGCCGTTTCTGGCCTTAAGATATTCTATTTTCTCGGGTTCGGGTTTTTGTCTCCATGTGTTGTTGTCGTTGTCATGCATCTCATATCATATCATCATGTGCATTGCATTTGCATACGTGTTCATCTCATGCATTCGAGCATTTTCCCCGTTGTCCGTTTTGCATTCCGGCGCTCCGTTCTCCTCCGGTGGTCATTTCTACCTTTCTTTCGTGTGTGGGGATTAAACATTTCCGGATTGGACCGAGACTTGCCAAGCGGCCTTGGTTTACTACCGGTAGACCGCCTGTCAAGTTTCGTACCATTTGGACTTCGTTTGATGCTTCAACGGTTAACCGAGGGACCGAAAAGGCCTCGTGTGTGTTGCAGCCCAACACCCCTCCATTTTGGCCCAAAACCCACCAAAACCCTCTCCATCTTCTAGAGCGTTCGATCACGATCGCGTGGCCGAAAACCGCACCTCATTTGGACACTCCTAGCCCCCTCTATGCCTATAAATAGGTCCTGCTCCGAAGATGCTTCATGGCTAAAGGCCCAAAGGTATCACACCCCGAGTATGTTGATTTCAATAGTGATGAAGATGACTTTTTAGGTGATGATGATTTACTTGTTGACAACTCTAGTGATGAATACTATGATGAAACGTCAATTAATCATGCTAATCAAGATAAAACGAATGACAATGATAAGGAGAAGATTGAGTTTCTAACTAAAGAACTAAACACTCTTAAGTTAGCTCATGAAACTATCTTAGGAGATCATCGAGAACTTTTAAGGACTCATGAGAAATTACGTTTTGAAAAGCTCAACCTTGAGCAAGAGCATGAGTTCTTAAAGGCAATCAATGATGATCTTCGCAAGAAAAATTCTTCTTACATTGCCAAGCGTTTACTCTTATCCACTTACATGCCTCAAGTCAAGTCTAGTAACAAGAACAAGAAAGATTCTTCCTCTGGTAGTAACAATAATCTTGTTAAATCCAATGTTGTTGCTTCTAGTAGTTCTCTTGATTCCACTAATGATTCTCTTAGCCAAGTTACACTTGAGCAAGAAAATAGCTTATTGAAGGGAATTATAGAGAAAGGTGTTTACAAGAGCCTTGCCGGGAGTAAGCAATCCGAGGAAATTGTACGCAAGCAAGGAAGACATCGGAAGAACCAAGGTGTTGGTTTTGAACGAAAGTTCAATGCCAATGGAGTTGATTGGTCAGAAGATCAATACCCCAAGACGAAGTTTGTTCCTCAACAAGAGAAGTATGATCCTACTTCCTTCAAAGGGACACAAGCTCAAGATGATCTTCCACCACAAGACCACAAGCAAAAATGCAAGTATAAGCTTCAAGAGGAAATTGATGCTTTTGAAGAAGCACCCAAGGCCTTGGTCAAGTGGGTTCCCAAGACTACATCAAGTTCTGCTTCATCAAGTACGACTACAACTCCAAGGATTCCCATCAATATGATGTGGATCCCGAAGAAGAAGAACTAGAGAGTTCATGAGGGTGACTCCGCCAACATACTTCACTCTTATCATTTTGGCAAGAAAAAGTGCAATCAACTTCCACATCTTGCACTATTTCAAGGAGTCACAAACCCTCTTGTTGGTAAGACAAGGGACAAGGTAACCTAATGCTTTCATAGACATCATCTTGTGTGTGCATCACTCTATGTCTATGGATATCCTTGTTTGTTCCTTGTGGGACTAACCCGTGTAGGTATTGAAAGTGCAACTCACTCCAAAGGATTGCTCCAAATGATCTACATCAACATTGAGCATCCACATCTTCAACACCTACATGAAGTCTTCATCGACAAAACCCAAGGTTAGTTCATCCCTCTTAGGGGGGATCTCACATCTAGGGGGGATTTACTCTAAGAATTGAGCTAAAGCAACTCTAATGGTGTGAACACAACAACACTTTATGTAAAAGTGGTAACCCCACTTGTGCTTAAACGATGAGTATGACCTATCATCAAATGTTCTCATTTGACTCCTAAGTCAATATACGCATATATAGATGACCTAGTCATCGCTAATTGCTTGATAGATGCTAGAATTGGTTGTGCATGCTTTGCCACATATTTCATTTGCCATTTTATTGTGTGAGCATTTTGGTTGCATAATTTACTCATTCGAGGACATCCACTTGTTGCTTTGATTGTTTGGTTCCTTTTTCTTTTGCCAAGTGGATGGACAAGAATGCCTAAGAACCTTCTCTAGCTATCTATGCTTTTCTTGTCTCAAACTCTATTCATGCTACATCACAAAGTTTGATCAAGTCAGATTCGAACCACTCTGTGTGAGGAGCACTCGGAGTCCCCGATTCGTCATAGACTTAAACTTCCAAAACTTCTTTGTGTGTTTCGGTCTGACCGATTCATCCATTTCGGTCATACCGAGATCACTAAGTCGATCTAGGTTTTCAATCTTGGTGCAACCGATTTGAACTTTTCGGTCACACCGAGTTTCAGTAACTGCTTGCAGTTATGAATCTCTGTGCCACCGAGTTGTTCCACTCGGTCACACCGACAGGGTCAGGCTATATATATCCCTGGGCCAAAATTTCGAAAATTTTCCGAACCCCTTCGCCCGCGCTCAGCCTGCTCTGGCTCCCTGGGTCTCCGGATTGTCCTCCTCATCGCCAGCTGCATCCCGCTGCCGTCAACGGAAATCGTCTCTGCCGTTGCTGCCGTAGCAGGTCCATAGCCGCACTTAGGGTATGGACTTGATCCTTGTGCTAATCCCTCTCCGATTCCTAGCACATTGTTTTGCCATGTATCTTGCCACGATTGAGATCACTCTATCCAGCGAAATCACTCCGTAGTTTAGTCGTGGATTGAAAATTTAGGGTTAGGTTTTCGCTGAAATCATCTCGGACCAACCGAGTTGTTGAAATCGGTTCCACCAATTTGGCTAAGGCCATTGCACATGTGATTCTCGGTCTGACCGAGAATTGCAAATCGGTGTGACCGAGTTCAATACTTTGTGAAACCCTAGCAGTCTCGGTGCCACTGAACTGTGACTCGGTCTGACCGAGTTCACTAGTTTAGGTTCCAAAAGCTGCTTCGGTATCACCGAGTTTTCAAATCGGTAGATCCGAAATTCTTTCTGTGGAAAACTAAAACTAAGTTTTTAACTCATTCTTTTGCAAAAACCTCTATACTTTGTGATGCTCATCCAATCTACCTCATCTATAATCTACTCATAGGGTCTGCTGTCAGTGTTTGCATCATGTCAGATTAGAGTGATAGTCAGAACAAGTCTGAGGAGCAAGTTAACATGAGTGAGGGCACTAGTCCCTCTAGCAGCTTTGATGAGGGAAACGGGAGTACACCCAGCAACTTGCCTAAGGCAGCCACCAGGACCAGAAAGAAGTGAACCTCAAATTTTGAGGATGAGGACTATGTGTCTGTTGAGGAAGAGGCCACCTCAAAGAGGAAAGTTCTGAAAAAGGAATATGGCATAGCTGCTGCTACTAAGCCAGGAATGAAGCAAAAGGTTCCTGCCAAGAGAGTTCCCATGTCAAAAGCCAGAACATCCACTCAAGAGACTTTGGGATCTGCACCCAAATAACAGGTTGTGGCAGAGAAGAAAAGGAAGGAAAGGGTCAAGAAGACCACTTCCAGAGTGCTTGGCAGATCTTCAATAATGAGAGATTCTGAAGAAGAGGAAGAGGAAGAGGATGCGGCACCAACACCCAAAGATCAAAAGCTTACGGGAGATGCTATAAGGGCAGGGGCTGCTCCATCTAAGCCCAAAACTGCTCCTAAGACTGCTGCTCCAGCTCCAAAGCCAAAACCCAAGAGGAGCACCAGGAACATCCCTGCTGAGGAGAAGAACAAGGCCCCAATGCCTCAAACTACTGAAGAAGATGATGATTTTGTTGTTTTGAGGAAGTTGAAGCCCAAAATTCCAGATCACAATCATGCTCACCCAGTTGCAGAGAACATGAAAATCAGGAAGGATTCAGGATTGAGGCTATGGAGAGAGTCTGATCCATAGGCCACTAGGAGAAGGACTGCTGTGGACTACATGTTCCATACAAAGGAACAGCAGGACTTCTATGAGACTATTTTACTTGACAAGAAGCCCATAGTGTGTGACATGAGATGGATTGATTGGAAATTCATTAAGGAAAATGAGGATCACTTCCCTGGTGTATATGATAGCCTCAAGGCATGTGGAGTCGATGAGTTTGTGGCTCAGAAGCTCACAAAGTGGAATGATGAGCTTATTATGCAGTTCTACTCCACAGCTCATTTCTACCCAGACGGAAGGATTGTATGGATGTCTGAAGGTACTAGGTACCAGTCAACGGTTGAAGAATGGGAAAAATTGATCAATGCTCCTGAGGAGAATGAAGATGACTTGGATGTCTATGCCAAGAAGAAGAAGGATCACAACACCATGGCACATATGTACAAAGAGATCCCAGATGCTGCTCTTGAGACACACAAGTTTGGATCAGTACATTACCTTCTGTCAGGTTTGCCAACAATCAACTGGATCCTTAGGCACACTCTATTGCCAAAGTTATGTGATCACAAGATGATCAGAGGCCATGCAATTAACCTGCTTCACATATTTGATGTGCCTCAAAAGTTCAAAGTCATGAGCCTAATTGTGGAAACCATAAAGAGAACAGATGTAGATCAGAAGAGAAGTTGTGGGTATGCCCCATAGATCTAGGAGCTAATCAACTCCAAGATGGGCACTGGCACATATCTCTTGGACAAGGAACACATGCCCATCTACCCAGACTTTGAGGACAACACTGTGGTGATGGATGAAAATGAACCATCTTCTGTGCAAGCACAAGCAAAGAGGAAGAAGGCAAGGACTGAAAAGGCTGCAAAGATGCCAACCATTGATGAGGCATCTCAGTATCTTCTGAAGAGCAAGCAAGATCAGCTTGGCTACTTGATTGCCTCCACTCTGAGGATTGAGAAGGGATTGGCCACCCTGACTCAAAACCAGGAGAGCTTGGAGAGGATCATGGAGCAAAAGTTCTATGATTTAGATGTGAAGGTCACTGAGATCCAGTCAGTTGTTGAGCAACTTCATGATGAAGTGCAGGAGAAGAAGGGCAAGTCTACCACTGATGCTTTTGTTAGAGTGCCCAGAGGACAGAGATCTGCTGCAGTGCCTGTTACAGACACCAGAGCAACTTCATCTGCACCAGCTACAGCTTCAGTGCCACCAGCTCCAGCACCCACTCTGTGACGCCCCAAGACCGGAGCTTCAGTTGCCTTTCTTGTTTTCCGAGATTTCTTTGTGTGATTTGTTTGGTTCGTTGCTTTCTTCTTTGCATCTTTTGCACTGCATCATGTCATCATGCCATTTTTTTCTCAACAATCAAATCGTATGGGTCTTCGATCCATTTAAATTGAGGGAACTCACATGGTGGTTTCTCTTTAAAACATACCCTCCCGATATTTAGGGAACTATAATAAATATTATAACACACTTGCAAAATAATTCCATGTATTTTATACTTCAAGTTTGGTCCCCAAACTTTGCCAATAATTTCTTTAAACGCTTTCCCGTTCTCCACAAAAATTCTGAACATTTTTGGACTCTCCAAAAATGTTTTCCTAATTCAAACTCATTTGAATCACATTCAAATGTGTTCGAATGCAATCCTTCCAAACGGCGCCAAATGTATTTTTCTTGGATCAAGCTCCTTTTTATGAGTCTAAGAAAATTGGCGCCCTGCACAAATTCTTCTCCTATCTCTCTCTACATTTCTTATTTCTCGGTTTATTTGTTAAATCAGGAAATAAAGAAGTAATTAGGAAGAGGGAGAGAGAGAGAGCCCAGCCTGGCCACTTGGGCCTCCTGCGGCCCATTTGGCCCAAGGCTTCTCGCAGCCCAACCAGCGCTAACCCTAGATGGCCCGAGGCCCAGCCAATCTCCCTCTCCTCTCGATCCCTCTCCCTCTCATCCTCCTGATCCCATCTTCCTCTCGCTCTCATCCTCTCGATCCCTCCAGGCCGCCGCCACCCACACACACCAGGAGGAGTCCCGCTTCGTCCCCTCGTCCTCCTCCCGCAGCCGTGCCCGAACCTCCATGGCATCGCCGCCCTGCTGACTCCAGCGAGGACGTGCCTCCCCTCCAGCCGCGAGACCCTCTCCGTCGCGCCATCCCTACCCCCCAGAGCCGTTGCCCTTGTAACGACCCGAATCTGATAAGATTCGATTTCTCTGTGCTCACTGTGCTAGTCCCTGGATCGACTCGCTAGCACACACAGTACATATGAATATCAAATAACAAGTGCATCAGTTACTACAACGTATGATCCAGAATTCATAAAGTATTACAAACTGAGTAGCACATAGCTAACTTTATTCAATAATATCAGCGGAAAGGTAGCATAATAAACGATGAGTCCATCAATGCCCACTAGAGAACATGTCGAGTGAAGGCTCGTGACCCTACTGTATCTCACTGATCATCTGAAAATCCTGCAACATGATAAGTTGCAGCCACAAAGGGTCAATACATTGAATGTATTGGCAAATCACACAAAATGATATAGCAAACCTACATCCACAAAGCAATGTATGACAAACAAAACACACAAGTTAGTTTGGAGAAGAATGTCTTCACCTACCTCCACTACCTGAACTCACAACCGTCTCTAATTTACTCGCCCAAGATAACCCAAAGATTCTAAATAAACATGACAAGAACTTCAGAAGTATGTCTCAAGTGCGCTCTGTCAGTGGCGCATTCTCTAGGAACAATAGAGCGCTCTGCCAAGGACGCATTCACCTGATTTATGTTCCAAAAACTATACCTCGCCTCAAGTGCGCTCTGTCAATGGCGCATTCTCTAGGGGCAATAGAGCGCTCTGCCAGTGACGCATTCACCTGGTTAATAATCCCGAGCCTATGGCTATAAACACTCACCACTATCATGGATCACTCGAGACATGCCCACGTCTACCATAGCAAGTTGATCACACCATCACAGAACACAATCAATACCAAACATGACAACACGGGGTACACATATCAGGCCAACACATATATCATAGCATAAAACCACACATGCATAACAGAATATAAGATGAGCATAATCAAAAATTGCAACTTGCCTTGAACGCTGTTGAAGTACTCTAACGCTCAATTCTGATCCGCTTCACACTCCGGACAATCTATACGATTAACGAAGGCACCGATAAATAAACCGTACTCCCATAACACAACAATAAAGTAAAAAGCAACAAATTCAAATAAAAACTTAAATAACAGAACTTATCAGTAGATATATATCATCTACATGCTGGCAGGATCACAATGCAAAAAGAATCAACTGAATTGGATCAATGGTTTAAAAGATATGGCCTCCGGAAGTTTGAATTCAAATTTAAACACCTTCATATTTGAATAGTTCAACAATGTGAAATTTTGGTTCTGCGGTATTCTCCTGGTCTCTACGAGTACACAGGAAAAAGAATCGATGAATTTGGAGTTCCGGATGTCAAGATAAACCTAAATGAAAATTTGATATGGAATCTGCAAAGAAAAATTATGCCATAATAGCGTTTTGGGAAGAACTGCCGCGGCTGCCGTGGACGTGCCACGTGTCGCATGATGATTGGCTGGAGGTTGTTTGCTGCTGTGGCTAACCGACGAACGTCCACTAAATAGTGCATACCGGTTTATAGAAAAAGAACAACACTGATCTAATCCAGACCGTCGGAGGGAGATCGGACGGATGGGATGACTCACCGGAGAGGAACAGAGTATGCCGGCCGGAATTGAACGAGACGGCGGCGGCGCGGCTCGGATTTGAAGCTGGCGTCGCTGGAGAGGCCTCCCGAGCTCGGGGAGAACAGGACGAGGCGAGGAGGGACACGTCGAACTCCAAAACGTCCTCCGGGACGACCGGGCCTTCTGCTAACGTAGGTGAGGTTCGGCTGGAGCGGCGACGGCGGTGTTCGTCGGGGCGGAGGTCGAAGCACTCGGGTGGGTGCTTCCATGTGAGAACTAATAGGTGAGGGAGAGAGACGAGACCATGGGTAAGAGAATAGGGGCAGAAGGAGAAGCTAGGAACCTTCTGTGGCGATGAAATCGAGTGGCGGAGGTGCTCCTGCGGTGGCGGACTCCGGCGAGATCCGGGCGAGGTGAAACGGGCACGGGAGAGAGGGATTTTGCCAAAAATCGGCAGAGGAGAGTAAGGGGACTATTTATACGGAGTCAAGACTGGGCGAGGGACAGTAGATCGATCGGAAACGATGGGGATTTGGATCGGGAGGAGTCTCCAGGAAGAACACGGGCAGAGGAGATAGATGACAAGCGGGCCATCCCTGTCAGCGGGAGAGAGAGAAGAAAAGAAAAACAAAACATGAAGTGCGGGGTGGGCTGCGGCTGTGCGGGAAATGGGCTGGCCTGCCTGCTGGGCTGCGCGCGCGGGCGAGGAAAAGGAGCTGGTGCATCACATTCCTTCATGTCATTCCCATTTGCATCGGAGAACAATTTTAGTACTAAGGCATTACCTAGAGCTATGCAAGTCGTCTCTCCGGCTAAGCGTCTGAGTTCTACTATGATGGTTCCAGATATTTCTATCATGATGGGTGATTTCAAGTTTCTGGCTTCTCCAATGGTTCTTGGTAACTCAGATATTGATCTTATTCTCGGGATGGATTGGCTTTCTAAGCATAAGGCTCAGCTTGATTGTGCAGCCAGGCAGATTCAATTAACTCATTCGTCTGAGGATGTAATTGTCTTTGCCGCTCGGGATAATACCATCCGTCTTTTTTCTCTCAATGAGAAGGGTGAACTGGATGCTATCTCGCAAATTCCAGTGGTTTGCGAATATCAAGACGTCTTTCCAGAAGAGCTTCCAGGAATGCCTCCGCACCGGCCAGTTGAATTCGTCATCAATCTTGAGCCTGGCACGGAACCTGTGTGCAAGCGTCCTTACAAGCTCGGACCTGAAGAGTTGAAGGAGCTGAAGAAGCAACTCAATGTTCAATAGAAAATGGGTCTCATCCGGCCTAGTTCTTCTCCGTGGGGTTGTGGTGTTCTTTTTGTGAAGAAGGATGGAACGGACCGATTTTGTGTTGATTACCGTCCATTGAACAAGAAGACCATCAAGAACAAATACCCACGTCCCAACATCAATGAGCTGTTCGAACAACTCAAAGGTGCCCAAGTATTCTCCAAGCTTGATCTTCGTATGGGTTATCATCAGATTCGAATCCGTGAGCAAGATATTCCCAAGACGGCTTTCAGGACAAGCTTTGGCTCATATGAATACACTGTCATGTCTTTTGGCCTCGCCAACGCTCCTCCGACTTTCTCTCGCATGATGAACTTCATCTTCAACGCCTACACCAATGACTTCGTTTTGATCTATCTCAACGACATTCTGGTTTTCTCGAAGAACAAGGAAGACCATGCCAAGCACTTGCGTTTGGTACTCGACAAGCTCAGAGAACACAAGTTCTATGCCAAGTTCTCCAAGTGCGAATTTTGGCTCGATGAGGTTCTTTATCTTGGTCATATCATCTCTGCCAAGGGCATTGTGGTGAATCCTGAGAAGGTGTCTGCAATTGTGAATTGGGAACCTCCTTAGAACGTGAAGCAACTCCGTAGCTTCCTCGGTCTTGCAAGCTATTGTCGAAGATTCGTTGAAAACTTTTCTAAGATCGCGAAGCCTCTCTCAAATCTTCTCCAGAAGCACGTCAAGTACGTTTGGTCTCCGGAGTGTGACATTGCTTTCAACACTTTGAAAGAGAAATTGGTCACTGCTCCAGTTCTGACTCCGCCTGACGAATCCAAGCCGTACGAGGTCTTTTGCGATGCCTCTCTCCAAGGTCTTGGCGCAGTGTTGATGCAAGAGAAGAAAGTTGTGGCTTATACCTCTCGCCAGTTGAAGCCCAACGAGAAGAACTACCCCACTCATGATCTCGAGTTGGCGGCAGTTGTGCATGCTCTTTTGACTTGGAGACATCTCTTATTGGGAAGAAAAGTGGACATTTTCACTGATCACAAGAGTCTCAAGTACATCTTCACTCAGCCTAATCTCAACCTCAGGCAAACTCGATGGGTTGAAATGATTCAAGAGTATAATCCGAGTATCAAGTATACTCCAGGCAAGGCCAATGTGATTGCTGACGCATTGAGCAAGAAGGCTTACTGCAACAGTCTAATTCTCAAGCCTTATCAACCCGAGCTTTGTGAAGCTTTCCGCAAACTTAATCTGCAAGTTGTTCCTCAAGGTTTCCTCGCCAACCTTCAAGTCTCTCCTACCTTGGAAGACCAGATTCGCCAAGCCCAGCTTCTTGATGCTATGGTGAAGAAGGTGAAGATTGGGATTGCCAGGAGTCAACCCAAGTACAAGTGCTACCGCCTTGATGACAAGGATACTCTCTTCTTCGAGGATCGTATTGTTGTGCCCAAAGGTGACCTTCGTAAAGTGATCATGAACGAGGCTCACAATTCTCTCCTCTCCATCCACCCTGGGAGCACGAAGATGTATCAGGACCTCAAGCAGGCTTATTGGTGGACTCGAATGAAGCGCGAGATTGCTCAATTCGTGAATGAGTGTGATGTCTGCAGAAGAGTGAAGGCAGAACACCAAAGGCCAGCTGGTCTCCTCCAACCTCTTGCCATTCCAGAATGGAAGTTTGACCACATTGAGATGGACTTCGTGACTGGGTTTCCAAAGTCCAAACGTGGCAATGATGCTATATTCGTTGCCATCGACAAACTCACTAAAGTGGCTCATTTTCTGCCTATCAAAGAGTCAATCACTGCAGCTCAATTGGCGGAACTCTATACCTCTCGGATTGTCTCTCTGCACGGTATTTCTCAAGTGATATCTTGAGACCGTGGCAGCATCTTTACCTCCAAGTTTTGGGATTCTTTTCAGAAGGCCATGGGCACCAACATCCGCTTCAGCACAGCTTTCCATCCTCAAACTAGCGGTCAAGTCAAGCGTGTCAACCAGATTCTCGAGGATATGCTCAGGGCTTGTGTGATCTCCTTCGGCATGAAGTGGGAGGATTGTCTTCCATATGCTGAATTCTCCTACAACAACAGTTTTCAAGAAAGTTCAGGCAAGGCCCCATTTGAAATTCTGTATGGCAGGAAGTGCCGTACCCCTCTCAACTGGTCTGAAACCGGTGAACGTCATCTTTTGGGTAATGACTTAATCACAGAGGCAGAGGAAATGTGCCAAGTCATTCGAGATAACCTCAAAGCAGCCCAATCCCGCCAGAAGAGCTACTATGATAGTAAGCACCGTGATTTGGCTTTCGAGATCGGAGATCATGTTTACCTCCGCGTCTCTCCTATGAAAGGTACTCGTCGCTTCGGTATCAAAGGGAAGCTTGCCCCTAGATACGTGGGACCTTTCAAGATCGTCAGCAAGAGAGGCGATCTCGCCTATCAACTCGAGCTTCCTTCAAACTTTGCAAATGTGCATGACGTGTTCCATGTCTCTCAGCTCCGAAAGTGCTTCAAGACTCCTGACCGCACCGTCAACTTCAAGGACATTGAGCTCCAAGAAGATCTCTCTTATCATGAGCACCCCGTTGCTATTCTTGAAGAGACTGAACGCAAGACTCGCAACAAGTCAATCAAATTCCTCAAAGTCAAGTGGTCACACCATTCCGACCATGAAGCTACCTGGGAACGCGAGGATCACCTCCGTTCTGAGTACCCGGCGTTCTTTCAGTCCTAGATCTCGGGACGAGATCCTTTCGTAGTGGTGGAGTGTTGTAACACCCCGGATGTGATTTACCCAATATGTACTCAAACTCTTGCCGTTTCCGGCCTTAAGATATTCTATTTTCTCGGGTTCGGGTTTTTGTCTCCATGTGTTGTTGTCGTTGTCATGCATCTCATATCATATCATCATGTGCATTGCATTTGCATACGTGTTCATCTCATGCATTCGAGCATTTTCCCCGTTGTCCGTTTTGCATTCCGGCGCTCCGTTCTCCTCCGGTGGTCATTTCTACCTTTCTTTCGTGTGTGGGGATTAAACATTTCCAGATTGGACCGAGACTTTCCAAGCGGCCTTGGTTTACTACCGGTAGACCGCCTGTCAAGTTTCGTACCATTTGGACTTCGTTTGATGCTTCAACGGTTAACCGAGGGACCGAAAAGGCCTCGTGTGTGTTGCAGCCCAACACCTCTCCAAGTTGGCCCAAAACCCACCAAAACCCTCTCCATCTTCTAGAGCGTTCGATCACGATCGCGTGGCCGAAAACCGCACCTCATTTGGAGCTTCCTAGCTCCTCCTACCTCTATAAATATCCCCTCCCCAAAATTCCGGATCCAAACCACCCTAAACCTAGCCCCGCTCCTCATCTGCACGCCAGACACGTCCGTCCGCGCGCCGGACATCGCCGCCGCCCACTCCCTTCGTGCCACGTGGCGGGCGCCCAACATCACTGCCCCACATCGCCGACTCCGGCGGCCGAGCCACCTCGCCGCGACGTCGCCGGCCGCCGCGCCGCCACCGGGCCGGCCCTCGCCGCTCCTCCGCGCCGACGTCCTCCTCCTCTCGGCAGGAGAGCCCCTCTGCCGTGCCAAGTTCGACTCCTGCGAGCTACAGTAAATCCGGCGATCCTCGTTTTCCGCGCCCGGCCAGATCCAGATCTGGGATATTTCCTCTCGGTTGACTTTTTCTCCCGAAACCCTAATTATCTTGTCATGTTCATCGCATTGTAACTTTGCATCCGTAGCTCCGATTTGGGCATATAGCATATCAAAATGTTCACTTCATAGAGTACATCATTTCATTCCATTGCATCATTTTCATTTGAGTTCATCTTGATGCCCGAAATGCTGTTAGAAGAGGGCTACTTGAGTTAATTGTCAGATCTGCTACTCCATTTAGATATTTGTCATTTTTGCCATGATTAATGTGTGCATGATATGCCCATGAGCTCTACATATGTTTTGTTAAGGGTTTTTCCATCTTTCCAGAGGTGCGACCCATGTATTTTTGTGATGTGTGTGGTGACTAGCACAAGCTTGCAAAGTGAGGCACTTGGTAATGCTGATTTCAGGGACTTAGCTTTTCCACTAAGTCCTTGATCTGTTTATCTCATATGGCCATATGTTCATGTTGTTTCCTAGTGATCCGTGCCTTTTTTGAGGATGATCAGTAAGGATGTTTTGTTGATATTGTAGTGCTCTATCCATCCATGGCTTTGTTTGCAATTATGGAGCACCCTAGCTTGAGTAAATCGAGCTCTACTTTTGCTACTTCGTGAATCTGGGCAGATTGTCTACTTGTTAGCGATTTTGCCGATGATGTTGTAGTTGATCCGTGCATGCTATGTTATTGTTCTTGCCATGTCTAGCTTGAATTTTGTGTATTCTTGATGGGTGTATGCTGAGATTGTCATGACTTGCTCCGTAGTGAGTGCATCGAGCTCGTAAATATGCCTACTTGATATCTGTTTTCAGTATGCTGAGATTATGTTTTTGCCATGTTCACATGCTTGCAATTGTATTTTCTGATCCCTTTTGGCTCAAGGTTACTAAGGGACTTTTGTCAAGATCTTTGAGTAGCTCCATGCCATGCTTTACTTTGCCATGTTCAGGTCCTGTAGCATGTAGTTCTGTTGCTCCGAAGAGTGCTATCTGATCTGAAATTCCAGACAAGTGTTAATTTCACTAAGTCTGAAATCTGTTTGTTGTATGCATTTTTGCCATGCTTGTTTGAACCTGTTAATGGATGAATTGGCCGTAGCTCAGTGCTAGACTTTTGTTAAGCATCATGAATGCATCCCTGCCATGTATTTTGTTGCCATGTTTGGGTGCTGTAGCATGTTCATCTCATTGCATTTAGATGACTACTTGCTGTAAATCGCAAACCGATGTCATATTTGAATCGCTTGCCATTTCCAAACCGTAACTCCGATTCCGGCGTTCTTTATATCGTTTTCAAACGATTTCGTCTCATCTTTCCAGTGGCACACTTGAATTCCCAAGTTGAGGCCAGGTTCATGCATTCCTTGTCACATCTTGCATATGCATCCCGCATCGCATCCCGCATAGCATATCGTCTTTGCATCATATTGTTTGAGCTTTGCACGTGGATGATTGTGTCCTTGTTACTTGTTTGTCTTGTTTGGGTAGAGCCGGGATACGAGTTCGCTAACGAGGAGCCCGTTGAGTTTGCTTTCGAGGATCCAGTCAACTCTGACAACTTTGCAGGCAAGATGATCATACCCTCGAAATCACCACTATCTTTGCTATGCTAGATTGCTCGCTCTTTTTCTATGCCAATGCTACGATGCCTACCACTTGCTTTCAAGCCTCCCAATTTCCATGTCAAACCTCTAACCCACCATGTCCTAGCAAACCGTTGATTGGCTATGTTACCGCTTTGCTCAGCCCCTCTTATAGCGTTGCTAGTTGCAGGTGAAGATTGGAGGCCGTTCCTTGTTGGAACATTTATTTACTTGTTGGGATATCACTATATTATCTTGTTATCTTAATGCATCTATGTACTTGGTAAAAGGTTGAAGGCTTGGCCTCTCGCCTAGTGTTTTGTTCCACTCTTGCCACCCTAGTTTCCGTCATATCGGTGTTATATTCCCGGATTTTGCGTTCCTTACGCGGTTGGGTTATAATGGGAACCCCTTGATAGTTCGCCTTGATTAAAGCTTTTCCAACAATGCCCAACCTTGGTTTTACCATTTGCCACCTAGCCTCTTTTTCCCTTCGGTTTCCGGAGCCCGAGGGTCATCTTATTTTAAACCCCCCCCCCCCCCGGGCCAGTGCTCCTCTGAGTGTTGGTCCAACCGAGCGATGTCCAGGGCTACTAGGGGCAACTCTGGGCTGGCCTACCTGACGTCTGGCTCATCTGAGTGTGCCCTGAGAACGAGATATGTGCAGCTCCTATCGGGATTTTTCGGCACATTCGAGCGGTGTTGCTGGTCTTGTTTTAACCTGTCAAAGTGTCTTGAAGAACCGAGGTACCGAGTCTGATCGGAACGTCTCGAGAGGAGGTCTATTCCTTCGTTGACCATGAGAGCTTGTCATGGGCTAAGTTGGGACTCCCCTGCAGGGATTTGAACTTTCGAAAGCCGTGCCCACGGTTATGGGCAGATGGGAATTTGTTCATGTCCGATTGTAGATAACTTGAACCTTAACTTAACTAAAATGAATCAACTGAGTGTGTTATCGTGATGGCCTCTTCTCGGCGGAGTCCGGGAAGTGGACACGGTGTTGGAGTAATGTTTGCGCAGGTTGTTCTCTAGGTTCTCGCTCGCGCTTTTCCTCCTCTTCTCGCTCTCTTTTGCGAACAGGATAGCCACCATATTTGCTAGTCGCTTTCTGCAGCTCCACATATTTACCTTGCCTTACCTATAAGCTTAAATAGTCTTGATCGCGAGGGTGTGAGATTGCAGAGTCCCTGTGGCTCACAGATTAATATTACACCAGATGCAGGGCCTGATGATTCCGCTCCAGGTGACGCGCTCAAGCTCAAGTGGGAGTTCGACGAGGACTCTCAATGATACTATGTTTCCTTTCCTGATGATCAGTAGTGGTGCCCTGTTGGGGGTGATCGGGACCGTGTCGCATGTTGGGTTATCTTATATTTTGGCGCCATAGTCAGGCCATGAGTGTTTGAATGATGTAATGTTATTTATGTACCTTGATTGACGTGGCGAGTGTAAGCCAACTATGTTATCTCCCCTTTATTATTATATTACATGGGATGTTGTAAAGATTACCTTACTTGCGACATATGCCTTCAATGCGATTATGCCTCTAACTCGTGCCTCGACACGTGGGAGATATAGTAGCATCGAGGGTGTTACAGCGGCCCCCTCTTTCCTTTCCCCCTCCCTCTCCATTCCCCCTTCCCCCTCTTGGAATAGGGAAGGGAATCCAACTAGGATTGGGAATCTATCGTGGAATTGTCATGGCAGATGTCCTTAGTGTCAGGACTTAGTCGCGAGGCCAACGCATCTATGTGGTAGCTTGACAGGGGTTGAGCGGGATGAGAGACGCGAGGTTTTACCCAGGTTTGGCCCCTCATGGTGGAGGTAAAAGCCTATGTCCTGCTTCATTGATATTGATGATGATGATCACGGTTACAAGAGTGCTCTATCTTGAGAGCTATTGTCTAAACCTAATTTGTCCAACTTGTGGAACTTGTGAATCTTGTCCCACTTTGGGGAGCCCTGCCCCTCCTTATATATGTTGGAGGGGCGGGTTATATGTAGAGTCCTATTAGGATTAGGACTAGTCTATCTCCAATACAAACCGGATACAAGTCCAGGTCTTAAATCCTTGTAAGATAATATTCCTCCTGCCTTCCTCTTAAACCGGCCCACCATTAGACATGAACCAGCCTTCTGGGTCTTGGGCCTTGTCATCTGTCTGTCCTGCACGCCGGATTACCAGTGAGTCATATTGACCAGGTGGGTTGCTTGTAAACTGCCAGGTCAGGGCGGGTCGCCGGTGACTCACCAAGTGTCAGCGGGGTCTTCAGATAAACCGCCAAGTACTGGCCGGGTTAACTTCCGGCCAGTTTACACCGTGGGGTATATCCCCGACATTAGCCCCCAAGTTTAGCTTGGATTTATTCATGGTAAACTTATACTGCAAAATAAACACAAGAACAAATTTGACAGGTTATGCTCCGGGTTAAGAATTTTTATAAACCGGTACCTGATCATCCTTAAGTCCTTGTTATTTCCTCCTTCTGGGAAATCCGGGTCAACAAACCAGCTTCATAATCAATTTGCCGACATTGGCTTGTCACCGAGAAATATTGTGAAGAATAACTCCTTTGATTCAGCTCCGCCGGTTTAAGAAATATGGGTCTGAAAATACTTATCTGATATTCAGCCGGTTTGAAGATGTAAAACTTGCCGGTTTAATATTACCAAAATGGCTGGTTTATAAATATTGATGGCACCGGGTCATAATTGTTGTCAACACCGGGTTATGTAATTGATCTTCCTAATTTGCTCAAAACTGATAAAATGAAGATATTCCTCCTTTATATGCATAATACCTGTAGCCCCCAAGTCTTAAGAGGAGAACATAGTGATAACTTAAGACTTGCTCCAATAAGTGTTTCAACCTTGAAGAAATCCGGTTTATTCATCTCAAAACTGAATACTCCATATATGTAGCCCCCAAGTGCCGGGTTGTCATGCTTGCAGCAACCTGGGACTTGTAATTACTTGATGCTCATAAAAACTTCAACCAGTGTAGCCCCCAAGGGCCGGGTCATTATGCAATAATGAGCAGGGACTTTGTAAGTATAACCTTGTAAACTTTGAACAGCAATGTGTGGCCCCCAAGGGCCGGCTTAGTAAGATAATACTGAACAGGGACTTGATATATATACTTTAATGAAAATAACATATTATAATGTAGCTTCCATCGTAGGGCTTGAACCCATGTCCACAAGGTTAAGAGCTTTGTGCTTTACCAACTGAGCAATGGATTCTTCAATATTATGGACGAAAACTTGTGTACCTTGAATTGTTGACAGGAGCAATTGGTAGCCCCCAAGGGCCGGCTCATTATAATATGATGAGTCGGGTCTTCAATAAGACTAGTAAAAATGACTTTGCATTAGCCCCCAAGTGTCATGGTGCATGCTTGCAGCAACATGAAACTTGCATGTAATCTCAATTTGAATAATGTAGCCCCCAAGTGCCGGGTTGTAAGCCTGCAGCGACTCGGGACTATTCCTTCCATTGTAGAATAAATCATATCCTTTGATAAAAGAGTAGACATTGCGCTATAGCGACTTTTGAAAACCTTAATAATAAAAATCCATCCATGTTGGCTATTCAAGATAATATAATCCGGTATGAAAACCTTATTCATTCAACATCATAATGAAATTTCAGCCAAGTTTGGCTATTTGAATAATATAACCCAATGATTTATAAGCGCATGATTCCAATGGCGCAATCCAAATATATACTGGCGACTTGTTGTCCAAAGCCAGGCCGGTTTAACAAACCTATTTCTGCATACAACAAGTTTGAAGTGTCCTGGTGGTTTACCGCCGGACAGGTCATAATACCCAACATATAACCCGGGTTTATAACCAAGGTTGTACTTAAGAATAATCAAATATGAAATATATCGTACCTGTGACATTGAATCACATCGTTGGTTTTACCAACTTTTTGTAGTAAGGGTGTTAACCCAAATCTTGAGTACTGATAACTCCTTCCATATTGTGCCGGTTTATAATAAAACCATGCCGGGTTGTGATAAACACCGTGTTACTCCATAAGAGGATGTTAACAACAAGGATCAAACCGGGCAAATAGTCTCCGGATTGACGTGAACTGTGTTCCATCAATTGATTGGTTAAAAAACTTTGTCGGTTTAAAAAACGCAATAAAAAGCAACCCCCCCCTTAAATAAAAGTGTAAATCAAGTGCAATGATAAAACGTTGCAAAAAAAGGTTTATTTGAGCTGATCAGATGGTGTTACCATGGCCGAACACGACAAAGCTCCCGTTAGGTGTAACTATGGTTCTAGTCAGCCAGGTCCCCAAATGAAACCGTGGCATTTATGCTGATCAAGTGGCATGGTCATGGTTCGGGTTCGACCAAGCCCCCAAGTGATTCCGTGGCCTTAGGCCGATCAAAAGGCATGAGTGGTTCAGACATGACCAAGTCCCCAAGTGATCTGGTGGCTCTCGCCTATCAAGAGGTATGGTATTGGTTCAGACACGACCAATCCTCCAAGTGATATAACACAATGCTTTTAAAAAGCAAACTCAAGGGGTAAACCGGAGGCTGCTTTAGAACAACTCCGTGTAACCACACATGATGTAAAAGAACAGAGACCCCGCTTTATGAAGCAGAAGCCCCCAAGTGATCTATAATATGTCAGGCCAGTAAGGTGGGATACCCATGTTCGAACCGCGCATCGTGGCAGCAGGTCCTCTTTGGCACTTTTTAACTTTCTTGCAAGAGATAAATTCTTCTTGAACCGAGATCTTGAATCGGATATTGAGAGCTTCAAAGCTTTGTGGGAGACATCTTTCCCTTGAACTGGATTTTAAACAGGAATCTTCATTTTTAGCCGGAAATTTTCCGACGGCCTTTAAACTCGAACTTGCGAGAAGTTAATTCCTTTTTGAACCGGAAATTCTTAAACCAGATTTGAGAGCTTCAGAGCTTTCTCAGAGAACAAATTTCCCTTGTACTGGATTGTAAACCGGAATCCTTTTCTGATGACCTGAAACTTCTTTATTGAGCCGGGATTTTGTAACTGTCATATACTTTCTAATCCGGAAATCTTCTAACAGCACGATGTGAATCCAGGACCGGGTTATCTTTCCCTCCAACGTATTGGGGTTCTTGACTTCACTGAAAACCGGCAACGTTTGCTAAGTCATATCATTGTAGCCCCCAAGTCTCAAGGTGGCTCGAGGAGTTGGCTTGAGATTCTCCATATTTGACCGTGATATAAACCGGCATAATTTGTATATCATTGATGTTGATAGCGCGATGTGACCCGGTGCGATGTGAATCCACAGAAGGTTGAGGTGACTGCGGGTTGTAAATGATCCCATATGAGCTGTGTCAGCAACTCGGCCAATGGTTCCTTCCAACTGGCAATTTGAAGTTAATCAAAACTATAGTGGCGGCGACTTGTGCGCCCAATAAACAGCTCATGCAGACAGGTGCGGCCCGGTATGTTGATGTAGACCAGGCCGCGAGAGACGGACGACAAAGACGGCCGCAGCTTCAGAGACGGCACAGCGAGATGAGTCGGCCGCGGCGTAGTAAATCGGCGCGGACGGGAGAGTCGGCCGCGGGAGTTGTAAACCGGCGCGGACGGAGAGTCGCCTGCGGGTATTGTGAACCGGCGCGGATGGGGAGTCGCCTGCGGGCATTGTAAGCCGGCGTAGATGGAGAACCGGCCGCGTGTTGACGTAAACCGGACCACGGGCGGTTTGCGCGCCTCCGTTGAGCAGTGCGGAATGGTCAAAAGCCAGTATATAATGACGCCAGTGCGCGCTCCATATGCATGGTGTAACACCAATGTTGTGGCGAATAATTGTCCTACATATAAAAATATGCAAAACCAACGTAATTGTTCTTTTTACGAAAACAATATATGTCAAAAATAGACTTAGATAGATGTCACCTGATTTGTTCGGACGACGGATGATCCGTTTATCGCGATCGAGGCGGCTGAACATGCCCCCGGCGGCTCAAGACCGCAGGGGCGGCTCTGATTTGTTGATATACATATCAGAGTCAACCGTGATATTTAAATGACAGAGCGGACGCGTGAGTCGGCCGTGGCATTGTAAGCCGCGTGGACAGACAGGTCAGCCGTGGGCGCGGACGGTTGAACCGGCGCGGGTATGGTCGAATGAACCGGCTACAGGCGCGGCCCGGTGAGTTGATGTAGACCGGACCGTTGAGGCGGCGATTTGCGCACATCTGATAAGCCATTTGATATAGTGTGGATATAGCCGCGACCTCCAATGACAGTGCGCGGGGACCGGATCATACTTTAATCATGACGTAATTGACCTGTGCATACAATAGCATACCTCGAGAAAAACTTTTGACATTATGTAATTACATCAAAAAAGAGTTTTAGAAAAATAGCACCTGATTGTTACGGCCGCGGCGGCTCTTGTTGGAAGAAGTAAGGCCGGTGACTCAGAGACGGGACGGTGCGCTGAGCCGATGAGACGAAACCGAGTCCATGTCTATTGTCCTCCCACGGTCGTGGCTTCCCTTTTCTATATTTTTTTCTTTACTCTGGACTCCACGCTTGTTTCAACAAGTAGTAGTAAACCGGATATTTTCCTTGTCCGGTAGCCGATCCAGTTAGTTAATGTTTTTTCCTTCCACACAGCCATGCATGTAGCCTGTCTTTTCATGCGGTGATTTCCTTTGGGACTTGAGCTGCTCAGGAGAAGTGGTATTCCTTGGATATGTATTATTCTAGCATCCGTTGGTTCCGATAGCAATGGCGCTCTGGGTGCTGTTGGTTGTACGCGAGCCCGCTGCACGTGCGGTTCCTTGTCAGATCCGACCCGATTTGGGTGTCCGGCTCGGGTGTCCTTCCTCGAAAAAATCCGCCAAACTTTATTGCTAGTTACCAGATCGAATTCGACGGATCACTTTTCGTCGGCGGCGCACAGCAGAACTTTGAACCCTAACTTGTCTTCAGACCAAAAACTCATATTGCCAGCTCTAACGTTAATAACAATTCTGATCACAAACGTGGGATTTGCCAGCTCTGCCAAAGACTATTTCCTGCCGAACTTTCTTCATCCGGCCAATTGCAAACTTCTCGAGACTCTGAAAAAGATCCCTCCAAGAACTCAACACCACCGTGCGTGAGCCCCACGGTGGGCGCCAACTGTCGTGGAATTGTCACGGCAGATGTCCTTAGTGTCAGGACTTAGTCGCGAGGCCAACGCATCTATGTGGTAGCTTGAGAGGGGTTGAGCGGGACGAGAGACGGGAGGTTTTACCCAGGTTCGGCCCCTAACGGTGGAGGTAAAAGCCTACGTCCTGCTTCATTGATATTGATGATGATGATCACGGTTACAAGAGTGCTCTATCTTGAGAGCTATTGTCTAAACCTAATTTGTCCAACTTGTGGAACTTGTGAATCTTGTCCCACTTTGGGGAGCCCTGCCCCTCCTTATATATGTTGGAGGGGCGGGTTATATGTAGAGTCCTATTAGGATTAGGACTAGTCTATCTCCAATACAAACCGGATACAAGTCCAGGTCTTAAATCCTTGTAAGATAATATTCCTCCTGCCTTCCTCTTAAACCGGCCCACCATTAGACGTGAACCGGCCTTCTGGGTCTTGGGCCTTGTCATCTGTCTGTCCCGCACGCCGGATTACCAGTGAGTCAGAATGACCAGGTGGGTTGCTTGTAAACCGCCAGGTCAGGGCGGGTCGTCGGTGACTCGCTAAGTGTCAGCGGGGTCTTCAGATAAACCGCCAAGTCCTGGCCGGGTTAACTTCCGGCCGGTTTACACCGCGGGGTATATCCCCGACAAAATCCTAGTTGGACTCCCCCCTTGGCGGACCCTCCTTGGCCGCCAGCTGTAACACCCCGGATGTAACTTTCCATATTTGTAACTCCGACTCTGCCATTTTCCGCTTTAAGTTATGAGATTTCCCTTCGAGGTTGGGTTTTGTCTTCGTTTTGCATTTTGTTCATGTCATGCTTTTCATATCATGTCATCATGTGCATCACATTTGCATATGTGTTCAACTCATGCATCCGAGAAGTTTCCCCGTTGTCCGTTTTGCAATCCGACACTCCTACGTCCTCTAGCGCACCCCTCCTGCCTCTTTTCATGAGCGGGTGCTAAACGTTCTCGGAATGGACCGAGATTTGCCAAGCGACCTTGGTACACCACTGGTAGACTGCTTGTCAAATTTCGTGTCATTTGGAGTCTGTTTGATACTCCAACGGTTAACCGGGGAACCGCAAAGGCCTCATGTGTGTTGCAGCCAAACACTCCTCCAACTCCGGCCAGCATCTCCAGCAAACCTCATTTCCCGTGCGAAGAAACCCTAGATATGTTCTTCTGCGAGGTAGCTTTCTGCCAAGTCCCTAACGTTGTATGCCTCTATTCATCATGCCATAACTTTGTGTGTGCTGCTCCGTTTCATGCGCATGATATATCAAATTATTCATCATGATGTGCTGTTCATTTTGTTCCATTGTGGCATGCTTGTTTGAGTTCATCTAGGTGCCCAAATCTTTGATGCAAGAATGCTTAAAATGTTAGCTCCTGTTACTTAGCAGATTATGAGGATTTGTCATTTTTGTGACATTTGTTGTGTGCTGCATATGAGCATGAGCTCTACATGTGTTTTGATCTATGCCTTGCCATATTTACAGGGGTGCTTGCCATGTATTTTTGTGATATTTGTGGTGTCTAGCACAAACATGCAAAGTAGCCTTCGTGTTATTGCTGATTTCGGGGACTTAGGATGTTGCTAAGTCCTTGTTCTGCTGTTATTTTGATGCTATGTAAACATGATGCTACAGTGAGATCCATGCTTGTTTTGAGTTGCTTCAGTAAGGATGATTTGGACATATGGTTGTGCTCTATCCATCCATGCCCCTATTTGTAATTATGGAGTGCCATAGCATGTATTAATCTTGCTCTACTTTTGCTATAAAATGTTCCTGGCAGATTGTTTATGTGTTAATCAATTTTGCCATGGTTGTTGTAGTTGATCCAAGCATGCTATGAATTTTCTCTTGCCATGGTTAGCTTCATGAACATGTCTTCTTGCTGATGCTATGCTTGTTTTGTCATGCAATTCCTTGTGGTGAGTGAATCGAGCTCGCAAAGATGCCTTCATAATTCTGTTTATGTCATGCTCTGTTTTCTGCTAAGTCTGAATCTATTAATAGAACTTGTTATGTTTACATGGGTGCCATCATATCTTCTGTGCCTTTTTGGCTCATGATCAGTAAGGGACTTTTATTCTATGCATTTAGTTGATTCATGCCATGCCTTGTATTGCTATGATATGTTCCTGTAGCATGTTGTTTGCTTGCTCTAAACATGGCTTCCTGATGTTAATTCCTGGCATGTTAGTATTTTCACTAAGTCTGTGATGCTGATATCGTTTGCACTTTTGCCATGCTTGTTTGAACCTGCTCTTGTGTGATTTAGCCGTAGCTCAGTGTTCATCTTTTGTCAAGCATCTTGAGTAGATCACTGCCATATGCTTTGTTGCTATGTTGGAGTGCGGTAGCTTAGTTTGTTGTTGCATTCTAGATGGCATCGTGTTGTTAATCGCAGAATTGTGTCATTGTTTTGCTTGCCATTTGCAAACCGTGCATCCGATTCCGGTGATCTTTATATCGATTTCGACCGAAATCATCTCATCTTTCCAGAGGAACACTTGGTTTGCCAAGTTGATGCCTGGTTCAGTCTTTCCCTTCCGAAGCACGCATATGCATTGCATATCACATCTCGCATATCATGCCATGTTTTGCATCATATTGATTGTGTTCCTTGCTTGTGTTCTTACTTTGGGTAGAGCCGGGAGACGAGTACGTGATTGAAGAACTTGTTGAGTACGCTAACGAGGATCAAGCTTTCGTCAACTCTGAGAACTTTGCAGGAAAGATGACCATACCCTTGAAATCACTTCTATCTTTGCTTGCTAGTTGTTCGCTCTATTGCTATGCTGCCATACCTACCACTTGCTATATCATGCCTCCCATATTACCATGTCAAGCCTCTAACCCACCTTTCCTAGCAAATCGTTGTTTGGCTATGTTACCGCTTTGCTCAGCCCCTCTTATAGCGTTGCTAGTTGCATGTGAAGTTGAGGTTTGTTCCATGTTGGAACATGGATATTGTTGGGATATCATTATTATATCTTGTTTACTTTCATGCATCTATATACTTGGTAAAGGGTGGAAGGCTCAGCCTTATGCCTGGTGTTTTGTTCCACTCTTGCGGCCCTAGTTTCCGTCATACCGGTGTTATGTTCCTTGATTTTGCGTTCCTGACGTGGTTGGGTGTTATGGGAAGCCCTTGACAGTTCGCCTTGAATAAAACTCCTCCAGCAAGGCCCAACCTTGGTTTTACCATTTGCCACCTAAGCCTTTTCCCTTGGTTTCCGTGGACTCAAGGGTCATCTTTATTTTAAACCCCCGGGCAAGTGCTCCTCTGAGTGTTGGTCCAAACTAGAGCCCCTTGTAGCGCCACCTCGGGGAAACTTGAGGGTTGGTTTTAGTTGTATGGATTGCTTATCTGGTGTGCCCTGAGAACGAGATATGTGCAGCTCCTATCGGGATTTGTCGGCACATTCGGGCGGCTTTGCTGGTCTTGTTTTACCATTGTCGAAATGTCTTGTAACCGGGATTCCGAGCCTGATCGGGTCTTCCTGGGAGAAGGAATATCCTTCGTTGACCTTGAGAGCTTGTGATGGGCTAAGTTGGGACACCCTTGCAGGGTTTCGAACTTTCAAAAGCCGTGCCCGCAGTTATGGGTAGATGGGAATTTGTTAATATCCGGTTGTAGAAAACTTGACACTTAACTTAATTAAAATGAATCAACTGCGTGTGTAGCCATGATGGTCTCTTTTCGGCGGAGTCCGGGAAGAGAACACGGTCTCGTGTTATGCTTGAACGTAAGTAGCTTCAGGATCACTTCTTGATCACTATTAGCTTCTCGACCGTGCTTTCCTTCTCTTCTCACTCTCTTTTGCGTAAGTTAGCCACCATAAATGCTAGTGCTTGCTGCAGCTCCACCTCACTACCCCTTTCCTACCCTTAAGCTTAAATAGTCTTGATCTCGCGAGTGTGAGATTGCTGAGTCCCTGTGACTCGCGGATACTTCCAAACAGATGCAGGTGCCGATGATGCCAGTGCAGGGGACGCTACCGAACTCAAGTGGGAGTTCGACGAGGATTCGGCCGTTACTATGTTTCTTTTCCGGATGATCAGTAGAGGTGCCCAGTTGGGTCGATCGGGGATCTAGCATTTTGGGTTGTCTTTCTTTATTTTGGTTCCGTAGTCGGACCTTGATTGTATTCTGGATGATGTATGATATACTTATGTATTTGTGTGAAGTGGCGATTGTAAGCCGACTCTTTATCCCTTTCTTATTCAGTACATGGGATGTGTAAAGATTACACCTCTTGCAACATGCCTACCATGCGGTTATCCCTCTAAGTCGTGCCCCGACACGTGGGAGATATAGCTGCATCGTGGGTGTTACACTAGCCTCCTCCACCCCCTCCTTTATATACATGTCCAAGGGGCACCCCAAAGACACAACAGTTGTTTCTTAGCCGTGTGCGGTGCCCCCTCCACAGTTTACCACCTCGGTCATATTATCGTAGTGCTTAGGTGAAGCCATGCGCGGATCACATCATGTAATTCCCACGATGCGGCTATATCTCCCATGTGTTGAGGCACGACTTAGAGGCATAACCGCATGGTGGTTTAGTCGCAAGTGGGGTAATCTTCACACAATCCCATGTACGGGATAAAGAGTTAGCTTACAATCGCCACTTCATACAATACATAGATAATTCATACATCATCCAAAACACTCATAGACCGACTACGGTCAGATCCGAAAGAAAAGGAAGATAAACCCCAAATGCTAGATCCCCGATCATCCCAACTGGGCTCCACTACTGATCATCAGGAAACGAAACGTAGAAACGACCCAGATCCTCATCGAACTCCCACTTGAGTTCGGTAGCATCGCCTACACTGGTATCATCGGCACCTGCAACTGTTTGGAAGTATCTGTGAGTCACGAGGACTGAGTAATCTCACACCAACGAGATCAAGACTATTTAAGGTTATGGGTAGGATAGGGTAATGAGGTGGAGCTGCAGCAAGCACTAAGCAAATATGGGGGATAACATACGCAAATAAGAGCGAGAAGAGAAGCAACGCAACGGTCGAGAAGCTAGAAGTGATCAAGAAGTGATCCTGAAACTACTTACGTTCAAGCATAACACAAGACCGTGTTCACTTCCCGGACTCCACCGAAAAGAGACCATCACGGCTACACACGTGGTTGATGCACTTTAACTAAGTCAAGTGTCAAGTTCTCTACAACCGGACATTAACAAATTCCCATCTGCCACATAACCGCGGGCACGGCTCTTGAAAGTTTATACCCTGCAGGGGTGTCCCAACTTAGCCCATCACAAGATCTCACGGTCAACGAAGGATATTCCTTCTCTCGGGAAGACCCGATTAATCTCGGAATCCTGGTTACAAGACATTTCAACAATGGTAAAACAAAACCAGCAAAGCCGCCCAATGTGCCGACAAATCCCGATAGGAGCTGCACATATCTCGTTCTCAGGGCACACCGGATAAGCAATCCGTACAACTAAAACCAACCCTCAAGTTTCCCCGAGGTAGCGCTGCAAGGGGCTCTACTTTGGACCAACACTCAGAGGAGCACTGGCCCGGGGGTTTAAAATAAAGATGACCCTTGAGTCCACGGAACCCAAGGGAAAAGGCTTAGGTGGCAAATGGTAATACCAAGGTTGGGCCTTGCTGGAGGAGTTTTATTCAAGGCGAACTGTCAAGGGGTTCCCATAACACCCAACCGCGTAAGGAACGCAAAATCAAGGAACATAACACCGGTATGACGGAAACTAGGTCTGCAAGAGTGGAACAAAACACCAGGCATAAGGCCGAGCCTTCCACCCTTTATCAAGTATAAAGATGCATGAAAGTAAACAAGATATAATAATGATATCCCAACAATATCCATGTTCCAACATGGAACAAACTTCAACTTCACCTGCAACTAGCAATGCTATAAGAGGGGCTGAGCAAAGCGGTAACATAGCCAAACAACGGTTTGCTAGGAAAGGTGGGTTAGAGGCTGGACATGGCAATATGGGAGGCATGATATAACAAGTGGTAGGTAGCGCGACATAGCGATAGAGCGAACAACTAGCAAGCAAAGATAGAAGTGATTTCGAGGGTATGGTCATCTTGCCTGAAATCCCGCAAGGAAGAAGAAAGAGTCCATGAAGAAGACAAATGTACGTAGTCGAACGAATCCCCACAACTCCGGAACGAAACTGAAGCTAACGAGAAACCGGAAAGAAGCAAGAAACATGGTAAACAACCATCACATAAACATGGCATGATTCACAATCAAGTATGATGCATGTATGGTTTAATGAGGCATGGCATGGCAACATGCACAAATAAAACTACAAGTTAAGTGGATCTCAATATGCAACGAGTTGCATATTGATGAAACACCACATGACTTATTTAGTTCACTCCCGTTTAGGTACTCAACAATATTAAATGTTGGTTAACATGGAAAGAGGTGAAACATAATTAAATTAACTATTTAGGCAAGTTTAAATGTGGCCGGAAATAACAACAATAATTTCAGAAATCCCCCATGAGCATTTAGCAATTTAGTACAAACAACAATTTTAAGCATTTTAAATGTTGTTAACATGATGCGGGTGACATATGCAAGTTTTATGCACTTTTATGAAAATGTTGACATGAGCATATTATGAAGCATTTGTCGCCATGACGGAATGAAACAGTGCCACGGAAACGATAACGGAATGATGCAACGGCAACATTCCGACGATCCGGCAATTCGTGGAAATGTCGGTGCAAAAGGACAAGTGTACGGAACATGCTAGAGATGGAGGGGTGATCCTGGTTACCGGGTGTCCCACATGACGGTAAGGAAATGAGTAATAACGTGCGACGAACAATTCGGGCACGATGCAAACGCGAGCAACTCATACAACACATGCATTCGTCCATGGGCGGTCATCTCGGGGTTATGCCTTCGAAGCGTGCAAATGGGACGGTTCTCATTCGGTGCAAAGTAGAGGAAGTAGGTGTTCTCGAGACGTTCGTAGTGGAAGTAGTCGTTCTCGCTTCGTAGTTGTACACACTCTGTAGGTGTTCAGGGTCACAATGAGGAACTTGACGTCCACAGGGTCTTTGCGGGTCGACGGTAGTGATACACGTTTCGTAGCCGTTCGAGTCATCAGTAGAGGAACTTGACACTTGCGTTACACGGAACTTCGACGATGGTAGTGGTACATATCGTAGGGGAACTTAGTGCAACTAGGGTCTTCAGACTTGTTGGCCTCGTCAACTCGAAAAGGCACTTAGCATTCTTGGCGATTCTGAAGACGACGGTAGATGTACTTGGTGTCAATGTGGTCTTCGGGTACTCGATGATTCCGGACGGGGCAACAAAACATAGTCGACCTTGATGTTTCAATGCTGTAGTGGAATGAGCGTCTGTGTAGTCCTGTCGGTGTAGGTACTTGTCGAATCCACGAAGACGTTCTTGGCATCCCTGGTTGCCAGGTCTTGGCAGCGACAAGAGGGGCAACAAGGCCGCCGGGTCAGCAGTGGGGGTGGAGCTCATGATGCCCGAAAAGGGGGGCGTGAAGCAGCAGCATGGAGGCAGCAATGGTAGGGCGAGGTGGAGGTGCACGGGTGGCCATCGGGGAGGTGCAGCACGAGCGTCACTTTGTTGGGATGCTTGTTGCAGATGGGAGCAGGGCACAGAGGAGGACGAGCAGGAGGCGGGCGCGGGCTTGCAGGTCGAAGCAGAGGCGGCAGGGCGGATGTAACGCCCACGATGCGGCTATATCTCCCACGTGTCGAAGCACGACTTAGAGGCATAACCGCATTGTAAGCAATGTCGCAAGTGGGGTAATCTTCACACAACCCATGTAATGAATAAGGAAAAGGAGTACATAGTTGGCTTACACTCGCCACGTCATACAATAGCATAAATATCATTACATTCATCTAGATACAATCAAGGTCCGACTACGGAACCAAAATAAAGAACAACCCCAAATGCAACAAAGTTCCCGATCGCCCCAACTGGGCACCACTAATGATCGTCTGGAAAAGAAACGTAGTATCGTCCTGAGTCCTCATCGAACTCCCACTTGAGCTCAGTCGAATCTCCTGGAGCGGTATCATCGGTCCCTGCATCTGGTTTTTGGAAGTAATCTGTGAGCCACAGGGACTCAGCAATCTCACACCCTCGCGATCAAGACTATTTAAGCTTA
Organism: Triticum urartu; assembly: GCF_056163025.1. Taxonomy (NCBI): domain Eukaryota; kingdom Viridiplantae; phylum Streptophyta; class Magnoliopsida; order Poales; family Poaceae; genus Triticum; species Triticum urartu. The sequence goes on along the minus strand of NC_141876.1, from coordinate 206,350,064 downwards.
TAGGAAGGGTAACATGTATGAGGTGGAGCTGCAGCAAGCACTAGCATATATGGTGGCTAACATACGCAAATGAGAGCAAGAAGAGAAGGCAAAGGCACGGTCGAGAAACTATGATCAAGAAGTGATCCTAGAACAACCTACGTCCAAGCATAACACGAGACCGTGTTCTCTTCCCGGACTCCGCCGAAAAGAGACCATCACGGCCACACACTCTGTTGATTCATTTTAATTAAGTTAAGTTTAAGGTTTTCTACAACTGGACATTAACAAATTCCCATCTGCCCATAACCACGGGCACGGCTTTCGGAAGTTCAAATCCCTGCAGGGGTGTCCCAACTTAGCCCATCACAAGCTCTCATGGTCAACGAAGGATATTCCTTCTCCCAAGACAATCTGATCAGACTCGGAATCCCGGTTACAAGACATCTCGGCAATGGTAAAACTAAACCAGCAAAGCCACCCGAATGTGCCGACAAATCCCGATAGGAGCTGCACATATCTCGTTCTCAGGGCACAACGGATGAGAATAGCTATGAGTAAAACCAACCCTCAAGTTTCCCCGAGGTGGCCCCGCATGCAGCTCAATTTGGACCAACACTCAGAGGAGCACTGGCCCGGGGGTTTAAAATAAAGATGACCCTTGAGTCTGCGAAACCCAAGGGAAAAGGCTAGGTGGAAAATGGTAAAACCAAGGTTGGGCCATGCTGGAGGAGTTTTATTCAAGGCGAACTGTCAAGGGGTTCCCATTATAACCCAATCGTGTAAGGAACACAAAATCAAGGAACATAACACCGGTATGACGGAAACTAGGGTGGCAAGAGTGGAACAAAACACCACGCATATGGCCGAGCCTTCCACCCTTTACCAAGTATATAGATGCATTAAAGTAAACAAGATAATATAATGATATCCCAACAATAAACATGTTCCAACAAGGAACAAACTCCAATCTTCACATGCAACTAGCAACGCTATAAGAGGGGCTGAGCAAAGCGGTAACATAGCCAAACAACGGTTTGCTAGGACAAGGTGGGTTAGAGGTTTGACATGGCAATATGGGAGGCATGATAAGCAGGTGGTAGGTATCGTAGCATAGTCATAGCAAAAGAGCGAGCATCTAGCAAGCAAAGATAGAAGTGATTTCGAGGGTATGGTCATCTTGCCTGCAAAGTTCTCTGAGTTGACGTTAGCTTGATCCTCGTAAACGTACTCAACGGGTTCCTTGATCACGTACTCATCTCCTAGCTCTACCCAAAGCAATAACACAAGCAAAGGGAGACACAATCAACCACGTGCAATGCGTAAGCAACAATGATGCAAAACATGGCATGATATGCGGGATGTGATATGCGATGCATATGCATGCTTCAGAAAGGAATTATTGAACCTGGCCTCAAATTGGAAAACCAAGAGTGCCACTGGAAAGAGGAGTTGATTTCGTTCGAAATCGATATAAAGATCACCGGAATCGGATGCATGGTTTGCAAATGACAAGCAAAACAAATATGGCACCGATCTGCGATTAACAGCACGAGGCCATCTAAATGCATCAAGAACAACAAGCTACTGCACTCTAACATAACAACAAAATACATGGCAGTGATCCACTCAATATGCTTGACAAAAGATGAACACTGAGCTACGGCTAATTCACTCAATAGCGGGTTCAAACAAGCATGGCAAAAGTGCAAAAGATATCAGGTTACAGACTTTGTGAAAATAACAACTAGTCAGGAATTTAACATCAAGAAGCAATGTTTAGAGCAAGATAACAACATGCCACAGCAACATATCATGGAAAAGAAAGGCATGGCATGAAGCTACTCAAAGCATACAACAAAAGTCCCTTACTGACCATAAGCCAAAAGGGACCAGAAAATACAAGGGCAACCATGTGAACATAGCAATTATCGTTAACAGATTCAGACTTAGTAGAAAACTGGAACATGGCCAAACAGATATTAAGTAGGCATGTTTACGATCTCGATGCACTCACCACAAGGCATTGCATGACAAACTAAGCATACACCCAGCAAGTAGACATGGCATGGAAGCTAAACATGGCAAGAACAACCTCATATCATGCACGGATCAACTACAACAACCTCGGCAAAAATGCTTTACACGTAAACATTCTGCCAGGAACATTTTATAGCAAAAGTAGAGCTCGATTGAGTCAAGCTAGGGTGCTCCATAATTGCAAACAAAGACATGTATGGATAGAGCACCACAATATCTACAAAACATCCTTACTGATCATGCTCAAAAGAGGCATGGATCACTCTGTAGCAACACGAATACATGGCATAAAAATATTGACAGGGCAAAGACTGAGAAGATTTCTAAGTCCCTGAAATCAGCAACATTACGAGGGCTACTTTGCATGCTTGTGCTAGTCACCATAGAGATCACAAAAATACATGGCATACACCCCTGTAAAGATGGCATGGCATACTTCAAAACACATGTAGGGCTCAAGATCATAGGAGGCACACAACAATCATGGCAAAAATGACAAATGTCCAAACTCCAATAAGGATCTGAAACTAATATAAACTAGCACTCTTGCAATAGCATTTAGGGCATCAAGATGAGCTCAAATGAACATGCTGCAATGTAATGAAATGAAGTACTCGTCGAGGCGAACAATTTGACATGCTACACGCCCAAAATGGCGCCACAGTTGATGAGTTATGATGCGATGAAGAATGCCAAAATTTACTGAAACGGGGGCAAAATTAGGTCAACCTCCGGATTCCAGATCTGGATCGGGCGCGATCTTCGAGGTTCGTCGGAAGGGGTCGCCGGAGATGCGCCGGAGTACGCCGGGGACTTGGGCCGGCCGGAGCTTGGGGGATCCGGCGAGGAGAGGAAGCCGGGGCGGAGCGGGGCAACGATGGACGGTGCGCGGCGGCTAGAGCACGTCGGGGCGGCGAGGCGCATCGGCGGCGATGGCGGGCGATGGTCGGAGCGGGGAGTCACCGGCGCGGAGGAATAAGCCGGCGGCGCGGCGAGGTGGGGCACCCAGGCGGCGGGGCGCCGCACCAGGCCGGCAGGGCCGCGGACGGGCTCGCGGGCCCGCGCGGTCGGCGGCGATGTGGGCGTCGTCTCGGGACACGTGGCGAGCGCTGGTTCGTTGGGGGTAGCGGGGTGGACATGTCCGGTCCGCTCCGGACGTGTCCGGCGGCGCGGGCATCGGATTTCTTAGGGTTTGGGGAGGAAGAGATCCAGAATTTCAGGGAGGAGTGCCTTTTTATAGGTAGGAGGAGCTAGGAGGCTCCAAATTGAGCACGGTTTGCGGCCACGTGATCGTGATCGAACGACCGAGATGATGGAAGGGGTTTAGGTGTGTTTTGGGCCACTTTGGAGCGGTGTTGGGCTGCAACACACATGAGGCCTTCTCGGTTCCTCGGTTAACCGTTGGAGTATCAAACGAAGTCCAAATGGCACGAAACTTGATAGGCGGTCTACCGGTAGTAAACCAAGGCCGCTTGGCATGTCTTAGTCCAATCCGAGAATGTTTAATACCCGCACATGAAAAGAGGTAAAAGGGGACACCGGAGGACATAGGAGCACCGGAATGCAAAACGGACAACCGGGAAAAGGCTCGGATGCATGAGACGAACACGTATGCAAATGCGATGCACATGATGACATGATATGAGATGCATGAGAAAGACAAAACAACACGAAGACAAAAACCTGACAACGAGGAAATATCATAACTTAGTGCCGGAAATGGCAAGAGTTGGAATACAATTATGGCAGGTTACATACGGGGTGTTACAACAGAGCAGCTCGGACGGCGAGGTCGCCGACAGGAGAGGCTGCGACATGGCCGGGCTTTGGCTGTCGACGGCTTAGGTGGAGGAGCTTGAGGCGGTGGCTTCATGGAGGTTCGGGCACGGGGATGGAGGCCAGGGCCGAGGCGGAGAGCTTGGGGCGCCGGCGGCGGCCTCGGGAAGGAGAAGAGGGGCTTGGCGCGGCGGGGGAGGAAGGAGGCAAAGAAGATCGGGGACGAGGAGCGGCGCTGCTCTCTCCCTGGTGTGATGCATGTGTGTGGCGGCGGAGGGAGACGAGGGAGAGGGAAATCGAGAGAAGGGGAATCGGTCATGGTGCTCTCTGGCGGCAGGGTGGAGACGAGGGAGAGGGGGAGATGGGGATCGGCAGGGGAGAGGGTTAGGGTTAGGTAGCGGCTGGGCCTAGGTGGGATAGTTGGCCGGCCTGGCTGCTGGGCTTGAAGAGAGGCCCAGGGGCACTGCTTGGGAGGCCTTATTTCCTTTTCCCTCTTTTCAAAAAATTTGGAAATCCCAGGTTCCGAAAAGGAAAAAGGCCAGCTAATTTGAAAAGGAATAAGAGGCATATAAACATACCCTTGTGCTCCTGGATTTATCTAGTATTTGAATAAAATGCCTTGGCAATTTTTAGAGGCTGCATTTTTTATGCAAGTTTGAAAATAACTCAAACTCGAATAATTCCTTAGCCCAACCAAAACAATTCCAAAAGACCTGAAAATTGGAGGAGGTGGTCTTCGCACGGTCTAGTATTTATAGGGAAAAGTTGAACATTTTAAAGAAAGAGGAGAATGCCACTTGCAATAAATGGGTGAAATTTGAAAGAAGGAAGAAGTGAAATGGTTTGCACTTGGAGAAGGGCCTTGGAGGAAAGATCATGGATGCAAAAATAGTTTAGAAATGAGAGGGGTTTATAATGCAAGTTTGTTGCGGGTTAATTCCAAACTAATGGAATATTTTATATAGCTCCCTAATAATATTGGGAGTATATGTTCTAAAGAGAAATCACATTGTGAATATCCCTTGATTTAAATGGAACGAAGATCCATACGATTTATTTAGTTGAGTTAATAAAAAGGGTTACATGATGACATGATGCAAAGATGAATGCAACGAACCAAACAAAATACATGACGAATCTCGGAATCCATGGAAGGCATCTGGAGTGTCGGTCTTGGGGCGTCAGACATTACCAACACCGTCACCATGCCGTCATGCTGACAGAACTCTCCCTCAACCCTCTACTTGATCAAGAGCTCAAGGGACGTCATCGTGTTGAACGTGTGCTGAACACAGAGGTGTCGTACATTCGGTACTTGGATCAGTTGGATTGTGAAGACGTTCGATTACGTGAACCGCGTTACTAAACGCTTCCGCTTTCGGTCTACAAGGGTACGTGGACACACTCTCCCGTCTCGTTGCTATGATTCTCCTAGATAGATCTTGCGTGATCGTAGGAATTTTTTTTGAATTACAACATTCCCCAACAGTGGCATCCGAGCCAGGTCTATGCGTAGATGATATATGCACGAGTAGAACACAAAGAGTTGTGGGCGATAATAGTCATACTGCTTACCACTAACGTCTTACTTTGATTTGGCGGTATTGTTGGATGAAGCGGCCCAGACCGACATTACATGACCGCGTTCATGAGACTAGTTCTACCGACGTGCTTCGCACACAGGTGGCTGGCGGGTGTCTGTTTCTCCAACTTTAGTTGAATCGAGTTTGACTACGGTCGGTCCTTGTTGAAGGTTAAAACATCACACTTGACGAAAAATTGGTGTGGTTTTGATGCGTAGGTAAGAACAGTTCTTGCTAGAAGCCCGTAGCAGCCACGTAAAACTTGCAACAACAAAGTAGAGGATGTCTAACTTGTTTTTGCAGGGCATGTTATGATGTGATATGGTCAAGATGTGATGAGATATAAATTGTTGTGTGAGATGATCATGTTTTGTAAAAGTTATCGGCAAGTGGCAGGATCCTTATGGTTGTCACTTTATTGTATGAAATGCAATTGCCATGTAATTGCTTTACTTTATCACTAAGAAGTAGCGATAGTTGTAGAAGCAATAGTTGGCGAGATGACAACGATGATACGATGGAGATCAAGCTGTCAAGTGATTGACGATGGAGATCATGACGGTGCTTTCGAGATGGAGTTCAAAGGCACAGGATGATGATGGCCATATCATGTCACATATTGTGATTCCATGTGATGTTTATCTTTTATGCATCTTATTTTGCTTAGTACGGCGGTAGCATTATAAGATGATCCCTCACAAAATTTCAAGGTCCAAGTGTTCTCCCTGATTATGCACCGTTGCTACAGTTCATCAAGCCGAGACACCACGTGATGATCGGGTGTGATAAGCTCTACGTTCACATACAACGGGTGCAAGCCAGTTTTGGATGTGCAGAATACTCGGGTTAAACTTGACGAGCCTAGCATATGCAGATATGGCCTCGGAACACTGAGACCGAAAGGTCGAACGTGAATCATATAGTAGATATGATCAACATAGTGATGTTCACCATTGAAAACTACTCCATCTCACGTGATGATCAGACATGGTTTAGTTGATATGGATCACGTGATCATTCAGATGACTAGAGGGATGTCTATCTAAGTGGGAGTTCTTAAGTAATATGATTAATTGAACTTTAATTTATCATGAACTTAGTACTTGATAGTTTTTGCATGTCTATGTTGTTCTAGATCAATGGCCCATGCTACTGTTCCTTTGAATTTTAATGCGTTCCTAGAGAAAGCTAAGTTCAAAGATGATGGTAGCAACTACACGGACTGGGTCCGTAACTTGAGGATTATCCTCATTGCTGCATAGAAGAATTACGTCTTGGAAGCACCGCTAGGTGCAAGACCGGCTGCAGGAGCAACTTCGGACGTTGTGAACGTCTGGCAGAGCAAAGCTGATGACTACTCGATAGTTCAGTGTACCATGCTTTACGGCTTAGAATCGGGACTTCAAAGACGTTTTGAACGTCATGGAGCATATCATATGTTCCAAGAGTTGAAGTTAATATTTTAAGCAAATGTCTGAGTTGAGAGATATGAAGTCTCCAATAAGTTCTATAGCTGCAAAATGGAGGAGAATAGTTCTGTCAGTGAACATATACTCAGAATGTCTGGGTACCACAACCACTTGACTCAATTGGGAGTTAATCTTCCTGATGATAGTGTCATTGATAGAGTTCTTCAATCACTGCCACCAAGCTATAAAAGCTTCGTGATGAACTATAATATGCAAGGGATGTATAAGACAATTCCCGAGCTCTTCGCGATGCTAAAGGCTGCGGAGGTAGAAATCAAGAAGGAGAATCAAGTGTTGATGGTTAACAAGACCACTAGTTTCAAGAAAAAGGGCAAAGGGAAGAAGGGGAACTTCAAGAAGAACGGCAAGCAAGTTGCTGCTCAAGTGAAGAAGCCCAAGTCTGTACCTAAGCCTGAAATTGAGTGCTTCTACTACAAAGGGACTGGTCACTGGAAGCAGAACTGCCCCAAGTATTTGGAGGATAAGAAGGATGGCAAAGTGAAAGGTATATTTGATATACATGTTATTGATGTGTACCTTACTAATGCTCGTAGTAGCACCTAGGTATTTGATACTGGTTCTGTTGCTCATATTTGCAACTCGAAACAGGGGCTACGGATTAAACGAAGATTGGCTAAGGACGAGGTGACGATGCGCATGGGAAATGGTTCCAAAGTCGATGTGATCGCCGTCGGCATGCTACCTCTACATCTACTGTCAGGATTAGATTTAGACCTGAATAATTGTTATTTGGTGTCGGCGTTGAGCATGAACATTATAGCTGGATCTTGTTTCATGCGAGGCGGTTATTCATTTAAATCAGAGAATAATGGTTATTCTATTTATATGAGTAATATCTTTTATGGTCATGCACCCTTGATGAGTGGTCTATTTTTATTGAATCTCGATAGTAGTGATACACATATTCATAATATTGAAGCCAAAAGATGCAAGGTTAATAATGATTGTGCAACTTATTTGTGGCACTGCCGTTTAGGTCATATTGGTGTAAAGCGCATAAAGAAACTCCATGCTGATGGGCTTTTGGAATCACTTGATTATGAATCACTTGATGCTTGCGAACCATGCCCCATGGGTAAGATGACTAAAACTCCGTTCTCTAGAACAATGGAGCGAGCAACTGACTTATTGGAAATAATACATACTGATGTATGTGGTCCGATGAGTGTTGAGGCTCGTGGCGGGTATCGTTATTTTCTAACCTTCACAGATGATTTGAGCAGATATGGGTATATCTACTTGATGAAACATAAGTCTGAAATATTTGAAAAGTTAAAAGAATTTCAGAGTGAAGTGGAAAATCATCGTAACAAGAAAATAAAGTTTCTACGATCTGATTGTGGAGGTGAATATTTGAGTTATGAGTTTGGTCTTCATTTGAAACAATGTGGAATAGTTTCGCAACTCACGCCACCTGGAACACCACAGCGTAATGGTGTGTCCGAACGTCGTAACCATACTTTATTAGATATGGTGCAATCTATGATGTCTCTTACTGATTTACCACTATCGTTTTGGGGTTATGCTTTAGAGATAGCTGCATTCACATTAAATAGGGCACCATTTAAATCCGTTGAGACGACACCATATGAACTGTGGTTTGGCAAGAAACCTAAGCTGTCGTTTCTTAAAGTTTGGGGTTGCGATGCTTATGTGAAAAAGCTTCAACCTGATAAGCTCGAACCCAAATCGGAGAAATGTGTCTTCATAGGATACCCAAAGGAGACTATTGGGTACACCTTCTGTCAAAGATCCGAAGGCAAGATATTCGTTGCTAAGTATGGATCCTTTCTAGAGAAGGAGTTTCTCTTGAAAGAAGCTAATAGGAGGAAAGTAGAACTTGATGAGGTAATTGTACCTTCTCCCGAATTGGAAAGTAGTTCATCACAGAAATCAGTTCCAGTGATTCCTACACCAATCAGTGAGGAAGCTAATGATGATCATGAAACTTCAGATCAAGTTACTACCAAACCTCGTAGGTCAACCAGAGTACGGTTTGCACCAGAGTGGTACGGTAATCCTATTTTTGAGGTCATGTTACTTGACCATGACGAACCTACGAACTATGAGGAAGTGATGATGAGCCAAGATTCCGAGAAATGGCTTGAGGCCATGAAATCTGAGATGGGATCCATGTATGAGAACAAAGTATGGACATTGGTTGACTTGCCCGATGATCGGCAAGCCATAGAGAATAAATGGATCTTCAAGAAGAAGATTGACGCTGACGGTAATGTTACTATCTACAAAGCTCGACTTGTTGTGAAAGGTTTTCGACAAGTTCAAGGAGTTGACTACGATGAGACCTTCTCACCCGTAGCGATGCTTAAGTCTGTCCGAATCATGTTAAGAATTGCTACATTTTATGATTATGAAATTTGGCAAATGGATGTCAAAACTGCATTCCTTAATGGATATCTTAAAGAAGAGTTGTATATGATGCAACCAGAAGGTTTTGTCGATCCTAAAGGTGCTAACAAAGTGTGCAAACTCCAGCGATCCATTTATGTACTGGTGCAAGCCTCTTGGAGTTGGAATATACGCTTTGATAGTGTGATCAAAGCATATGGTTTTATATGGACTTTTGGAGAAGCTTGTATTTACAAGAAAGTGAGTGGGAGATCTGTAGCATTTCTAATATTATATGTGGATGACATATTGTTGATTGGAAATAATACAGAATTTCTGGATAGCATAACAGGATACTTGAATAAGAATTTTTCAATGAAAGACCTCGGTGAAGCTACTTATATATTGGGCATCAACATCTATAGAGATAGATCAAGACGCTTAATTGGACTTTCACAAAGCACATACCTTGATAAAGTTTTGAAGAAGTTCAAAATGGATCAGTCAGAGAAAGGGTCACTAGTAGAAAATAGGGCTTTGGTTCAGGCCTGGCCTGCCCATTAGTCCCGGCTCAATCATGAACCAGGGCCCATGGGGGCATACGTCCCGGTTCGTGCGCCCAGGGGGCCGGCCGGGCCTCGTGGGGCATTGGTCCCGGTTCGTCTAGACCCTTTTGTCCCGGTTCCAGACACAAACCGGGACCAATGGGCCTCGCTCCTAGCCCACAACCATTGGTCCCGGTTCGTGGCTGGAACCGGGACAAAAGGGGAGCCTTTAGTCCCGGTTCCAGCCACGAACTAGGACCAATGAGGTGCCTATATATACCCCCTCACCGGCGAGCAGAGCACTCCACACTGCTTTATTTTTTTCTGGACGGCGAGGGGAGAGCTTTGTGGTTCTCTAGCTCACCTCCTATGCACATGAGGTGTTAGATGAAATGCCCGAGCCACGCTAGTTAAGCTTTATCTTCTCGAAGCTCGACCTCCAAGCTCCATTTTCCTCGAGATTTATCTAGGTTTAGCGGTCCGTCAAGTCCTGTCCCCGTCTTCACCGCCGTCGATCGCTTGCGCCGATCTCGTCGTTGGCACTACTGTGGTGAGCCTCTTGTTCTTATCTTCTTTCTAAAAGAAAAAAAATTCTTACTTGTATGATTAGATAGATACTTGTCTAATTTTCTTACTTTTATTATTGCTTGTTATTATATAGTGTGATGGTTTTGGTATCCGCCCCCGTCGGCCCTCATCCTGTCTATGATTCTGATGTGGTATATATTATCTTCTATAACTATTTGGTTCATTTATTGTTTATGACAATTATGCCAACCAACGTGACATAGATTTTACTTATCTAGGAGGTATGTGAACCGGAAATTCCAATCGACCCTATTGTCAAGAGGTTAAATTTAGTTGAAGAAGAAAACAATTACTTGAAGGAAAAAATAAAAAAATTGAGGAGGAGAAGATGATATTGGAGTTGCATGTTGCGGATGTCGTCGATGATCACAAGATCAAGATGGATGCAATGCGTTTGAAGATTAGAAAATATGCCATTCATACCGAGGCTTGGTATCATTATGCCGTTGGATCAATTGTTACCTTGGTTGCGATTACGATCGCATTTGTTTTTGCATTGAAATGTTTTACATAGTTTCAATGTATGGTTTAGTTAGATGCTCTGGAGAGCTATATGTTGTTCAATGAGAACTATGTATGTATTTTGGTTTTAATGTGATGATGAACTTCTATTAATTTGGTCACTTATCTATTCATGATGTTTTGTGATGGTTTTTAAGACACTTAATTATATATAATGCACGCAGATGAACCGGCAATGGATGTACGGTGACAGACACACCTCCGAGTACATTAAGGGCATGCATAATTTTCTCGAAGTGGCTGAGGCAAACAAGCAGAATGGTTTTATGTGTTGTCCATGCCCTATATGTGGGAATACGAAGTCTTACTCTGACCGGAAAATCATTCACACCCACCTGCCTTATAAGGGTTTCATGCCACACTATAATGTTTGGACCAAGCACGGAGAAATAGGGGTTATGATGGAAGACAACAAAGAAGAAGAGGACGATGACAACTATGTGCCCCCTGAATATGGTGATGCTGCAACGGGAGAAGCTGAAGATCAAGAGGAACCATACGATGTGCCCGATGATGATCTCCGCCGGGTCATTGTTGATGCAAGGAGACAGTGCGAAAGTGAAAAGGAGAAGCTTCGATCGCATGTTAGAGGATCACAAAAAAGGGTTGTACCCCAATTGCGAAGATGGCAACACAAAACTCGGTAGCGTACTAGAATTTCTGCAGTGGAAGGCAGAGAATGTTGTGCCTGGCAAAGGATTTGATAAGCTATTGAAAATATTGAAGAAGAAGCTTCCAAAGGATAACGAATTCCCCGACAGTACGTACGCAGCAAAGAAGGTCGTATGCCCTCTAGGATTGGAGGTGCAAAAGATACATGCATGCACTAATGGCTGCATCCTCTACCGCGGTGCGTATGAGGATTTGAACGCATGCCCAGTATGCAGTGCATTGCGGTATAAGATCAGACAAGATGACCCTGGTGATGTTGACGACGAGCCCCCTAGGAAGAGGGTTCCTGCCAAGGTGATGTGGTATGCTCCTATAATACCACGGTTGAAACATTTGTTCAGAAACAAAGAGCATGCCAAGTTGATGTGATGGCACAGAGAGGGTCATAAGAAAGATGAGAAGTTGAGAGCACCCGCTGATGGGTTGTAGTGGATAAAAATTGAGAGAAAGTACCAGACTGAGTTTGCAGGTGACCCAAGGAACGTATGGTTTGGTTTAAGCGTGGATGGAATTAATCCTTTCGGGGAGTAGAGCAGCAATCACAGCACCTGGCCCGTAACTCTATGTATGTATAACCTTCCTCCTTGGATGTGCATGAAGCGGAAGTTCATTATGATGCCAGTTCTCATCCAAGGCCCTAAGCAACCCGGCAACGACATTGATGTGTACCTAAGTCCATTAGTTGAAGAACTTTACAGCTGTGGAATGGAAATGGTGTACGTGTGTGGGATGAGCACAGATCGGATGAATTTAACCTACATGCGTTGTTGTTTGTAACCATCAATGATTGGCCTGCTCTCAGTAACCTTTCAGGACAGACAAACAAGGGATACCACGCATGCATGCACGCACTGCTTAGCTGACACCGAAAGTACATACCTGGACAAATGCAGGAAGAATGTGTACCTGGGGCATCATCGATTTCTTCCGACCAACCATCAGTGTTGAAAGAAAGGAACGCATTTCAAAGGCGAGGCAGATCACCAGAAGAAGCCTGCCATGTGTACCGGTGATCACGTACTTGCTACGGTCAATGATTTACACATAATATTTGCAAAGGGTCTCGGCGGACTATCTGTTCCGAATGATGCTGAGGGACGCGCACCCATCTGGAATAAGAAATCTATATTTTGGGACCTACCCTACTGGAAAGACCTAGAGGTCCACAATTCAATCGACGTGACGCATAGACGAAGAACCTTTGCGTGAACCTGCTAGGCTTCTTGGGCATGTATGGGAAGACAAAAGATACAGCAGAGGCACGGGAGGACCTGCAACGTTTGCACGAAAAAGACGGCATGCCTCCAAAGCAGTATGAAGGTCCTGCCAGCTACGCTCTTACCAAAGAAGAGAAGGAAATCTTCTTTGAATGCCTACTTATTATGAAGCTCCCATCTGGCTTCTCATCGAATATAAAGGGAATTATAAATATGGCCGAGAAAAGTTTCAGAACCTAAAGTCTCATGACTGCCACGTGATTATGACGCAACTGCTTCCGGTTGCATTGAGGGGGCTTCTATCGGAAAACGTTCGATTATCCATTGTGAAGCTATGTGCATTCCTCAATGCAATCTCTCAAAAGGTGATCGATCCAGAAATCCTACCAAGGATAAGGAATGATGTGGCGCAATGTCTTGTCAGTTTCGAGCTGGTGTTCCCACCATCCTTCTTCAATATGATGATGCACGTCCTAGTTCATCTAGTCGACGAGATTGTCATTCTGGGCCCCATATTTGTACACAATATGTTCCCCTTTGAGAGGTTCATGGGAGTCCTAAAGAAATATGTCCATAACCACGCTAGGCTAGAAGGAAGCATCTCCATGGGCCATCAAACAGAGGATGTCATTGGGTTTTGTGTTGACTTCGTTCCTGGCCTTAAGAAGATTGGTCTCCCTCAATCGCGGTATGAGGGGAGACTGACTGGAAAAAGGAACGCTTGGAGGGGACTCAATAATATGTAGGGACGGGCATTTCTTGGTCTCAAGCACACCACATAGTTCTACAGAACTCTACCTTGGTGACCCCATATGTCGATGAACACAAGAACAGTCTACGCTCCGAACACCCGGAGCAGTGTGACGACTGGATTACATGTGAACACATCAGGACTTTCGGCAGTTGGTTGGAAACACTTCTCAGAGGTGACAACACTGTTTCTGATGAGCTGTACTCGTTGTCCAGGGGACCATCTTTGACTGTATTGACTTACAAAGGCTACGAGATAAATGGGAATACATTTTACACGATAGCCCAAGATCAAAAGAGCACCAACCAAAACAGCGGTGTCCGCTTTGATGTAGCAACCAATAGGGGAAAGGACACATATTATGGTTACATAGTGGACATATGGGAACTTGACTACGGACATGATTTTAAGGTCCCTTTGTTTAAGTGCAAATGGGTCAATCTGTCAGGAGGCGAGGTACAGGTAGACCCAAAGTACGGAATGACAACAGTGGATCTGAAAAATCTTGGGTACACAGACGACCCGTTCATCCTAGCCAATGATGTGGCGCGGGTTTTCTATGTGAAGGACATGTCTACCAAACCGAGAAAAAGAAAAAATAAGGAAGCGAATACATCATACGATGAGCCAAAGTGCCACATCGTTCTTTCAGGAAAAAGAGACATCATGGGATTGGAGGGCAAGACAGACATGTCTAAAGATTATGAAAAGTTTCATGCAATTTCTCCCTTCGAAGTCAAGGCTGGCCCAAGCACCCTATTAAGCGATGAAGAATATCCATGGTTACGGCGCAATAAGCAAAGGACACAACTGAAGAAAAAGTGAAGACTTTCTCTCCACAACTATTATGATGATGCCTTTGATGAAGAATATCACTGCAGTTACATGTGAAGAAATGAAATTCCTTTTGTAACACACTAGTTTCCGTATGAAACCTTGATACTTCGAGAGAGATTGTCCGTTTTGTACACGAAGTGCATCTAGTTTTTGCCGTAACCCTCTCCACTTTTTAGCACATGCTATGTGGGTGAAATGATGATACCATGCCAACTTTCAACCTTTTCTGAGTTCATTCGTAGTGATTTTCAATTTCAGGGTCATATAGCTCAAAAAACAGTAAATGCATGAAAAATAACAAAGGAAGTCAGAAAGGGTTGAGAATTGATGATGTGGCTTTGAATGGTGCATTTTGAACACACAAAAAGTCTGGAGTTCAAATAAGTTCAAAAAAATGAAATCCCTTTGTAATAGATGAGTTTTCATCTAAAACCCTGATACTTCGAAAGAGATTGTCCATTTTGTACACGAAGAGCATCCAGTTTTTGTCGTAACCCTCCCAACATTTTAGCACGTGCTATGTGGGTGAAATGATGATACCATGCCAATTTTCAACCTCTTCAGAGTTCATCTGAAGTGCTTTTCAATTTCAGGGTCATTTAGCTCAAAAAAATCAGTAAATGCATGAAAAAATAACAAATGAAGTCAGAAAGGGTTGAAAATTGATTATGTGACTTTGAATGGTTCATTTTGAACACACAAAAAGTCTGGAGTTCAAATAAGTTCAAAAAAATGAAATCCCTTTGTAATAGATGAGTTTTCGGCCGAAACCCTGATACTTCGAAAGAGATTGTCCATTTTGTACACGAAGGGCATCCAGTTTTTGCCGTAACCCTATCAACTTTTTAGCACATGCTATGTGGGTGAAATGATGGTACCATGCCAATTTTCAACCTCTTCAGAGTTCATCTGAAGTGCTTTTCATAAAGAACTTTTTTTGTTAGAAACTTTAATAGCAAAAAGAATTATCATAAAGATTTTTTTCGTTAGAAACTAAATTAACAAAAAATATTTTTGAATATAATGATAAAACACAATAATATTAAATAGCAGGAAAAAGAATCTATTCGCACATGAACACGTCACCGTGTACCCTCGGCGTCGAGCGCGATACACAAGACACGTCGCCGAAGGAGGCTCACCAGAAGCGCGATACGCAAGACAATCCAGCAAGCTCTTTTGAAGACCTGAAACCCCACACGGTCGGGAGAGACCCCGTCTGGACGCACGACAGTGATGGGCTGCCCTAGGTCGGTTCGCCCGCCCCTAGGACTTCATAGATCGAAGCTCTCCAAAGCGAAGAATGCCGATGAACGAGAAGCAGAAAACTAGGGTAGGAGATGAAAGTTTGTAGATGGGTTTTGCGATTGTGTGTTGTTATTCAATCGGCCGTCACCCCTTAAGTATATAAAAGGCGGCTGGACTTCCCGTGCAAGGAAAAGGCTCGGATTCACGTCCAAAACCCTAGTCAAATTTGGATTGGTTGTGTCCGAACTTTCCAAAACTGTTCGGTTTAAACTGGCTGCACCTTGCGGGTAATTTTTGAGGTGGTAAACGACCTCGGATGGAAACAAGCCCAAAAGCAATCTTGACCATTTTGACGAGGCGAACAACTTTCATGTTAAACGTTTTTCGATTTGAGGCCATATTTTGGGCCAAAATAGTCACGTAGAAAACCTATTCGCTCGCGCTACCCATCAGACCTATGTCTGGTGGGGGGCGCCACATCTCGCCTCGTGACAGGGCTGCACTCCGATAGCTCTAAATTTTGCATACGAACTCGTATTGGGACGATTTTTATATCAAAATTGATCGTTTCGACGAGGAGAAGACAAACCGTGTAGAACATTTTTCCATACGAGGCAGTCTTGGGGGCGTAATGAGCCGAATAGTGTTCTGAATATAAAATCTCAGTATTTCGAACACAACTTCGGCCTTCGAGATGAGATCGGATGGTGATGGCTCAAACTCCAAAGATGTTCATATCAACAATATGAAACTTTTTTATGTAGATCACTTCTTCATTTTAGGCCATATTAATTAAGTTATTGACCGTGCCAAAATTTGGTGTTAACAGAATCACTCCAAAATATATTTTTATAGTAAAGTTAATCACAAACTAGTGATTCACACAAATTTCAAAGAATTCAAATTTAAACTATTCAAATTTGAAAACTAATGGCACTAAGAGAAAGTTTATATTTTTTGACCTAAAAGCAAAAAAATTAAAAAAAATGCAAAAACAAAACAAAATAAATAATGCAAAAAAACAAAACAAAAATACTAGAAAATTTTAAAAAAAAATGCCGCCTACTGGGCCACTCGGCGTGCATACGACTAGAAACCCATCTGTACATGGGCCAGGATGCAGGCCCGCCGACCCAATAGGCCCAACACGGCAGTGACAAGGGTAGGCAAGTACAGCCTGCAATTAGAGAAGAGCTCAGCACCTTTGCCGCAACGCAGCTTATAAATAGGTGCTGAGCTCCCTTAGCTAGCGAGGTGGGATTAAACTCCCACCACACCATCGCTGAGCCACCCTTTTGTCCAGGTTGGTGGCACCAACCGGGACCAAAGCACACACTATGAACCAGGTTGGTGGCACCAATCGGGACAAAAGTCCACCTTTGGTCCCGGTTGGTGCCACCAACCGGGGCCAAAGGTCCCTATTTTCCGCCCTTTGGGCTGCTGAAAAGAGACCTTTACTCCTGATGGCACCCATCGAGACTAAAGAGGGCCATTGGTCCCGGTTGGGGCTACGAACCGGGACCAATGCTTCGTGTATATATAGCAAAGACTTAGCAGTTTCTGCAGATCACTTCTCTTCTCCGCCCGACGCCCCAGCGCTGCTCCTTGTCGCCGTTGCCACACCGCCCTGCTCCACCGCGTCGTCGCCAACGCCGTCAGGCTGCTCCACCGCGCTGTCGTCGCCGCCGCCGACAAGAAATTCTCACTCCATATGTGCAGGCACTCAACACAAGAAATTTTACCAAAAATGATTCAGATAGATACAAGTATGGATGGAGCACTACAAAAAATTTACATTAAAAGATCTTACTAGAATGAGGTACGTAAGGTAGACAAATCAGGTAATGCATGAGACTTCTTTATGATATCACCGCTTTTGAAGGAAAACAAGACTATAAGACCTACAAAGACGATCAAGACATATTAGTTATAATACAACCACATTTGAGTTATTTATGTCTCTCAATTTATTCAGAATCCTTTAAAAAATTTGTGTTCTCCTTTTAGGATTTTGTGGTCACATCAATAGCTGCAATAGAGATGTTATGAGAAATATCAAGTGATGGTATATGTCGTCTGATGATAAGGAAACTAACAAGTACAATGGTACATATCCAGAAATTGCAACACCTTCGTGTTCATATTATACTAATTTGAACATGATCGTTCCTATTATCCTACTCTACACTAATAACAACGGTATGGTAGGTATCATACTCGACTCCAAATTAGTGACTGTATAGTTACTACAAGTTGCCTTTGTTTGACAGGGACACCCAAAAATTGCTTAATAAATCTGTATCGAACTTGCTGAATCCATGGATGGGAAATATGAAGAAGCGTCAAAGATTATACAACAATTATGTTGACACAGACTTATCTTTCAATTCAAGCTCAATGATAGTGATCTCACCTTCAGCACACAAAACTATGTACTAAAAAAACATTTTCTGCATGATGATAGGCTTGAGAAGCGGTACATGAACGAACGGAAAATCTGATGAGTTATGGATGCATTTAATTCATCTTACATATGCTGCATAGGATTTGATGGATGATTAAGTGGATGCCCTGTTAAAATATGAAGCAAAGGAGAACATGCAGGATAAAAGGGCAATTGCTTTCTTTAGTAACATACTTTAAGATTTTTATAGAAGTGTATAATTTTCCAAACATATTTTTATTTTATAATTACAATGAAGATTCACTTAGGAAGAAGTTACATCAACTGGTGCGTGTTAAAGAACAAGCACACCATACTACTGGTACAAGGAATGATGACAACCAGGAAGAAAAAAATATCAGTGCCACTGAACAATTCAATGACAAAAGAAAAAGACGAAGATCTATAATATGCAAGAACAAGAAATACTTTGAAGGGGGGGAGTATATATGCCCAGAAAAGTGTGATAGAAAGAAAACAAAAATAAATATGCAAGACAAGAAACATATTGAAGGTGAAAAAAGACGGTGCTTGAATAGAAGACTTGGAGTCAGATGCCTGCAGTGGCAAAAGAAAATGTACTGCTACTATAGCCATAAAGAAAGCGCAAAAAATGCCCAAAAATGTTGATGGGCTCAAGACACAGAGTGTTAAATGTAAAATGCCAGGTGGCCAGTTGGAAGATAAATAGCTGAAACAGGACCTAGGACTAGGAGAATAAGGAGGTTGTCTAAATTCTAATTATTCGCAATTCATTTAAACAAGCAGTTTGGTGAATTCTATGTTTTTGGCAACAACTCTTCTATCTTATGGCCTTTTCAGTTCAAGAGAACCGTGAGAATAACCTCGATATTTTACCATTGCCTACAACACATGCGAAAAATCCATTGTATGCCAATTAAAACATATGAACCAAATATCAGCCAATACATTCAAACCTTCTTCCTTTGTCTTAAATACACATATAACTAATATAACAAATCAATATATATATATATATTGTAATAGAAAATGAACATAATATAATTTTTAGTCCAACTAGAGTCGGGAAACATACATGTCAAAGGATCAGCCGTTGTTGATGAAGGAATGGTGCAAAGTTGTACATAGCACATAAAATTTACAATGGTAGTGGTCCTATAGCACCAGCAATGAGGAAACACACAACTGCCTACATCTACAACCATATTTCTGTCTTAGCAACCATAAATTTCCATTGACAAATTTAAGCCTTCTTGGTTTGAATTAATGTATGCATGGTAACAATTTCGACTAGGAAGGATGCAAAGCAATAACCCTTACATTGGCAGAGGCGTGCCAGCACCTACAGTGAGGAAGGCGGCAACTCCTATTTCTCCCTCAATTGCCCGTCGAACTCACGAGGTCAGCGAGGATCTGCACCCTGGACACCGCGAAGAACGCGATGGGAGAAGTAGAGCGGGATAGCTTGGGCCTTGGGGTTAGATTCGTGACAGCTAGAAGTGACATCGGCCGACAGCTAATCGGAAGAGGTGGTGCATGTGGAGGGGGAGCCTGGTCCTGGTGGGGATCGACTGAGATGCGGCCTCGCTGGTGGACGGCGCATGAATCGCGGCCCGAGCGCGTGTCACGGCGCCAATGAGACCTAGCCACCAATGGAGCTATGGTGATGCACTGGTAGACCACTCCGATTTGGTACAGCCGCTGCCGCTGCTGCCTCGATCTGTTTTACTCTCTCACTCTTTTTTGTTTTAGGGATGTCTCACTCTCAGGCGGTGGGGGAGAGAAAGGGTATGTTTTGACGAAGAGGTGTGCACGTGCTGTGATGGGTAGCAGGTTGACCCACGGTCAGCCGGTTGTGATCAAACACGAGGTGATGTTTTCTACGCCTCTCCCAACATTGCTAAATGTATGTCTTTTATAGATCAAAATAACGACTACATACGTACTCTAAAATAATAAGAACTACATACAAATGAATATAGACATATTTTAAAGTGTAGATCCACTCATTTTGCTCCGTATGTAGTTCACATTAAAACCTCGAAAAAGACTTATATTTAAAAACAAAGAGAGTATACTTATGTTCTTTGTAGTTAAAAACGTCTTATATTGGTGTATAGAGATATTATTTTCAGAGAAGATGTACAGATATATACCTCGCAAAAAAAGAAGATGTACAGATAGATACCTCGCAAAAAAAGAAGATGTACAGATAGATGCCTTTATAAAAGAAAAAATGTACAGATGGAAAGAACGTTAACCAGTTAGGCAGTCGTGAATCGCGAGTTAGTGAAAACAATTATAAGATTTTGCATCCTTTCATTGCAACATATGTATATTTAGTACTCTTTTCATGTAAAATAAGTGAAAGTTGTATTAAATAACTGCTCCCTTCCAGTCTGGATCCAACTACACCACCATAGAGACATAGTATTTTAGTGAATTATAATAAATATCTTCAGTTGTAATTTTACAGTTATTTTTAAGATAATTAAAAATTGGTTAGTTTGTTTATATAACCCCCCCCCCCCCCCCCCCCGCTCCGCAAAAAAAGAAAGGAGAGTACTATCTTTTTCATGCTAATAGTGGAAAATGGCCCAAACAGTTGTAGTAAATCGCATCAAAAAATATCATGTCCCGATTTGAAAAAAATACTCAATACCGAAAGACTTTTGTGCTACAAAATCATCACATCTTTTATGGATATAGTTGAGAGAAAAGCTAAAACGTTTATGTTCGCATCACAATATACTCATTAGCTTTGGACAAAATGAAAAACCTCCACCACTTATTAGACCTAAGTATATTAGTTCTAGACAATAAATAAGATGTGTGTAGCTAATTTCGAGGAAGATGCTTTATTACAAGAAATATAATCGGAGATAAAAAATGTACACTCTTATTTTTAGTAGGACAATATTATAATGAGTATATTAGTTTCAAAGTGAAACCCAATTCACAATAGTTATTTTCGTAAGATCGAATCATATTGTTGTACAATCAATAGGACAATCCATGCCATGAAGAATACAAGATTTGAAACCCGAAACAGTACAATAATTGTTTAAGTGTATATATCGGCTAAAGGTAGTTGTCGAATGGAAGAGCGGCTAAGACAGAGCTAAATGAGGCAATTAATATGAAGATGAATTTTCATATACAATGTAAGTGATTTTCATTATTTGCCAAATGGCTCACAATAAATCAAATCAAAACAAATTACAAAAATATGATAATTTAGAAAAAAATATCAGTGTACAAATAAGTAATAAATCTAGCCGCGCAAATGCGTGGGCCACACTGCTAGTTCTATAAAAACTAGGAGTTCAAATTAAAATAACAGGGCGGTGTCATTGCTTATATAAAAAAAGCATTTTCCTCGTTAATAACTAATAAATCTAAGAAGTTCAAAACATTAAAAATGGTGAAGTTTGATGTCTATAAAAAATTCAGAATTTTCATATTATTAAAAAATAAAACCAAGAAGTTCAAAATTTTAAAACACAGATGTTCAAAAAACTCGATTTTCCGCGTTACTAAATAATAAAACTAAGAAGTTCGAATTAAAATAGGAGAGAAGTTCAGGTACTACAAGGATTGCATTTCGGGTGAGAATAAAAGTATAGAAAAAATAAAAGCTTAAAAGGTTTGTTGAAGGAAGTTTAAGTGCTGTGTCCGGAGATGTTCAAAAATTCTGGCGAGAGAGGTTCACCTTGTATTTCCATATTCGATTTTTTCCATATAAAAATCGAATACAATTCTTTACTCAAAAAATATGAAAAGGTGAAGTTCAAATTGAAATAACATAGAAGTTCGGAGTTTATTAAAACCTAGGATTTACATGTTCAAAAAATAAAAAACACAACGCCCTTTTTTGCATTCTTAAAAACAACTCATAGATGAAAAAAAAATGGTTGCTAGAAGTTCAAGTGCTCGGCGAGGAAAAAGTTCAAAAATTCTTGTGAGAGAGGTTCACCGTGTATTTAGATGTCCAAAATACATAAAAAAAATGTTGTTTGTTGTGTTTTAAAATAATTCACTCAAACCAGAGAGAAGTTCAAATTGATAACATCCAGAAGTTCACGTACTGCATGGTGTGTGTTTCGTATAAGAAAAATATAATAAAGTGAAACAGAGTGAAGTTCAAACAGACATGCCTCAGAAGTTCAACTACTTCACGTAGTGCAAAAAACAACACGTCAAAAACAAAGTGAGGTTCAAATAGACATGACCGAGAAGTTCAACTACTTCACATAGTGTGTTTCCATTCGCAATGAAGGCAGAAATCATGATATCATCATTTCTCTAATTTACTTCAAAATGACATGAATATCATTTGTGTAAGTTCAAGTCCTCGGTCGGAGAAGGTTAAAAAAATATTGTGAGAGAGGTTTGTACAAAAAGAATATCATTTGTGTAACACTAACGAAATGGATGAGAAAATTACAAACGAAAATACGTCACAGAAGTTCAATGTGAAAACAGCAGGAAGTTCGACTACTATAGTGAATGAATTTGAGATGAAAAACTTTTAAAATCGTCACGAGTATGAAAAAAATGATTAACACGGGAAAGTTGCGTGTTTACATTAGGTTTCCACCAGTATATTACTTGCTCAATTACAGTGAGTGTTCTGGTGAGTGGATGGAGAGCTACGACCAAAAAAATCACGCGAAAAACAGAGTGAAGTTCAGGTACACACGCCGAGAAGTTCAGGTTCTTCACGCGGTGTATTTTCGAAGAATCTGTTTCGTGATAAAGGCAGAACGAATGATCTCGCCGTTTTCGAAATTACATGAAAACGGCTAGGAATCAGAGAAAACCATCAACATGGAAAAGTTTCGCATTTTCTATAGCTTTTCAACGGTATATTAGTTGTCTCATTCCGATAAAGTTTGTAGAAATTATGGGGAAATACATTTTTAGCCATTTTCGAAATTGACTTAAAATCGTAAGGAATTGGGAGAAACAATATATATAAAAAAGTTTCGCATTTGTTCAAGCTTTCCAACGCCATACCATTTGCTGCATTCGGACATACGGTTAAAAAATTAGCTCGAAAATACGAACTCGGTGGAACTTGTATCATTTTATAAATTACTTTTAAACCGTTCAAAATTAGAAAAAAAAATTAACATGAAAAACTAGAGCATTTTCATAAGCTTTCCAACGCCATATTATTTGCCTCAATTGGATTAGCCGTTCAGAAATGACATCAAAAATACGAACTCGGGTGTTCCGTTTACGAAATTCTATGATTTTCCTAATTACTCTTTATCCATAGAAAAATAGAGAAAACTTTCAACATGTGGAAGAAGCGGTTTTGCAGCAGCTTTCCAACGCCATATTATTTGCCTCATTCCGATAAATGGTTTAGAAATGCGATCGAAAATACAATTCACGTTTTTTGTATGAAGAAAAAACGGTCAAAACTGCTCTTAAATCGCTTACATTTTGCAAAAATTTTAATTTGGGTCATGATACTGGTGTCCATATCTTTCCAACGGTATATCGCAAGGCCCATTTGGGCAATGTTGGCAGAATTTCAACCTAGCACTAGGAGAAGTTCAGGTCGAACAACTCAGGCAGTAAAATTGCAAAAAACGCAATTTCATGACGACCCGAGAGCAAAATCCGCCAACGAGCGAGATTCCTATTTAAAACCGGTATTTAGTTGCTAAAAGACGAGGGTTCGGTGGTAAATACCGGTTTTAAATAGGAATCTCGCTCGTTGGCGGATTTTGCTCTCGGGTCATCATGAAATTGCGTTTTTTGCAATTTTACTGCCTGAGTTGTTCGACCTGAACTTCTCCTAGTGCTAGCTTCAAATTCCGCCAACATTGCCCAAATGGGACTTGCAATATACCGTTGGAAAGCTATGGACACCAGTATCATGACCCAAATTAAAAAAATTGCAAAATGTAAGCGGTTTAAGAGCAGTTTTGAAAACCGTTTTTTCTTCATACAAAAAACATGAATCGTATTTTTGATCGCATTTCTAAACCATTTATCGGCATGAGGCAAATAATATGGCGTTGGAAAGCTGCTGCAAACCCGCTTCTTCCACATGTTGAAAGTTTTCTCTAAGTTTCTATGGATAAAGAGTAATTAGGAAAATCGTAGAATTTCGTAAACGGAACACCCGAGTTCGTATTTTCGATGTCATTTCTGAATGGCTAATCCAATTGAGGCAAATAATATGGCGTTGGAAAGCTTATGAAAATGTGTTAGTTTTTCATGTTAATTTTTTTTTCTAATTTTGAACGGTTTAAAAGTAATTTAGAAAATGATACAAGTTCCACAGAGTTTGTATTTTTGAGCTAATTTTTTAACCGTATGTCCGAATGCAGCAAATGATATGGCGTTGGAAAGCTTGAACAAATGTGAAACTTTTTTGTACATATTGTTTCTCCCAATTCCTTACGGTTTTAAGTCTATTTTGAAAATGGCTAAAAACGTAGTTCCTCATATTTTCTACAAACTTTATCGGAATGAGACAACTAATATACCGCTGAAAAGCTACAGAAAATGCGAAACTTTTCCATGTTGATGGTTTTCTCTGATTCCTAGTCGTTTTCATGTAATTTCGAAAATGGCGAGATCATTCATTCTGCCTTTATCACGAAACAGATTCTTCGAAAATACACCACGTAAAGAACGTGAACTTCTCGGCGCGTGTACCTAAACTTCACTCTGTTTTTTGCGTGATTTTTTTGGTCGTAGCTCTCCATCCACTCAACAGAACACTCACTGTAATTGAGCAAGTAATATACCAGTGGAAACCTGATGTAAACACGCAACTTTCCCGTGTTAACCACTTTTTCATACTCGTGACGATTTTAAAAGTTTTTCATCTCAAATTCATTCACTATAGTAGTCGAACTTCCTGCTGTTTTCACGTTGAACTTCTGTGACGTATTTTCGTTTGTAATTTTCTCATCCATTTCATTAGTGTTACACAAATGATATTATTTTTGTACAAACCTTTCTCACAATATTTTTTTAACCTTCTCCGACCGAGGGATTGAACTTACACAAATGATATTCATGTCGTTTTGAAGTAAATTAGAGAAATGATGATATCATGATTTCTGCCTTCATTGCGAATGGAAACGCACTATGTGAAGTAGTTGAACTTCTCGGTCATGTCTGTTTGAACCTCACTTTGTTTTTGACATGTTGTTTTTTGCACTACGTGAAGTAGTTGAACTTCTGAGGCATGTCTGTTTGAACTTCACTCTGTTTCACTTTATTATATTTTTCTTATACGAAACACACACCATGCAGTACGTGAACTTCTGGATGTTATCAATTTGAACTTCTCTCTGGTTTGAGTGAATTATTTTAAAACACAACAAACAACATTTTTTTATGTATTTTGGACATCTAAATACACGGTGAACCTCTCTCACAAGAATTTTTGAACTTTTTCCTCGCCGAGCACTTGAACTTCTAGCAACCATTTTTTCATCTATGAGTTGTTTTTAAGAATGCAAAAAAGGGCGTTGTGTTTTTTATTTTTTGAACATGTATATCCTAGGTTTTAATAAACTCCGAACTTCTATGTTATTTCAATTTGAACTTCACCTTTTCATATTTTTTTAGTAAAGAATTGTATTTGATTTTTATACAGAAAAAAAATTGAATATGGAAATACAAGGTGAACCTCTCTCGCAAGAATTTTTGAACATCTCCGGACACAGCACTTAAACTTCCTTCAACAAACCTTTTAAGCTTTTATTTTTTCTATACTTTTATTCTCACCTGAAATGCATTCCTTGCAGTACTTCAACTTCTGTGCTATTTTAATTTGAACTTCTTAGTTTTATTCTTTAGTAACGAGGAAAATCGAGTTTTTTGAACATCTGTGTTTTAAAATTTTGAACTTCTTGGTTTTATTTTTTAATAATATGAAAATTCTGAATTTTTTATAGACATCAAACTTCACCATTTTTAATGTTTTGAACTTCTTAGCTTTATTGGTTATTAACGAGGAAAATGCTTTTTTTATATAAACAATGACATCGCCCTGTTATTTTAATTTGAACTCCTAGTTTTTATAGAACTAGCAACGCGGCCCGCGCATTTGCGCGGCTAGATTTATTACTTATTTGTACACTGATATTTTTTCTAAATTATCATATTTTTTTAATTTGATTTGATTTGATTTATTTTGAGCCATTTGGCAAATAATGAAAATCACTTACATTGTATATGAAAATTCATCTTCATATTAATTGCCTCATTTAGCTCTTTCTTAGCCGCTCTTCCATTCGACAACTACCTTTAGCCGATATATACACTTAAACAATTATTGTACTATTTCTGGCTTCAAATCTTGTATTCTTCATGGCATGAATTGTCCTATTGATTGTAGAACAATATGATTCGGTCTTACGAAAATAACTATTGTGAATTGGGTTTCACTTTGAAACTAATATACTCATTATAATATTTTCCTACTAAAAATAAGAGTGTACATTTTTTATCTCCGATTAATATTTCTTGTAATAAAGCATCTTCCTCGAAATTAGCTACACGCATCTTATTTATTGTCTAGAACTAATATACTTAGGTCTAAAAAGTGGTGTAGGTTTTTCATTTTGTCCAAAGCTAATGAGTATATTGTGATGCGAACATAAACGTTTTAGCTTTTCTCTCAACTATATCCATAAAAGATGTGATGATTTTGTAGCACAAAAGTCTTTCGGTCTTGAATATTTTTTTCAAATCGGGACATGATTTTTTTTCGATGCGATTTACTACAACTCTTTGGGCCATTTTCCACTATTAGCATGAAAAAGATAGTACTCTCCTTTCTTTTTTTAGGGGGGGGGGTTATATAAACAAACTAACCAATTTTTAATTATCTTAAAAATAACTGTAAAATTACAACTGAAGATATTTATTATAATTCACTAAAATACTATGTCTCTATGGTGGTGTAGTTGGATCCAGACTGGAAGGGAGCAGTTATTTAATACAACTTTCACTTATTTTACATGAAAAGAGTACTAAATATACATATGTTGCAATGAAAGGATGCAAAATCTTATAATTGTTTTCACTAACTCGCAATTCACGACTGCCTAACTGGTTAACGTTCTTTCCATCTATACATTTTTTCTTTTATAAAGGCATCTATCTGTACATCTTCTTTTTTTGCGAGGTATCTATCTGTACATCTTCTTTTTTTGCGAGGTATATATCTGTACATCTTCTCTGAAAATAATATCTCTATACACCAATATAAGACGTTTTTAACTACAAAGAACATAAGTATACTCTCTTTGTTTTTAAATATAAGTCTTTTTCGAGGTTTTAATGTGAACTACATACGGAGCAAAATGAGTGGATCTACACTTTAAAATATGTCTATATTCATTTGTATGTAGTTCTTATTATTTTAGAGTACGTATGTAGTCGTTATTTTGATCTATAAAAGACATACATTTAGCAATGTTGGGAGAGGCGTAGAAAACATCACCTCGTGTTTGATCACAACCGGCTGACCGTGGGTCAACCTGCTACCCATCACAGCACGTGCACACCTCTTCGTCAAAACATACCCTTTCTCTCCCCCACCGCCTGAGAGTGAGACATCCCTAAAACAAAAAAGAGTGAGAGAGTAAAACAGATCGAGGCAGCAGCGGCAGCGGCTGTACCAAATCGGAGTGGTCTACCAGTGCATCACCATAGCTCCATTGATGGCTAGGTCTCATTGGCGCCATGACACGCGCTCGGGCCGCGATTCATGCGCCGTCCACCAGCGAGGCCGCATCTCAGTCGATCCCCACTAGGACCAGGCTCCCCCTCCACATGCACCACCTCTTCCGATTAGCTGTCGGCCGATGTCGCTTCTAGCCATCACGAATCTAACCCCAAGGCCCAAGCTATCCCGCTCTACTTCTCCCATCGCGTTCTTCGCGGTGTCCGGGGTGCAGATCCTCGCCGACCTCGTGAGTCCGGCGGGTAATTGAGGGAGAAATAGGAGTTGCTGCCTTCCTCACTGTAGGTGCTGGCACGCCTCTGCCAATGTAAGGGTTATTGCTTTGCATCCTTCCTAGTCGAAATTGTTACCATGCATACATTAAGTCAAACCAAGAAGGCTTAAATTTGTCAATTGAAATTTATGGTTGCTAAGACAGAAATGTGGTTGTAGATGTAGGCAAGTTGTGTGTTTCCTCATTGTTGGTGCTGTAGGACCACTACCATTGTAAATTTTATGTGCTACATACAACTTTGCACCATTCCTTCATTAACAACAGCTGATCCTTTGACATGTATGTTTCCCGACTCTAGTTGGACTAAAAATTATATTTTTTTTCATTTTCTGTTACAATATATATATATATATATTGGTTTGTTACATTAGTTATATGTGTATTTAAGACAAAGGAAGAAGGTTTGAATGTATTGGCTGATATTTGGTTCATATGTTTTAATTGGCATACAATGGATTTTTCGCATGTGTTGTAGGCAATGGTAAAATATCGGGGTTATTCTCATGGTTCTCTTGAACTGAAAAGGACATAAGATAGAAGAGTTGTTGCCAAAAACATAGAATTCACCAAACTGCATGTTTAAATGAATTTCAAATAATTAGAATTTGGACAACCTCCTTATTCTCCTAGTCCTAGGTCCTGTTTCGGCTATTTATCTTCCAACTGGCCACCTGGCATTTTACATTTAACACTCTGTGTCTTGAGCCCATCAACATTTTTGGGCATTTTTGCGCTCTCTTTATGGCTATAGTAGCAGTACATTTTCTTTTGCCACTGCAGGCATCTGACTCCAAGTCTTCTATTCAAGCACCGTCTTTTTTCACCTTCAATATGTTTCTTGTCTTGCATATTTATTTTTGTTTTCTTTCTATCACACTTGTCTGGGCATATATACTTTCCCCCCTTAAAAATATTTCTTGTTCTTGCATATTATAGATCTTCGTCTTTTTCTTTTGTCATTGAAGTGTTCAGTGGCACAGATATTTTTTTCTTCCTGGTTGTCATCATTCCTTGTACCAATAGTATGGTATGCTTCTTCTTTAACACGCACCAGTTGATGTAACTTCTTCCTAAGTGAATCTCCATTGTAATTATAAAATAAAAATATGTTTGGAAAATTATACACTTCTATAAAAATCTTAAAGTATGTTACTAAAGAAAGCAATTACCCTTTTATCCTGCATGTTCTCCTTTGCTTCATATTTTAACAGGGCATCCACTTAATCGTCCATCAAATCATATGCAGCATATGTAAGATGAATTAAATGCATCCATAACTCATCAGATTTGTCGTTCGTTCATGTACCGCTTCTCAAGCCTATCATCAGGCAGAAAATGTTTTTTTAGTACATAGTTTTGTGTGCTGAAGGTGAGATCACTGTCGTTGAGCTTGAATTGAAAGATAAGTCTGTGTCAACATAATTGTTGTATAATCTTTGACACTTCTTCATATTTCCCATCCATGGATTCAGCAAGTTCGACACAGATTTATTAAGCAATTTTTGGGTGTCCCTGTCAAACAAAGGCAACTTGTAGTAACTATACAGTCACTAATTTGGAGTCGAATACGATACCTACCATACCATTGTTATTAGTGTAGAGTAGGATAATAGGAACGATCATGTTCAAATTAGTATAATATGAACACGGAGGTGTTACAATTTCTGGATATGTACCATTGTACTTGTCAGTTTCCTTATCATCAGACGACATATACCATCACTTGATATTTCTCATAACATCTCTATTGCAGCTATTGATGTGACCACAAAATCCTAAAAAGAGAACACAAAATCTTTAAAGGATTCTGAATAAATTGAGAGACATAAATAACTCAAATGTGGTTGTATTATAACTAATATGTCTCGATCGTCTTTGTAGGTCTTATAGTCTTGTTTTCCTTCAAAAGCGGCGATATCATAAAGAAGTCTCATGCATTACCTGATTTGTCTACCTTCCGCACCTCATTCTAGTAAGTTCTTTTAATGTAAATTTTTTGTAGTGCTCCATCCATACTTGTATCTATCTCAATCATTTTTGGTAAAATTTCTTGTGTTGAGTGCCTGCACATATGGAGTGAGAAGTATAATAATTATTTCATGAATAGACATGAGTTATGATTCATTAGTTGATAAATAATACGTAATAGATAACGTTCCACACCTGTGAAGAACTTCCCGAGTTTAATGTACATATGGATCTGTATATATTCGTGTGGCACTGGTTGACTTTAGGCACCACCCTATTTGATGTGAGAAATCTATTAGAGTTCTTTTTGTTGTGAAAAAAATGAGCTTGTGGCATTATTGGACTTGCCGTTTAACTTTTGAACGACTATTGATGTCACAATAACAACACTTTGGTTGTCGATTAATCCTCATTCATAAAATAAGCACACTTTCCCCATAAAAGTAACTCTAATTTTATGACCCCTAAAGGGCATAAGATGGTAATGTTAAACGCGGTGTTAGAAGTCCGAATTTAGGAATGGGTTTGCATTAGAATTTCAATCTGGCTGAAATATGAAGGTTGCGAGTTCTTTCTTGTTTGATCTAATTCTTCCACATGGTAGCATGAATTGCTTGGCCCTGTCAAAACAATCAAAAATATACTTAGCCAGTCTTCTTTAAAATGATAGGACAATTTGTAATTAAATATGTAATTCCTAAACCTTTTCATCCATCAAGATCATACCAAGGATCATAAGCTCATTGTTTGTAAGATTGATTATCACATTCTCATTACTTTCAATTGAATGCCCAAGTTTTGTCCTCTTGTTATAAAGTATGTAAGCTTCCTGTAGGCCATAGTGTTCCTGTCGTAGAACTGTTAGAAAATTGTTAGTCCAATATAATTTACGTATGCAAATTTGTATGTATTCTTGCAGCACTGCTTGACTTTAGGCACAACCCTCTTTAAATAATGACCAATCTATTAGATATATTTTTGTAAACAAAAGAAAAGCTTGTAAAATTACTGGACTTACCTTTGAACTTCTGCACTACTGTTGAGGGTACAATAAGGACAATTTTGTTACTGATCACATCCTTTTTAATTATATGTGAACTTCCCATAGCATAACTCTGATTTTATCATCCCTAAAGAGTACAGGCAGAAAAGGTTAATGCTAACCGAAATGGTGGATGTCCAATTAAATTTTTTATTGCTCACTGCGTGATACTTCATCGATTCCACAACTTCTAAGTTCTTATATGCAAAAATAGATTTCTTATTTATCTTTGATCTATTTTTGTCTATCAAATTCTTCCAGATAGTAGCATGAATTGTTTGACCATGTAAAAAAAATACTTGTTAATTGTTGTTTTAATAGAACAATCTACAATTAAATATGCAAAGAATTAACCTTCTCATATATGAAGATCATATCGAGGCTCATAAGCTCGTTGGCTATAGGATTTTGTCTTCCTGTTATTAAGTAGCTAAGCTTTTTGTATGCCATAGTGGTTTTGTTGTAAGAAGATCAGGAAATTGTTAACCAATTAATAATTACCTATGAAGATTGTATGCAGAATAGTGACTGTGCACCTTTATGATTCAGGTGAGAGGCAACTCAAAAGGGTGGTTGTCCGTCAAGAATCGAGATGTCTAGCATGTTGCAGTTTTCACCGATTCTGCTGTGTCGTAGAATCATTAGACTTCGATTGGTCAAGGAGAAGATTGGGCTGGCTTCGATTTTGGGGTGTGTCCGACTGGGTGTATTTTTGTATTTTTATGTATGCATGTCTTGGCAGAGTATGTGTGTGCTGGTTGTGTCCTGCTGGTCTTTTTATGCGTGCTTGAGCTGGCCAAATACTTTTGGAGTATTTTTTGTTGAGTCCATGTTCAACACGTCTGGACTTCTTTTGGTTGTGTTGGAGATTTGGAAGCGGGTGCACGTTGAGTCCATGCTCAACACGTCTAGAGTTCTTTTGGTTGATCTGGGTGCACGTGACGTTTTATATATGGTTAATTGTGTCTTGGTGTCTTACTTCTTTGTGGTTCTTTCGGAGGTCTTTTGATGAAAAGATATATGCAGGCGTGACATGTCTATTATTATTTGTACCTCACAAAAGTTATATGTAACTTTGTGTCTTTTAAATCCCAGCCGTTGTTATCTAATATTAATGGTGTTGATTAATTAGCCTATGTGGATTAGCGTGATGGCTTGTTTGACTTCTGCCTTAATTATATAATAGATGGGGGAAATCATTTTTTATATGATCTTTTTGAAATGCTCCTCTTTTTAATTTGAACTTCTCTGATTTTTTTTACAAACAGGGAAAATCCGTTATAAAGATTTTTGAACTACTTTTTTTTTAACTTCTTGCTCAAATTTTTTGAACTTCCAAATTTGTCTTTTAGATATTAAAAACTTCATTTTTTTTAAGTTGACCTGCTTCAGTTTTTTAATTTGATCCTCTTATAGGATTTTGTCATGACATTTTATGCTTTTTTTGCTTTTCGATGAAATGGCCTAGGCGGTCTATTTTTCATTTGATCATTTTTCTTCTGTACATGGTACACGTGAACTTCGAAATTTCTGAAACATGAACTTCGCGTGATATTAATGTTTTTTCATGAAACTCCATAGTTTTTATTCTTTGAATTCCAGGATTTTTTCTATTTACATTTTTTGGTTTGAACTTTGATGTTCGTTACAGCTGAACTTTTGAAATCACACCTTTTTATACACATTTTCCCCTGAATCCAACATGTGCAAAAACAATAGGGAAATTTGGGTTAATTATCATAAGCAATAGGACAAACATTTAGAGGGTACCCATAATAGTTTTCTTTTGTTCTATTCAGTGTACTACGCACAAGCACATGCACAACACATCCACACAAAAATTTGGCTCACCTAAAATGGAAAAGATTTCAGTGTCATAGGACGATCATATAAGCATCTGGAACTAGAAAACATGTACCTTGTTTTTCAAAAATGCACCTTTTTCTGTATGCGAACTTCAACTTTTTTTATATATGAACTTCATTGTGAATTTACATTTTATTCCATATACATCTTCTAGGCAGGATGCGTTCTCCCTAAAACACAATGTCTTTTGAACTTTCTAGGTGGAAGTCGTTGAACTTCTAGATTATTAAAAAAGGATGCCATTTTTAGTTCTCAATCAATATGGTATATTAAAAATTTGTACACACAAAGTTTCATATCGTTTCGGGAGTAACACGTACACGAAGTTCCCTGTACTTCATCAAAAATGGTTTAAGAAAGTTTTCGGAAAAACACGTACATGTAGTTCCCTATACTACCTCCTCATTTAGGAACATAAAGTTCTTTGTTTAGGAGCAAAAATTCATCACTCTAGAAGAAAATAGATCTTTATGAACAATAAATTATTTATTGGGGAACAAAAATTTTCACATTTTAGGATATGTTTTTCATCAAGTGTGAAAATCAACATGTTACCTCTAATTCAAGAGCAAAAGTGAGAGAAGACCAATGATTCACACCAGGCACACAAAAGATGAAATTTTCAGAACATACACCGAAGAATGGTACTTTACTGACAGAATGACAATTCTAACAAACACTTATCTGCAATAGCAAGTACTAAAAATACTTAGATAACATGAAGTTGATTGCCTACGTTCAATTAGTTGTCCAACGACTAACAAACAACTTTTTTAGTTGATTGACAATTCTAACAAACAACTTTCTAGGTGGAAGTCGTTGAACTTCATTGCGAACTTTCTAGTTTTTAGTTGATTGCCTTCATTGCGTCACCTGCTCGGCAACATCGACACCTGCAAACTGGTTTTGTTAGTATCTGTGAGTCACGGGGACTCAGCAATCTCACACCCTCGCGATCAAGACTATTTAAGCTTATAGGAAGGGTAAAAGGTATGAGGTGGAGCTGCAGCAAGTGACTAGCATATAAGGTGGCTAACATACGTAAATGAGAGGGAGAAGAGAAGGCAAAGCACGATCGAGAAACTATGATCAAGAAGTGATCCTAGAACAACCTACATCAGGCATAACTCCAAAACCGTGTTCACTTCCCGGACTCCGCCGAGAAGAGACCATCACGGTAACACACGCAGTTGGTGCATTTTAATTAAGGTCAACTTCAGGTTTTCTACAACCAGACATTAACAAATTCCCATCTGCCCACAACCACGGGCACGGCTTTCGAAAGTTCATAACCCTGCAGGGGTGTCCCAACTTAGCCCACCACAAGCTCTCACGGTCAACGAAGGATATTCCTTCCAGCAGGAAGACCCGATCAGACTCGGAATCCCGGTTACAAGACATCCTCGACAATGGTAAAACAAGTCCAGCAAGACCGCCCGATGCGCCGACATCCTGATGGGAGCTGCACATATCTCGTTCTCAGGGCAACACCGGATGAACACTACGTACAGCTAAAACCATCCCTCAAGTTTCCCCGAGGTGGTGCCGCAAGTGGCTTTGTTTCGGACCAACACTTAGACAAGCACTGGCCCGGGGGGTTAAAATAAAGATGACCCTTGGGCTGGCCTAACCCAAGGGAAAAAGGCTAGGTGGCGAATGGTAAAACCAAGGTTGGGCCTTGATGGAGGAGTTTTATTCAAAGCAAACTGTCAAGGGGCTCCCATTATAACCCAACCGCGTAAGGAACGCAAAATCCGGGAACATAACACCGATATGACGGAAACTAGGGTGGCAAGAGTGGAACAAAACACCAGGCATAAGGCTGAGCCTTCCACCCTTTACCAAGTATATAGATGCATTAATTAGATAAGAGATATTGTGATATCCCAACAAGTAAACATGTTCCAACAAGGAACAAACTTCAATCTTCACCTGCAACTAACAACGCTATAAGAGGGGCTGAGCAAAGCGGTAACGTAGCCAAACAACGGTTTGCTAGGACAAGGTGGGTTAGAGGCTTGGTTTAATAGTATGGGAGGCATGATATGCAAGTGGTAGGTATCGCAGCATAGGCATAGCAAAAGAGCGAGCAACTAGCAAGCAAAGATAGAAGTGATTTCGAGGGTATGGTCATCTTGCCTAAAATCCCGCAAGGAAGAAGAACGAGTCCATGAAGATGAAAAACGGACATAGTCGAACGGGTCCTCAAAATCACGATGTTACCGGAACCAACCCGAAGAAGCAACACCGGAAAGAAGCACACAACATAGTAAACAACCAACACATGAACATGGTATGATATGCCGGATGCGGTATGCGGTGCACATGCATGATTTGGACATGAATGATAGAACCTGGCCTCAACTTGGAAAAACCAAGAGTGCCACTGGAAAGATGAGGTGATTCCGGTTGAAATCGATATAAGGATCACCGGAATCGGATGCACGGTTTGGAAATGGCAAGCAAAACAAATATGGCACCGGTCTGCGATAATCAGCAAGTGACCAACTAAATGCAACAAGATAAATATGCTACAGCACTCAAACATGACAACAAAATATATGGCAGGGATCCACTCATGATGCTTGACAAAATATGAACACGGAGCTACGGCTAATTCACTCATTAACAGGTCCAAACAAGCATGGCAAAAGTGCAAATGATAACAGGTTTCAGACTTAGTGAAATTAACACAAGTCTAGAATTTATCATCAGGAAGCAATCTTTAGAGCATGAAAACTACAAGCTACAGGAACTTACCATGGCAAAGCAAGGGATGGCATGAAGCTACTCAAAGCACTTAACAAAAGTCCCTTAGTTACCTTGAGCCAAAAGGGATCAGAAAATACAATTACAAGCATGTGAACATGGCAAAAACATAAACAGATTCAGACTTGGTGAAAAACTGGAGCATGCAAATCAGTTAACGAGTAGACATGTTTACGAGCTCGATGCACTCACTACAAAGCATGGCATGACAAACTAAGCATACCCCCATGAAGAAGACATGGCATAGAAGCTAGACATGGCAAGAACAATAACATAGCATGCACGGATCAATAGCAACATCCCCGGCAAAATCGCTAAACATGTCAACAATCTGCCAGGATTCACTTTATAGCAAAAGTAGAGCTCGATTGACTCAAGCTAGGTTGCTCCATAAATGAAAACAAAGACATGGATGGATAGAGCACCACAATGTTAACAAAACATCCTTACTTATCATCCTCAAAAGAGGCACGGATCACTAGGAAACAACATGAACATATGGCATAACGACAAAAACAGAACAAGGACTTAGTGAAATTCTAAGTCCCTGAAATCAGCATTAACGATTACGCTATTTTGCAAGCTTGTGCTAGTTACCACATAGATCACACAAATACATGGCAAGCACCTCTGTAAAGATGGCGTGGCGTATAACAAAACACATGTAGAGCTCACGATCATAGCATGCACACATTAATCATGGCAAAAATGACAAAAGGCCATTTGCTAAAACAGATCTCCAACTTAACTCACATAGCCCTCTTCCAACAGCATTTCAGGCATCAAGATGAGCTCAAATGAAAACGATTCAATGAGATGAAATGATGTACTCGTTGAGACGAACATTTTGGTATGCTAACACGCACGAATCGGAGCTACGGATGCGGAGTTATGATGCGTTGAAAAATGCAAAAGATTAGGGTTAGAGGAGAAAAAGTCAACCCCTCGAGATATTTCCAGATCCAGATCGGGTACTGTAGCGGTGCGCGACGAGGTCGCCGGAAATGGTCGCCGGAGGAGGAAGGGATGACCGGACTTGGTGGGGGCGGCGGATCCGGCGACGAGGGCGGTGAGGGCGCGGCGGACCGGATCGGCACGGAGCAGAGTGGCGGGGACGGGTGGCGCGGCGCCGGCGTGAGATCCGGGCGGCTCGCGGAAGGCGCAGGCAGGCAGCATCGATGGACGGCGCCGGTGACGCGGGTCGGTGGCGGTGAAGGTCCGCGGTGGCGGCGTGGGCTCCCGAGGCGGCGGGGCAACGCGCGGGAGGCCGGCTCAGGCGCGGGGCGCGTAGTCGGGCCGGGAGGGCCGGCCGTGGGCTCGCGGGCCTGCGGCAGCGCATGGCGGCACTTGCCACGTGGCAGGACACCACTGGTGCGAGGGCGGTGGTGGGTTTGTCCGGTGGACTTGGACATGTCCGGCGGCGAGAGGGAGGTTTTCTAGGGTTTCATCTGCGGAAAAATTCGGGGAAGACACAAATATATAGGTAGAGGGAGCTAGGAGACTCCAAATGGGGTGCGGTCTTCGGCCATGCGATCATGATCGAACGCTCTAGACGATGGAGAGGGTTTAGGTGGGTTTTGGTCCACTTTGGAGGGGTGTTGGGCTGCAATACAAATGAGGCCTTTTCGGCCCCTTGGTTAACCGTTGGAGTATCAAACGAAGTCCAAATGGCACGAAACTTGACAGGCGGTCTACCGGTAGTAAACCAAGGCCGCATGGCAAGTCTCGGTCCAATCCAAAAATGTTTTAACACCCGCACACGAAAAGAGGTAGAAGGGGACACCGGGTGACATAGGAGCGCCGGATTGCAAAACGGACAACGGGGAAAATGCTCGGATGCATGAGACGAACATGTATGCAAATGAAATGCACATGATGACATGATATGCAATGCATGACACGCAAGCAATGACAAGGCAACAACAGCGAATAACTGGACGGCACCTGGCACATCGGTCTCGCGGCGTTACAACACTCCACCACTACGAGAGGATCTCGTCCCGAGATCTAGAATGACACCAGAGGGAAAACGGAGGAGAAAGAGAAGAGGTAAACTAAGTTGCTTCTTTGACGAATGAGTGAAACCAACGAACCTTGAAAAGGTTAAGCCATCTTGAGGAAAGAATACAATGGAGATGAACGAAGTTGAAAGCACTCTATTAGAAAAGAGGAACAAGGAAGAACAAATTCGTATGGCACTCCGGTTGAAAAGAGATGCAAGACTTGATAAGGCAAAAAGAACTTGAGCAAAAGGGCACAACACTCCGGTTAAATGGATAGGCATGAAAAGAACATGATCTTTGACAAAACGAGATGATGGGTGAAAAGAGCAACAACGCAATGCCTCCGGAATGAAAGAATAGAAGATAGATAA